>NC_141925.1:8830859-9133906 GCF_057802395.1 Ceratotherium simum simum
TCTAGTGCCCACCTCTCAAAGTGTGGTCGTAGACCAGCAGCACTGGGCTCTTTTGGGAGCAACATCTCCCAGGGACTCTTACGAACATTAAGGTTTGAGAAGCACTGATCTAGAACAATCTAATTTCTAAATCCGCTTAGCCACAGAGGAAAGCTGCCTGGAATTTAGATTTCCGCCATGACCCACAGATAGGAGTTGAATGGGAAGATCAATAAAGTTAGCTATGACCAACCCAATCACTCCCCCAACCAATGCAGATTATGAATCCGAGACGTTGCTGATTTATATCATTGCAAAAGACCGTGGAAATCAGCAACAGTGAAAAGGGAAGCCGGGAGGTATTATACAACCATTCCATGACTCATCGGTGCCCATGAGTCCAGGGACCCTCTCAGGAAGGAAGAGATGGGTTCAAGTCGCAGGGTAAGAGGGTTTGGAGGGAAAGTTTGCTTATCTTGGTACAGACACTGAAAAGTGTCCGATTCCAGCTCCGACACTCAGGCCCACTAATGGATGGACTGGCTCCAAGATCGGCAGGGAACAGATGGAAGAGGAAGGGAAAAAAATACCATTTCCCCCCAAACTTGCTGAGTCCGAGGAAGATGTCAGAAGATTTGGATGCAGCCAGCATGATTAATCTTACCAACTTTACATCGAGTCTCACTTTTGGCGGGGGAATGGCATCAGCTTAAAAGTTAATTACAAGCAAGAAACAAATCATGCGGCTGATGTGCACATTACAAACAAATTATGTTCTTAAAATAGGCAACACACCACTTGGAACAATGGTTTATGAGCCCAAGGGTGCATGAAAATGATTGTGGAAGGTGAGCAAACTAGTAGCTGATATATGTGAATCAAATAAGGGCAAATTGCAGATATTAACCAAAAAAGAAAGAGAAACATGGTCAACCTCTCATTTTGTAAACAACAAGCCAAGCGGAATGATCCAGGATGCAACCCCCTGTGGAGTGAGGAGGGAGGCCCCTGATGGAGACAGGGCTCCCCAAAGAGGCGGAGGCAGCCAGAGGGCTGGGAATCAGAGCAAGAGGAGGGGCTGCAGCCAAGAAAGCTCAGATCAAAGCTGGCAGGCAGCGTCCCACCACACAAGGGTAAATTCAGAGATGCGTGGGAGAGGAAGTTTCAGTTGTCGCAAGTTGGAAATTGAGTCCAAAGTCCTCACCATGAAATGAGGAAACCAGGCGTAGAGAAGGAAGGTAGTTTCCCAAGGTCACACAGCAAGCGTCGGAGCCAGGACGTGAACTCGCATCTCCTCGCTGAGTTATACTTCCTTCTCATTCAGCGGGGATTGCAAATTCGTGAGCCTGCAGAGTCAGGCAGGCAGCAGAAATGCAAGAAGCTGGCCTGACATGGGAGACCACAGGCCAGCACCATCCCATAGACACCCAATGTGAGCCACATTTGTCATTTGAAATTTTCAAGCGGACATCTCAGCTTGGACCAGCCACATTTCAAGTGCTCAATAGCCACATGTGGCTAGTGGCTACCTTGTTGGATAGTGCAGCTGTAAGGAGTGGTGAGGAATGTTTAAAAACTGGAGGGGGCAGTAACCCATCTATAGGGACAGCTGCCACAATCCCAACCAAGAGGGAACGTGGGACCACATGTTCTGGTTTTCAAGAAAAGCCAGAAATCCAGATTTTCACATGAAATCTTTTAATGTTAAAACAGTGCATCCATGAACTTAAAAAATATTGTGTGTCAGGGCCGGCCCAATGGCGTAGCGGTTAAGTTCCCACGCTCCACTTCAGCGGCCCAGGGTTTGTAGTTTCAGATCCCGGGCATGGACCTACGCACTGCTTATAGAGCCATGCTGTGGCAGCGTCCCACATATAAAGTAGAGGAAGATGAGCACAGATTTTGGCCCAAGGCCAATCTTCCTCAGCAAAAAGAGGATTGGCAACAGATGTTAGCTCAGGGCCAATCTTCCTCACCAAAAAAAAAAAAAATGTGTGTCTTTGCGTGCTCAGGCTGCTATAACAAAATACTAGAGACTGGGTAGTTTATAATCCACAGAAATTTATTTCTCACAGTTCTGGGGGCTGGAAGTCCAAAATCAAGGTGTCAGCATGGTTGGGTTCTGGTGAGTGACCTCTTCTGGGTTGCAGACTGCTGGCTTCTTGCTGTGTCCTCACGTGGTGGGAGGCGTGAGGGATCTCTCCAGAGCATCTTTCATAAGGCACTAATCACATTCATGACTTTAAAGCCCCTCGAAGTCCCCACCTCCTAATTCCATCACCTTTGGAGGTTAGGATTTCAACATATGAATTGGAGGGGAGTGGGGATACACACATTCAAACCACAGCATTGTGCTAGCCAGAACACATCTGAGAATTAGCACGTGGGCCACTGTTTTGCAACCTCTATCTTACACCGTGCTACCTCAGAAGCAAAGAGCAACTTCATTAAATAATCATCTTAAGCACCATTAGGAATCTAATTAATCATTATCTACCACCTTTAGCAACAAGTTCAAATCCCAGCTCTGTCACTCCTCCACTACATGAAACTCAGTGAGTTAACTTCTCTGAGCCTCAGTTTTCTCATCTCCAAAATGGGAATAATCTTTTTTATAGGCATGTGTTAAGAGCCAAATGAGAAAATTAAATGGACAAAGCAACTTGTAAGTGTCAAAACACTGCACAAACATTGTGATTGCTACTGGAACATTCTCAGAATAGGGCATGGCTAACCATCACGATGGCATCCGTGACCTCACCTGCTGTTGTCACTGGGAACCCAAGCCCTGTCTCACTGCACCCTGTTACTGAAGCTCGGAAGAGTTTTCTTCACTAAGAATTTTCTACCTTTCTAGTCACCTTGTACCCACTATGATCCATACCAGCCTGAAATCCTGGACACTAATTATTCATTCAACAGCCATCGTCACTGAGCACCCATCTTGCATCACTTATCCTGGAACTGAGATAAGGTACTGTAGTGGACACCGTCGGTGCTCATCTCCCAGCTTCTACATGCCCAGCTCACTCCTGCTGCTGTCTTAGGGGGCCTGCCTTTGACCCACAGGATCCTTGCAACTCATATCTCAGAACTGTAGAAGTGCCTGTGAATTGACGTCCCCCATGACTCATGGGGGCAGGAACGTACAAGCCCAGCTGCTCCTTGACTTGAGGTGGAACAGACTCTAAGATGTCATTTATGTTGAATCAGGCGGGATCAGGCTATGGGTGAACTTGGTCTGAAATCGCATTCTCGTTTGACTACGTCTCCTTCCCTGTCCTGCTTTCCCACTCCCTTGCTGTCAGTTTCTGCTGGGAGCACTTTCCTAATAATTCTTGTGTGCATAAATCCTCGTCCCAGGGTCTGATTCTGGGAGAACTTGACCTGAGACACAAACGTTATTCACATGCAGCCCTGGCCCTCAAGGAGCTCTCCAGCTAACTGGAGAGGCTGACATTCCACAAACTGGAAAATGCTTGACTCACCAGGATACCTTTTGAGGAAAGTGTTACATTTGTTTGGAAGGACATCTTAATCAATTCACTGGGGGAAAAACTGATTCTTTATGGGTGTGAATGCTACTGGTGCCAAGACTTCAAGAGAAGAGGATGAAATTGGTCTGCAGGAGACTATGAGAGGGATTTGTTTGTTTCCCAGAGCATAAAATGAAAGAGTGCCAGGACATGGAGGGGAGGCCAGAAGCAGTGCTGTTACTGCACAAAGAGCACAATCTTCTTACCACGAGACAAAAATCAATCATCAAGAGGCAAGATGGTCGCAGAGAGAAAGGGCATTTTATTAAGCAATGAGCTAGCAAATAAGAAGATGGGGGACTAGTGTCCTAAAGAACCATCTTAAGGGGAGCACAGGATCTTGAAGCAGTCAAATAGGGGAGAGGGTTAGGAATGTCGACCCTCTGGTGTTACAGACTGGGAGTGGCCACACCAGATAGACTCTCTGTTCCAGGGTCATCACATTCCTAAGGAACTCAAAAGAACAAAGTTATCATCTTATCGCCGCTGAGAGGTACATGCCCAAGCAGGGGTCATAAAATCTACAGAGCAGTTAGATCTCCTGGAGGGTGCATATCCAACTGGGTCAGTTAGTCAGAGGTCATTCAAAGTTACCATGTGGTTTCTTTATACAATACGGCTTCCCTTATGTCAACCTTGTCTTGAGCCTATATCAGTGTGATGTGGGGTGAGGCCTCTCATCTTCAACAAGTTAACGCACCAGCATGCAGACATGGAGGCTGGAGATGGAGGAGACCATGAGGAACTAAGCCTTTGAGAAATCATGGGGAGGGCTTTGGACCATCTCAGACCATGGAGTCAGGGACATTTGAGCAAGTTCGCAAGCTGCCCACGAGGAGGCTGCAGTAGCTTCCCAAGTGGTCTCCTGCTTCTGTGCCTGCCCCCTCCCACACTATGGATTCCCCACCAGCAGCTAGAGTGAGCTTTTCAACTGCAGCTAGGTCTTGACATCTAAATTTATAAATTCCCTGAATCAAGGTCATGTCACCCTTCTGTTTAAAACCCTCCAATGGCTTCTCATTGCATTTAGAGCAAAATCCAGAGTTCTTATCCAGGCCTTCAAAACCCTGTAAGATCCCTCTTTCTGTGCCTTGAACAAATCCATCTTGCTACCACCCCAGGGCCTTTGCACTGGTTGTTTGCACTGCTTAGACCACTCCCCCAGCCCCTGATCTTCCCAAGGCTGAGTCTTTCTCATTATTCAGTTCTCAGCTCAACAATCCCCTCCTCACTCAAGGTTTTCCTCACCACTCTGTGTATTTGAGCACACCCCACCACCACGAATCTATACCACATATTTCTATACCAGTTTCTTCAGAACACTTACTGTCATCTGACCTTGCAATATTGATTCATGTATTCACTTGTTTATTATCTCTCTGTCCCCAGAACATAAGCTTTATGAAGGCAAGAATCTCATCTTATTGACCCATGTGTCTACAGAGTTTGGTACATATTAGATGCTCAATAAACACTTGTTGAGTGGCAAAATGAGCTTCTGAGGGGCAGGGGAGCCCCAGCTGGCATTTGGATGGCAAAGACAAGTGATGTTGACATAAGAGTGCACAAAGGAAGGATGTACCAAGTGCTGTGAGAGCCCACAGTGCTCAGAGAAGTTTCCCCAGAAGGGAGGATATTTGAGCTGAGCCTTCACATGCTGGCCTTGGTCCTGTTCAGGACGCTCTGATCTTTCCTCAAAAGCACAGAGCTCGTTCTGATTCAGGGCTTTTGTAGATGCTGGCCCCTCTCTCTGGGAAGCTCCTCTCCTCTTCACCTGGCTAATTTCTGCCCACACTCCAGGTTTCAGCTTAAACGCCACTTGCTCCGCCAAGCATTCCTTCCTTGACCCACTTCCATCTGAATTAGGTCACCCCTACTGTTCTCTCTCCAGGCTTCTTCTCCTCATCATTCTTAGCACTTACTCTGGGAATTCTATTTAATGTCTGGCTCTCCCACTAGACTATAAACTCCATGAGGGCAGGTACTCTGTCTTCTTCACTGCTGTATCCTCAGCACCAAGGGTGCCGCCTAGCACACAGTAGATGTTCAATAAATCTTTGTTAGTGAATAAATCAGTGGGAGCCCACATGGAAGAAGGAAGAGAAGGACATTCTCCGCAGAGTTAGGAGCATATGCAAACTTAGACAGCCTTGGTTCATTTGGGAAGTCACACCCCATTTAGTGTGCCAAGAGAATAATGTGCACATGGAGAAAAGACATGATATAGGGTAAGAGAAGCAGGGAGATGTGAGGCCTGGATGGAATTTTCCATCACTCCTGTTTTCCCTTCCAACTAGACAGGTCCCTACAATTATTGTCGGCACCTGCATCTTTGGGTGATGAAGGAAAGAGTGGGTTTGCTTTTCCAGGTCTCCTGAGATAAGAGAAGAATCTTTGTGGCTGCCAAAGGGAAGAAAACTCCCACATGCCAAGAAGGCAAAAGATATAGAAGGAGTGAACTGCCTACTCTAATGAATTTCAGGCCACCATGGGTCTGGACCAGTGAGACCAGGCAAAATGTGCACCTAAGAAGAAGAGATCCAAACAACACCCAAACAAGTTTAGGTCAACCTGTGTCAACCTGATCACCTAGTTTTCTCCAGTGATAATGGCTTTCTGAAAAGTAGTCAGTCTGTTTTGGGGAAAGGTATCTGGATGGAGAATGCTTGAAGATCAGGAGATTCTGGGGCAGAGAGATCCTGTGAGAAGCATTTGTAGTAACCCCAGTGGGAGAAGATTTGGGTCTCCAAGATGTCTGCTGTGGTGATCATCATCACTGTCACCAGATGTTTCCAGCTTTCCGCCTTCCAGGCTCACGGTGGGATGATGCTTCCTGGGCTCTTTGCCGGTGAGTAGGGCCAAGTGACTAGTTCTACACAATGGGTTGTGAGCAGAGTGATGTGTGTCACTTCTGGACTGGGGTATTTACCTGACAGCACAAGACCTTCCATAGTTCTCTTCACCTTGGTCTTTCTCCAGGAGGCACCATTATTTCTGCTCAACTCCCCTCTTCACTCCCCTCCCCTCAATCTAGGGAGAAGCCTCACTCTTCTTAAACTCTAATCAATCCAACCATTTGGGAATTCTTCTGAATCCTTTTCATTCTCCTAAAGGCTGAGATGTTTGAACACTGAAGTCAGGCACTTGCCGACTTTCTTTTTTATACTCTCCCATACATTTTTTATACCATGCTATCCCTCCCTCTAGGAAATAGCCCAGCCATCTGTTTAGATTGGGTGGAAGGGCCATGGAGAGAGAAAAGAAAATGGAGAGAAAGTGCATCAATTAACAGTTCAAAATACTATTGATTTGTTTTCAAATTCACTGATTCTTTCCTCTGTCATCTTTATTCTGCTGTTAACACTTTGCTGCGAATGTTTTATTTCAGATATTGTACATTTTAGATCTGGAATCTCCATTTGTTTCTTTCCTGTTGCTTCTATTTTTGGTCGCAATTTCTTATCTTTTCATTTATCATGAGCAGATTTTCCTTGATATCACTGAGCATGGTTACAATAGTTACTTTAAAAATCCTTGTGTGCTAATTCCAACATCTGGGTCATCTTGGACTCAGCCTCCATGGATTGTCTTCTCTTTTGAGAATGAGTCACCTTTTCCTATTTCTTTGCATTTTGAGTAATTTTGGATTGTATCCTAGATATTTCAAATGTTATGTTGCGGAGACTCTGGATTCTGTTCTATTTCCCCCAAAGAGCATTGATTTTTTAATTTGTTTTAGGAGACAATGAACTCAGTCGGACTCAAACTGCAAACTCTATGAGTTGGGCAGCAGCTCAATTCTCAGTTCACCTCTTTTAGCCTCATCTGGACTGCATAGGGTTTGTGCGTACAAGGGTGCTTCAGGAGTCAGCAGAGATTCGGGTGGAATTTATCCACAGATTTGAGGCTCCCCATCTCTGGCTCCTTTCTTATGAGAGCGGTTATCCACAACTCCATCCTCTGGCTCTTCAGGCCAGAAAGAGCACAGGTTTTCTACTGGAGTTTTAGCCACCACCAGGGAGATAGGTTTTTATATTTTTCCAGAGTTTATATTTGTTATCCATGGGAAAATCAGTTCAATTGGCACTTACTTGGCCATTATCAGAGCAAAATTCCATATTTCGCTTAAGAAATTATTTTAAGATCTAAAAAAACAATAATAAATCAAAAGTACATTATCTCATAATAAAGGAAAAGCCTTTAGAGATATATGTATCTCTATTAATAACTGCCTACACATTATTTTTCATTTTGTCACAAACCTGTGAAAACTTCATCTGGGATATACAAGAGTGAAAGAAGTCGTTTTGAAATGACTGAATTTGTAACTACTTCCCACATCACCTGCAGGCTCAGGTCCTCTTTGGAAACAAAAGGACAAAATTAATATTTGTAGAGTACCTTCTAAGTGTCAAGCCCTGTGCTCGACGATTTGCCAATTTAAATCACAGTTTTACCCTCATTTTACTGATGAGGAAACCTGGGCTTTGACAGAATAAATAGATTGGCAAAGCCTCAAAGTTACAACGTGATGAAGCTGGAGTTTGCCTTCAGGGGACAGGGATGGTCCATAGGGGCAGGTGCTGTCAGCAAAGAAGACATTGGCTGGGCACACCCCCGCACTTTAAAAATTCAGACGTGTCTATCTTTTCTAAACAACACTACCCAAGCTTGGCCAGAAATCACACAGGTAGAGGTGATCAGGCAGGTCAAGAATGTTGGGATTCCCTCAATGTCACATTTAACGGAGTTCCGCATGATTCCAGGTTGATGGTCCTGTGTAAGCCACAAATTCCAAGAGATCCCAGTCCCAGTCTGTCTGCTTTGAAATTTCCCCAACGTGCCCTTATAAATTACAAACACCAACCCCTTTCCTGTTCTGCTGGTTGGGCTATAAATTGCTCTTTTAGGGGACACTTTGGCAATACCTTATTAAAATTGTTCAGACCCTTTCACCAAGGAATTTCACTTCTAGGAACACAGCCTAAGGGCACAATCATAGAAGCACACTGAGATTTATGTACAAAGATGTACATTGCTGCATCATTTGTAATAGTGAAAAATTGCAAAGAATTGAAAAGTCCAAAAGTAGGGAATGGTTAAATAAAATATGGTACAGCCATATCAGAATATTAATATGCAGCTGTTAAGAATCAGGTTCCCAGAGAATATTTAAGGATGTGGGGAAATGCTGACGGATATAAATGTTGAACTAAATAAACTAATGCAGAACACAGATCTCTATATGATCCATGTATAGGTGTGTGTGTGTTTGTGTGAGTGTCTGCATGTGTGTGTACAGGTATGTATCTATCTATCTCTGTACATATCTGCAAGGATATACCACAAAATGTTAACAGTGGTTACCTCTGGGGATTGGTATTACACACAATTTTAAAATTTTCTTTCTTTCTCATACCATTTCCTGAAATGAGTATGTATTGCTCTTAAAATCCAGAAAGAATGTTTAATTTATAAATTCCATCAAGAGAAACCAGAGTGTCAAAGGGTGGAAAAGATGGTCATATAGAACCCTAAATACTGGAATTCCAAGTACTCAAGGAGAATAAGCGTATTTCAAATCAAATAATTAACAGCCTTGTATCTGTTAACCTCCGCTACATAACAACAACAAGACCTCAGTGACATATGACAAAAGGCATTCATTTAACTTACGTGTCAGTGAGTTGGCTGGGGTTGGCTGGGGTTGGCTGATCCAGGCTGAGCTCGCTGGTCTCCCTCTGGGCTGGCTGGGTTTAGATGACCTCACTGAGCTGGCCCAGGGTAGCTGCAGTGGCTCTGTTCCACTTGCATCTCATCCACTCCCTGGGACCAGTGGGCAAGGGCCCATACAAGCTCTTCTCATGGTGATGAGACGGGTGCAAGATGGCAAGCCCCAGCATGTAAGCACTTTTCAAGCCTTTGGTGGCATCACACATGTTGCCATTTCATTGGGTAAAGTAAATCATGTGACCAAGCCCCAAATAAAGGGGCAATCCTGCCTCTTTAATGGGAAGGGCTGTAAAGCCACATGTCAAAATGTGTGAAGAATTGGGGCCATTAATTCCATTTACAAGTAGTCAACTCTGGTTGATAGATGAGTGGGAGGCCATGTCTTAGCAGGTCATCCTATGTGGCTAGAGACAGGTTCCCCCACCTCCACCAACACCACCCAGCCAATACTTTTTGTTCCGTGGATATCAAGCATGCCGTGTTTCTTGACAACTGGTCATTTGAGTTTGTTTGTTGTTTGGTTTTGTTGGTTGGTTGGTTTTGGCTTTTTTGTATCATTCAAACCATTAGTTATCTTTGAAATGCTCATTCATTTGTTCTACTGCATGTTTCACTGTAGCATTGCTGATGACACAAAGAAAAAGAACAGTGTTCTGAAAGGTTTGTCCAAGGAACATGCAAGACAAAGCCACAACTTATAGCCACACAGACTGGACACTGCAAGACTCCAGGGCTGTGCTGTCCAAATGGTGGCTACTATTGATATTTTAATTTTAATTAATTAAAATTAAACAAAATTTCATTAAAATTAAATACAATTAAAAATGCAGTTCCTCAGCCACACAAGCCACATTTCAAGTGCTCAAAGTCACAAGTGGCCACTATAATGGACAGTGCAGACATGGCACAGTTCCATCTTTGCAGAAAGTGATTGTGGACAGTGCTGCTCCAGATGGCACCACTGACACAGACTATGATGTGGATGGCACCCCCTAGAGTTGTGCGATCCAGCAATCCTGACCCAGTGCCCTAGATGACTCATGCCCGGGTCTCCTGGCACTCAGTATAATTCTGTCTGTGCTAAGTTTTCTGGTCAACATTTCTAAAGGCATTGGCTTTTTCCGTTCTTTCAATTTAATGGACACGTACCTGCTGTCCTTCTACTTCAACCAGTTTCCGCCAACCCAGTTCATCCTGGATATTTTTCAGAGAGTAATGGGTTTCTTTGATTCTTCTAGTCCCTCCGCTCGGCACCCTCCGGCCCTGGATCATCTCTTGATTCTCATCCCCAACACTCCTTGCCTCACACTTGTGGTTTCAATACATTTGTAGTTCACCACACGTATGTCATGTTTTTCCGTGTCTCTGGACTTGGGGACTTTTGGACATTCTGTTCCTGCAGCTAGAATGCCTTTGTCCCACTCATCACCTGGTCTTTTAAGACTGAGTTCCAACCTGCCTTTTTGGGGATGCTTTTCCTAACTACTGATTCAGATACTTCTCTCCACCCTCAGGGCCCCACCGTATCCTGGGTTTGTCCCTATCCTCACCCCTTTCTCCATTGTCTGGTTTCCTTTCCAGGCTGTGAGCTCTCCCAGGACAGGACATCTCATCCAATTCAGATGACTGACGTGGCCTCAGAGCCAGACCCACCTGGGGATGAACCACTGTTCCACCACTTGCTGGCTGTGGTGGAACAGTGGAACAGGTGGAACAGGTAAAGCATAGACAAGATGCTTTACCTTGTCTGGGTCTCATTTTCCTCATCTGTAAAATGGGGATAATACTAGGCATGTTTTGAGGATGAGTGGAGATGACACCTGGAGGAAACTTAGAACAGTGTCTGGCACACTTGAATGGCCTACTAAGTGTTGGTAATTCCTCTTCATGTTGCAAGAGTTCGGCATACAAGAGGTGCTCTGTTATTGCTGCTTGAATTAGTAAAACGATAGGAGGCCTGAACTACTCCAAGTGTGTCCCCAAGGGTTATCATGGTGCTACAGAAGAACCAGGCACTTTTAAATGCCCCTCCCAAAAGGAATTGGGAATAAAAACTGCTTATTATCACCAAGGAGAAAGCACAGCTTTTTGGGATGGTTTTCCCTTCAGACAGTCTCTGCCAGGGAGCAGCTCCAAATTTTCTTGAGAGGCTGCTCTCCTGGCTGTGAAAGTAGTTAAGGACTTCCCAAAAGGACCTCCCCACCAGCCCAGCTTTGAGGTAGCTTACGGTCCAATCAAAATAATAATCATAAAACACCTAACATGTATCAGGCACTTGCTATATGCCAGTGATACTCAAATGGGGGCAGTTTCTCCCCCCACAGTGGACATTTGTCATTGTGTGGAGACGTTTGTGGTTGTCACAACGGGAGGGGGTGCTACTAACATCCAGTGGGTAGAGTCCAGGGATGCTGCGAAACACCCTACAGTGCTCAGGACAGCCCCTACAATGAAGAATGATCCAGCCCCAGACCAAGTCAATAGTGTTGATGTTGAGAAACCCTGTTATGTTCCCAGACAATGAGCATGATAAGAATTGTCTCATTTAATCCTCATGATGATGATTTATGAGTGAAGCACTGTTATTACCATCATTGCTCCCATTTTCCAAATGGGGAAACTGAGGTTCAGTTATGCAAACTGCCCACAGGCACACAGCCAGAAAGTGGGAGAGTTCTGATTCAAACCCAGGCATCCTGATGCAGAGCCCCTGCTCTCAGCAGCTGCCACATATTGGGAGGCACCACACCCTTTAAACCCATGTAGTTTAACAGTGAGAACCCCGGTGTGTCATCAGTTGGACCTGGGTTGGAATCCTCATTTGGCACCTTGGCGGCCATGTGATCTTGAGCACACCATCTGTTAAGCCATCTAAGCATCTATTTTTCCATCTGTAAAATGGGGGAAGGATGCCCATCTCACGGGGTGCTTTTAAGGATTAAATCTGACAATAAATGTAGAGTGCCTGACAAGTAGTCTGACACTCATTAAACAGTAGCTGCTGCTGTTTCTGCTGTCCTCGTCAACATCACTATTATTATTCCCATCACCTTGGAGGTCTGCATTCCCTCCCACCCGATCCTAAGGAAACCAGAACTCAGTTTTGTAGCTGGTCCCAGTGCGCCAGCTGGCACTCAGAGACCAGTGGGATGCTGCCTCCCCATCACCAGATTTCTCCCTGCAGAAGGGGGTCTGCACTTCGGGAGGCGACAGCAGCTCCGAGGGAAAGAGGCGTGTCACTCATGTGCTCATGGCTGTGGGACCCAGAGCAGGCAGCTGGACAGCTCGGGCTGCTCTCTCTCTCTCGGGGTAAGTTCTTCTGGTTCCTCCATTGGGAAGCACCAGCATCCTTCAATGCGGGAAGCAGTGATCCACTGGGCCTGCCCCAGATTCATGCTGCCCTCAGAGGTTCTGTTCCCCAACACAGGGAGGGAAATGATGGCCAAGGGGGAGAGTGGAATGCTTTAAAGAGAAAAATAATTTCTCTCTGCTAACTGTCTGAGAATGCCTATCTTTTGGCAGGTGCCAAGAGAATCCAACAGCCAAACTGGAGAAAATATGCTAGAAAAGCTTCCAAAACATGGGAGCTAGGGTTGATTAAGGCAGTGCTTTCATAAGGCCTCTCAGACCCAAGACCAGCTTCATTTCATGTCTCTATTAATAACAGTAGTAATAATAAGACCCACCATCGATAGCCCACTGTGTGTCAGGCACTGTTACAATTGCTTTACGCCCATCATCTTTAACCCTGTAATCAGTGTACCCATTCAGAGGTCTGTGTGTCAACACACAAAAGATGCTTAGATGGAGGCAAATAAGAAGCAATATGTAAGCGTTCGCCATCATCATCATCATTAGTTCTACAACTATTGCTGTTATTATCTCCCTGCAAGATAGGTGTTGTCTCCACAGAACAGTAGGGCAAACGGTGGCTCAGAGAGGCTGATTTGCCCAAGGCCGCAAAGGAGGTGGGAAAGCAGTGGTGAAACCAACAGGCTTGGCAGCAGACTGCCAGTGCTCAAATCCTGACTTGGCTGTGTAGCAACCACACGCCAACTTGGGCAAGTTATTTCCCCCGAGCCTTGGTTTCCTTTCCTGCAAAATGAAGAAATAGACTAGAATAAAGGTTAAGGTCATGATTCAACCTGTTTAATTATGAAAACTTAGCTCTGGAGTACAGAAATTAGAATTAGAGGATTTGTGAAGACTGAACCCTCCCTCCCCTTAAGGAAAGAGGAAGGAACTTTCTGTGGCTAACATTCTGTGGGTTCCTGGGTTAATGGGCAATAGAGGATCATCTTGATCTGCCATAAAGGCTACTGTGAGAAACAAGATGGCAGGCAGGATTGGGGTGTGGAGGGCAGGAAGGAGAAGCCAGAGGGGAGAGAGAAGGAGATTCAATACCAGAGGCCTTGACCCAAGAGTGGTTTTTAAGTGAGACCAACGCCCAGGAGATGCTGGTGAGAGGCCCAGAGACAGCACTGAGAGGGACCCCTCGGATGCCTCAGTCCTCTGCTAGACCAGAGGCTCTCCTGCTCACTACTCCTCCTCAACTGATCCTCTTATGCAGGAGAGGCATCTGCCCCATGGTCAAGGTTTTCAATTCCTGCCATGTGGCAACGTTCCAAGAGCACACACCTCCCCACCCCTCGACAACCATGAGACCCAACACAACCTCTCTGGACACCAAGCAGGCAGTGAGGAAGACCCCCCACCCCTATATATGGTGAGTTAAAGTGACCCCAGTTGGGTTTCTGAGCTGAGACAGTGGGGAGGGGATGCCACCCTCCCAGTATCTACTGTTATTGTCATTATCATTTTCATCATCATCTCAGGTTGGGCTGCAGGTTGGGGAAGAATCCCTGAATTCTGTTCTCAAGTCTCTCAGAGCCTCCAACCCTCCAGCAGTGACCTCCTTCCTCTACCCACCCAGATGCCTGGAAGCACAGCCACAAACATTTAGGCTGGCCAGCAAGCCCTCCCCTGGCAGCGAATGGGAGCGCAGGAAGCAGCCTGGGTTGCTCTGCTCTGAGGAGGGGGGTGGTGCTGGGGGAGGACATGGCTTTTATACACAAAGCAGATGCACCACAAACTCATTCTCCCCGGGCACAGACACTCCGGGGGAAATGCTGCCGATTTTACCCACTCGTTCCTCTGAAAATAACTGCACACGCTACCTGCCAAGTTTCCGGAACAGAACAAGTGCTGAGGAATAGAGAACTGATGGAGAGATGGAGTTTAGGGTAATAGGAAGTAAACCACATTGCTTCGCCCAACAATGGGTCTCTGAAAAAGGAAAAGTATTTGTAATGGACCTGATCATGTCAGATGTTTTTAGTAACAGCAATACTAGTTGCTATCATTTTTAAAGCAGCCACTCTGTCCTGCCTCTGTGTTTACATATACAGTTCCATTTAACTCTGCTGGTACTAGTAGTGCCTCTTTTTTACAGATGAGTCAAGTGAGGCTCAGACAGGTTAAGTAAATTCCCCAAGGTCACACAGAAGAAAATAGCAAAATCGTGATTCCAAGCCTTGGAATCTGTGACTTCTGAACTCTTTCTTTCTGAAGCTGCCTTTCACACAATCCACTAGCCTGTGCCTCTCAATGATTAATAGGTAGATGATAGATAGATAGATAGATAGATAGATAGATAGATAGATAGATAGATAGGAAATTGAAAATACCTGTGATGAATGTAAAAACATATTTCCACCATGTACTTTTCTAGATGAGGCAGCTGAAGCTCCTAGAGGTTGAATAAAACTTGCTCTAAGTCACACAGTCAGATGCAATCAGAACTCATTGGCCTTGGATTCAATGATTATGTGTTGAGGGTTTACCGTGTGTCAGGCTCTGCACTAGGCACTAGAGACAAGGCCTGCCCTCAAGGAGCTTAAAATCTGGCAGAGCGGACAGATTTAAAGGAACAATGACAGCAAAGCTGGGTCTGTGCTGCGATAGGGGGATCCTCTCTAGTGGTCCAGGAAGGCGTCCTTGATGAGGGGTTTAGCCTGTGAGTCTCTGGAAAAGCAAGTTTGGGGAAAGACAGAGGAGCTGGAGATAGGGGTCAGCTGGAGCATCTGCTGGGAGGCATAGTGGCAGCAGAGAAGACTTAGGTTCACAGCCAGACCGTGTGGGACTCTGGGGGCCATGTTTGTGTGTTTCAACATTATCCCAACAGCAATGGAATCTTATTGGAGACTGTCAGCAGGGGGTTGACATGACCAGTTTGTGTTTAAGAAGGATCCCTTGTGCTGCTGGGTGGCTGCAGAGACCAGTTAGGAAGCCACTGGAGTCATCCAGGTAAGGCACAATGGTGGCTTGGACAGGTTGGCAGCCATGGGGATAGAAAAAAGTGGGCAAGTTAGGGAAGGTCTAGAGGGAGAATTGACAAGATTTGGTTGGATTTGGGGCTAATGGTGGCCAGATGTCCTAGACATTTGAGGACCTTCTCATTTTGAATGCACTCTTTTCTTGTTAGACCTTATGCCCTGATTCTTGGTTGAAGAATCAGTCCCTTTAACAATTACAGGCAGGTATCTCAACTCCTAGTTCGGTATTTATTCCCAGCCTGCTCCCATCTTTTGTAGGAGAGGACCACCTCTCCAGAAAGAGCTCTTTTGAGTATGTGTAAAAAAAAAATTGCATTCATGAGTGTGGCTCCCCATGATGACAGAATAATGCCCCCCCAAGATGCTTACATCCTATTCTACAGAACCTGTAAATATGCTACCTTACATGGAAAAGCGATTTAGCAAATATGATTAAGTTAAGGATCTTGAGATGGGGAGATTTTCCTGGATTATCCAGGTGGGCTCAATATAATCAAAAGGGTCCTTATAGGAGGGAGGTGGGAAAGTCAGAAAAAGGAGATGTGATGAAGGAAGCAGAGGTTGGAGTGATGCACTTTGAAGATGGAGGAAGAGGTCCTGAGCAAAAGAATGATGGAAGCCTCTAGAAGCTGGAAAAGACAAGGAGACAGATTCTTCCCTGGAACTTCCAGAAAGAACGCAGTCCTCTGACACCTTGATTTGAACCCCCATAAGACTCATTTTGGACTTCTGGCCTCCAGAACTGGAGAGTAATAAATTTGTGTTGTTTTAAGCCACTAAGTCTGTGCTCATTTGTTATAGCAGCCATAGGAAAAAAGTACAATGGGCTTCTTAGTTTAAGATAAAACTGTATTTCACAAAATAACAAACAAAAAGACATTTCAGGTCTGTATTATATTCACTCAAGAGGCAATGTAAATGAAGAAGCAGTGCGAGAGGAGAGACGGAAACAGAGATACCATCACAAACAGAAATTAGAACAGAGTACAATAGATACCTACTGTTACGGCAGTTGAATTGTGCTCCCCCCAGAGAAAGATATTTTGAAGTCCTAATCCCCAGTACCTCTGAATGTGGCCTTATTTGGAAATAGGGTCATCACAGACATAATTAGCTAATATGAAGTCTCACTGGAGTAGGGTGGGCCCCTATTCCAATACGACTGGTGTCCTTATAAGAGGAGGGAAATTTGGACACAGACTCACACACAGGGAGAAGTCCATATGATGACAAGGACGGAGACTGGAGTGACAGCTGCGAAGGATCACCAAACATCATCAGCAAACCACAGGAAGCTAGGAAGAGGCAAAGAAGGTTCCCTACAGATTTCAGAGGGAGCCTGGCTCTGCTGACACCTTGATCTCTGACTTACACCCTCCAGGACTGTGAGACAATACATTTCTGTTGTTGTAAGCCACCCAGTCTGTGAGACTTTGTTATGGCAGCCGTAGGAAATGAATACACCTACTGTCGTGGAGCCCCAAAAGTCTACTGGATTTTGGGATATTGTTACTAAATATGTTGCATTTTTGCAGCTATAGGCATATTTTTTTCAAGACCCCCTCAAATCAAAGTTTATCATATCTTCGTGTTTCTGAAACTTCTTTCCTCAAGTCCACATATTTAATACAGACGATCTTCTTTTCTTTTTCCCTTCCTTCACTCCTTCAGTTCCTTACACCAAAAAGCAACTCTTGAATTAGTGATGCATCTTCTAATCAAGAGCATTTTCAAATTAAGGAAATGAAATATGTGGATAGTCAGTAGACTTTAAGCGTCATGAACGCAAGGATACCTGTGAATCCTAGTACTTAGAGCAGAGCCTAGCAGGTGGTAACCTTGTTTAGTAAATAATTGTGTGTGTGGTGGGGAGGGGAAAAGTTTGGACATGATCCAAAGGATTTGGAAGGAATTGAGCTAAATGCTGGATGAGGCCCCAAGCAGAGGTATCCCCGCCTGCATACGGGTTTCTTCCCTAAGTCCCATTAAGCTCTACGACTCTGTAATTCTAGTAGAACCATTAGTTTTCTACTGAGAACTCCATGTGGTCACATAAACTCCCTTTAAAGTTGGAGAAATCCTCCAGAGCCATGTCAGTGTCTGAAGAACATTACCTGGAAGGTGGGGGAAATGACAAAGAAGATGGGCAATTGGAAGACGGGCACCGGGTTGAGAAGAACAGCAGCTGAGAACGTCTCAGAGGTGCACGAATCCTGGCGGACATCCCCAGGGATGTGGCCCAGAACGGGAGGCAGTGTGTGTAGATAAGTCAGGCCAAACCAGTGGTCCCCAGACACCAGACTTGGCTCTGCCCCTAGCCCATGGAAGATAACACCCAATTGGAGCCTCAGGGTCTTCGGGTGAATGAGACGCATTTGAGACTAGGTAAGGGAACGGCAGCTGGGGCCATGCTCCTCACTTCACCGGGAAAGAAGGTCAAGTGTGAGCCTGGTGGTCTGGCGTGGCAGTAGCAGTGTGAACGGCCTATAGCAGGGGTTCTCAGCCTGGGGCAATTGTGCCTGCCAGGTGACAGCTGGCAATGTCTGGAGACATTTTTTGGTTGTCACAGCTGGGGGAGGAGGGTGGAGGCTGCATCTGGTGGGTGGAGGCCGGGAATGCTGCTCAACACCCTACAGTGCACAGGACAGCTCCCCCAGGATAACAAAGAATCATCTGGCCCAAGATGTGGATAGTGTCAAGTGTGACTAACCCTTCCTAGAGTCTACCAGCATTCAGGTTTGATTTTTTTTTTAAGTAGGTGGAGGGAAGAGGTAGATAAAATAGGTGGGTCGATGGGTGGATAGACAGAAAGAGATAGATGATAGAAAAATAGATAGAAAAACACAGACAACTGCACTGCTATCCGTCACCGGTTTATAACTCACATTCTACTTTGCGGACCAAGCACATCCTGAATAGAGTTCCAAGACTTTGCATGGGAAAACATGCTCACTTATCAGGCTAACCCACAGCAAAGTGCTGCTGGGAGCAGGCCTGACTGGTTGAGTCATCACGGCTGCCTTCTCTCTGTGGGCTCATCTCCATCGGCCTCCACTGCATGTGGAAAGGAGGCAGGGTCAGGGAGCCGCTCGGAACAGTCCACAACTGGGTGGTGAGTTGGGATGGAGATACACTCCCTGAAGACCCCCCAACCTGGTCTGGTCCCCGTTCTTATGTACTCCTATTCTTCTGCATAGCACTTGTCACAGTGTAACTCAGTCAAGGCTGCCTACCAACATCTGGGCCGTGCCTTCACCATCCGTGGGGGTCACCTTTTCTTCTGTCTGCTTAGCTTCATCAGCTGCTGCTGCCTCAAAGCCAAGGGGCCCGCTTTGGGTCTCTCCTGCTCCCGGCCATATCCAACCGAGGAAGGAGTGTGGAAAATCGTGCTTGAAGTCGGAACGCTCTGGGCCACATGAAATCGGGATCTGAAAGAACATGGGCATAACTCAGACAAATGCGTAGACATGTTTGGCATCTTTATTTTCCTTCTAAGTACTAATTACTCATCCCAGGCCCCAATCGTGGCAAGTTTCCTTCCCCAAGGGGACAGATTGCAGACACCAGAGGGGAGAGGTGGGTAGAGGGAGGTTGAGGGACGCATGGCATGGGGATACTGGATGCCACCTTTGCTGCAGACAGGGCGAGGGATAGCATCGGGGACCAGCTACCTTCCAGGGCAGCTGCAGCCTCCTGCAAGGTTATCTGCAGCGGGCACAGGCTCAAAAGCGATGGGGCAATAAAAGTGAGTCATCGACACCCAGTGAGAGCCAACTCAGCCGCCCAGGGCTCCGTGAAGCGTGTCCCCAGATGCAAAGTTACTCAAAATCTGGAATGAGTTTTGCCTGAATAAAGGGCATAAAAATGTCCATGCCCATAAAGCCCGGCTGCTGTGTATAGCCAGCGTGGCTGACAGAGCCAGGGTGATCAGCTGACAAGCGCCACCTGAAATGAGCCTCATGCTGGAGACAGACAGCGTCATACCCTTTAGAGACATCTGTCCTCAGGCTCCTAACCCAGCTCCCTGGCCGCCTAGCTGTGTGACCTTGGGAGGGACATCTCTTAGCTCATCCTCGGGTTCCACAACCCTAAATGATCACTAAGGGCCCTTCGTAATCCGAAATTCACACAACAGCAGTGAATAGCCCCATGCATTAGTCTTCCCAGGATGAGTATTTGCATTTTAACCAGAAGTGTCTGCTGTCTCCAGAAGCCTACTAGTGAAGATTCCAGAATCCAAGTGTCCCGGTTCAAATCCTGGCCTCATAATTGATTAGCTCTGTGACTTCAGGCTGGCTACTTAACCTCTCTAAGCCTCTATTTCTTCATGCTAAGGATAATCTAACCAACGGAAAGGCAGGGAATCTTTTCCCAAATCCCTAGCCCCAGATATCCACCTTTTGATTGGATTCCCTAGGGTCCAGCATCTTTGGGGTTCTTCCATTTGAGGCAGAAGCCAGAGTATCATGATAACCACCGCCCTTAGCTCCACAGATAACAGCTCGCAAAGGCCTCCAGCCAACATGCTTTCTCTCTCTCATTATCCCGGGTTATTTCCTTTGTAACACCTGTTACCATCCAAAATTATCTAGTTAGTTTATTTACTCTCTCATTATCCATCTCCCTGCACTGGATTTAAGCTCCATGAGATCACAGACTTAGTCTAGTTCATGACCATATTCCAGCAACCAGCACCTGGCACATAGAAGATGCTCAACAAACACCTGTCATTGAATGAATGAAAGAATGAACGAATTGTCATAATCTGGTTGTTTCTCACATCAACCTTCCCAAAGTAAGTTTCTCCATATCCCCACTTTGCAGAAGAGGAAACGAAGCCTCATCGGGTAGGAAGGACCCACAGTCACTGGGCAGTGACTGCTACCCAGGTCTGCCACCCACGTCTGCCTGACTCCAAATCCCACAGGTGACCCACTCCCAGGAAGGAGAAAGTTTTGGTGAAGGCAGCAGCACCAAGAAGAGGTTAGGGGCTAGGGGCGTGAGCATGGAGCCTGCCAATCCCAGGTTCCATCTCAGCACTGCGATGGACCGACCTGGTCATGTGACTTAAGCTGGGCCTCAGTTTCCCCATCTACAACCTGAGGGTAATACTATTAATGTGTTCCTTTTAAGGCTGAGACTATCAGGAAAATTGAACACACTCTGCACAGTGCTTGGCACACAGTAGGTCCTCAATAAATGTTAGCTATTACCCATTACTACTTCTACTACAGCTTTGGGGAAAACCCCACCCGGTTGACCCTCTTGCCCCGCTAACCATTTTTGCTCTTCTTCACTCCCTCTTTCTCACTGCCGTCTCCAAAGAGAAGCATCCCAGCTCCCAGGGGAGCCCCTCCACAAGGTTCACTCCCACCACACAAGCTGGCGTGGATGCTGGCACACGGGGTCCTGCAGCAGCCCACACTGCTCTGTTCTCCGTTTCAGTGGGTGCACGCTCGATGCCCGTCCTGGGCCTCTGTCCTCCCCCACCACCTCCTCTGCCCACCTGCATGTGCTTGGCACCTGTGGGCGCATGCACACACATTCCTGCTGCACGTCAAGCCCGCACCTGTGGGTGGAGAGCCCCGGTTGCCGCGGCTGAATCAGGAGAGCAAGTCCACCGCCCCCTCGCTCCTTAATCCATTGCAATCTGGCTTCCTCCCTCTGCTGCCCAAACCTGCCCAAGCCAGGTCACTCGTGACTCCCCCTCGCCAAGTCCAGCAGCTTCTCTAGGGTCTTCTGTCTCTCCTGGGAGCATAGAATTTTGATGACCACCATCTTCTAACTCCCTTCTCCCTCAACTTCTCTGACCCAGCCTGTTCCCAACTCTTCTCCTTCCTGTTCAGATTCGCTCAGTCCTACACTCTTCCACTCAAGGCACGTTATTGAGCTCCTACCCTATGCGGAACACGGCTGGGACATGAGGAAGAACGAGGCAGACCTCTAGGAAACAGTATGCGCACTTGGTAGGAGCTCAGACTTTGCATCAACACCACCTGGAATCAAATCCCAGCTCTGCCAACTTGCTAGCTGTGTGTCTTTGGGCAGCTTGCTTACCCTCTCTGGGCCGCAGTTACCACCTCCATAATACTGGGATCAATTGTGGGATTTGCATGAAGGTCTGTGAAGTGTTTAGCACAGTGGGTTTCTCTTGTTGCCCACCCTAATCCATGTTCTCCACAGCAGCCGGAATTATCTTGAAATGTAAATTAGGTCCTGGCAATGGCTCACCTGCAATCCCTCCAAAGGCTTCCTGCTGCTCTAAGTATAAAATCCAGACTCCTCACTACGGCTTATACAGCCCTGGTGATCCTCTGACCTTATGTTGGGCCACTCTTTCCTTGGTGCAGAAAATTCCAGCCACACAAGTTCATTCCTACATCAGCACTAACGTGGTGCTCCTCCCTCAGCTCGGAATGCTGAGGCCTGCCTTCTCCCCTCCCACCACATGCCCCCAGGCTTTCTCTCAGCAGACCCCCGCACCCTGCAGGTCTCAGTTTAAATGCCACCTTCTCAGAGGCCCTCCCTGACCACTAGGAAATTCTGTTGATGTCCCACCCAGATCCCTGCTACCAGGCCACTGGACTCACCTCCCAGCTGCTGCGGGTGTCGCTGCTTGTGGCTCACACGCCCACCCTTCTCCAGAGGATTATCCTGGGCTGAGGCAGCTGCCTCACCTGGAAGTGCCTGGCAGTTTGTGTCCTTCCACGGCCAATGACTGACTGATGGGGGGCGGGGAGCCCCAGTCCCCTTGCCTCCTGACAGGACAGTGTCTGTGATGCAGTTCACACCCCAGAGCTCCCATGGGTTCGGGTCGAAGGTGGACTTCTCCTGAAACAACATCTGCACCCAGGTCCTTCCGCTGCCCACCTGGCTTCCCACTCTGCCCTTTTTCCTGAGAGCATCCCCTTAGTACATCACTTACACAGGAATCCCCATCTCAGACTCTGCTTCTGGGGAACCCACTGAAGACAAGTTGGGTCTTATTCTCTACCTTGGTTTCTTTCAGAGCATTTATCTGAGTTATTAACTGTATAAAATGTTTGGTACATTTCTTCACTCTGTCTTCTCCACTACAGGGGATGCTCCATGAGGGCAAGAATCACATCTGTTTGGTCCACCACTTCATACCCAACACTTGGCATAGAGCTTGCACACAGGAGGTACTGGATGACTATTTCTGGAATTAATGAAATGGCACATGATAGGCCTTTAATAAATGTGTGTCCGAGGATTATTCTCCGGTTTCTCCTCTCTTGACCTTCCTCTTGGTCCACGGTGTTTCGTCTTAGGTGACCTGCCAGGATCCCAAATTCAGTGGGTCCCACTGTGGGTTCCCCATCTACCTTGGGAGAGGAGCTCCTCCTCAGCCTTCTCCAACACCGGCAGTAGCACCGGCTTTCCAGTGCCACGGCTGGGAACTGGGGGTTGTTTCTGACTCACTCACCTCAGCCCTCCCTGCAGCCAGGCAGTGGCCCAGACCTGCATAAGCCCACATGTCCACATGGTCCTCTTCCCCCGTGCTCCGTGCTCACAGCCTTCAGGACAGCTCGAGCCACGTCTCCTCCTTTCCGGCTTGCTGCAGGAGCCTCTTCACAGAAAGGCCCCACAGCTAGTCTTCAGCTCTCCCGCATCCATTCTACACCAACCTGCCACTAGTATTCCCCACACTCACCATGAATCATCCCTGCCTCTCACAAAAGCCCTGTGAAGCCCCCGAGCCATCTCCCAAAGCTGTGCCTTAACCTGGCATTGAAGCCCCAGTAAAGAACGG
This sequence comes from Ceratotherium simum simum, assembly GCF_057802395.1. Taxonomy (NCBI): domain Eukaryota; kingdom Metazoa; phylum Chordata; class Mammalia; order Perissodactyla; family Rhinocerotidae; genus Ceratotherium; species Ceratotherium simum. The sequence goes on from NC_141925.1 coordinate 8,854,217, forward strand.
TAAGGCTCTGAGCTTCATCCTAGATCTACTGTGTCAAGATCCAGTGGTGAAGGCTGTATTTTTTTAACAAACCCTCCAGGATATTTTGTAGTCAGGCTTAGAAGCCACAGGTCACGGGATAGACAGCTGGACAGACAGATGGACAGGGAGACATATAAATAAATAAGCTATAACCATGAATCCCACAGCTAAGTCCAAGGAGCTGAAAGCACAAATGGCCCTGCAGTTCACTCTTTCTGCAGAAATCAGGAAGGCGTCGAGGAGAGGCTCTTTGAGCAACATCCTAAAGGGTGAGTCAAGTTTGCAAAGCAAAAGAGGGAGAGGGCTTCGGACAGACAAGGCAGCCTGCATCAGAGGCCCGGGTCTGCAGCAAGCACAGGATCGCAGACAGGGAGCAGTGACTGTATTAGGCGCAAGGGAGGGGAGCAGGGCGTGCAGGGGAAAGTAGCTGAGGCTGGGACAGGTGAGGGCCGGATGGGGCAGGACTTTGCAGGGTTTCTGAGGAGGCTGGGGTTTCTCCTGAGGCCACCAGGAGGCCCCAGAGGTCAAGCTGGCCATGGCTGGAGTAGTTTCCCGGCTGGGAAATGGCCCCGAGTGAGTGGGGTTAGTGGTGAGGTGTCTGCGGTAATAGTTTATAAAGAAATAAAAAGGCCTGAATGAGGGCCATAAAGCCGATTTACACCCTATCTGTAGCACATCTCCTGGCTTGTATTAGAATTAGTGTGTGCATTTGTCACATCTCCCCACTAAATGATGAGGTACTCAAGCGGAACTAAAACCTGCACGGTGTGTTGGCTAAAGCAGGGTTTCTCAACCTTGGCACCAATGACATTTTGGGCTGATAATCCTTTGTTGTGGGGGCTTTCCTGTGCATTGCAGGACGTTTAGGATACCAATAGCAACCTCATCTCTACTAGTGACGAGCAAAAATGTTTCCAGGTGTTGCCAACTGTCCCCTGGGGACAAAACTGCCCTCGTTGAGAAGCCCTGGGTTAAAGCAATGGGCTGTGGGGTTGTTCTCAATCTTGGCTCTGCCCCTTCCCAGCTGGGTGCCTTGAGGAGACCACTTCACTTCTCTCTGCCTCTGTCTCCTCGTCTATCGAGTTAGGATAATAAAGCATTGACTTCATAGAGTCATTGTAAGAATTAAATACAATGATTCATGTGACGTGCACACTCAGTGGATGCCAGCTGTCATTGGCACTATATTTTAAGGAAACAAGCACTTACTCTAAGGCTGGACATTCATTAAGTGCTTAACAAAGTCAGCTACTGTTGCTTCTAATATTATTTTCTTACTCACACCTGTAGTACTCCCCTGGCACTTGGATGGGTCTTGCACATACTTATCAAGAGAAGGTCAGTGGATTGGAATGAGAAGGGGGGGTACCTACTTTCTAAGATGTGACCTTGTCCCTGCTGGCATTTTCTCATCATTTCTGAGCACAGCAAAGTTTTGGGGTGCTTATGGTACCCATGATGTAGTGGCTATACTCCCAGCCCAAGGATTTCCTAAAGGTGTGTTCCAAGGAAGACTAAACTCAAAAGGTATTTCTCCTAAAAAAGGTTTTCAGACAAGAAAATGCAGGACATATCCTTCCTTTTTGAGCAAATTAGGCATATTTGGTTAATAAAGCCTCCGAGAAGTTGTGCAGTTATCATTACCAGATTTTAAGCTCCAGGAAATCAGGGATCAAGACTAGCTCACTATAGTATCCATACTCCTTGACCAATGCTGAACAAAAGGGGCACTCAACAAACATGTGATAAATGAAATGAATATTTACATGAATGAACTTGTTAATTAAAGAAGCCAGTTTGGCTGTGTTTAGCCCAGTGTTTCCCAAACTTTTTGGACCACTGCACCATGGATATCTCTTAGGACTAGAGGCCCCCCAGACACACTCTGGAAAACGTAGCCCCTTCCTTGGGATGGCAAAGCCAAGGTGAGTGATTGCAAAGGCAAGGACGCCCGCAGTGCACACTCTGGGCTTCCACGGTTCACAGTGACTTCACCTTCAGTTAAAATTAATTGAAAATACTTTAGTTTAGCTCCAAAATGAGCCCAGAGAGATTGAAAAGAAAATGTACTCTTAAGGACTCTTGACCAAAGGACTCCATAGCCAAAGACATGTGGCAATCTATGCGCCATTTTGTGTGCAGTCAAGTGGTGAAGCAAGTGTCACCCATAGGGGGGTATCGACCTCACGCCTCACACCCACAGGAGCGTCTGTCACTGCAAAGGCCAGAGCTCCAACACCTCAGAAGACTGAATTGTTCCCAAGTCATGGTTCTGTTCAACGGCAATTCTGTCCAACGGCACTTAGGGCAAAGGTCAAGACAATTGCTTGCCTATTGCAAACTCAGTTCCCGGTTCCAATTTTTCAGGTGTATTCGTTTAGGTGAATGCCCACATTCTTTGCATCTAAAATTACCATCTGGGTGAACAGTAAGTAAAATAAATCACGTGGGAAAACGTGCTCCAGAGGCACAAAAGACTTTGTAACAGAAAAGAGGAGAACCTTGGTTGAAATGACAGTTAACATCTGTACTGTGTCACTGGATGTCATATACTGTGCCAGCTGCTTCATATGTGCAAGCTCATCTAATCCTGACAGCGACCCCAAGAGGTGGGTCCCAGCATCATGCCCATTTTACAGATGAGCCACAGCAACTCTGAGAGGTAAAGCGACTGGGCCAGGACATACAGCCAGTAAGGGTGGGAGCCGGCATTTGGACCATAGTCTTAACACTGCACTCTGCAGCCTCACTAATTTGCAGTAATTTTGGTGCTCCCTGTATTTGCCAAATAGGTTTAAAACAACAAAGAGAAAACATCTGGAATGGCAGCCCAACCTGCATAATTTTAATGAATCAACTCCAAAAGACTTTCAGAACAATAACATCCCCACCTCACACCCCACCCCCTTTGTAAACACCAGACGAGGAACTTCACCCACAGTATCTCATTTAATCCTTAGCTTAATCTAAAAAGCAAATATTAGTACCCGTTTCAGAGATGAAGAGTCTGAGGTTCAGAGCGGTTGTGTGTCTTACCCACAGTCACAACAGCTAGTAAAGGACACAGGGAGGGTTCTAAGCCAGATCTGTTTCCAAAAACTTCAGGTCCTGTTGCCTTACATATTTTAAGGTAAATTCACCCCCCAAAAAAATTTTTTTAGACAAGTGTCCTCACAAGAGCTGGAGATGTTGTAAATGTTATTCAACTTGAGGTTCTGCTAGTTGAGAACTGTAACCAATTAAATAGTTTCTCCGATCTGAGCTTTATCGGGCTTGTTGATGAGACTGGCATGTCGGCAGAGTGATGGTAATAATAACTCTGAGGAGTAATGGCAAGAATTTTATGGAGGAAGACAAAGACGAGAAAATCGAACTTAAATAGGTGTGGGTCGTGGTAGTGAGGCCAACATTTGTAAAAATTGTATTAATAGTAACACTTCTGATATCTTTCCTGTCAACGAGAATGTGATGTGAAAATTTTTTTAAATTGTTTTTCCCATATTTATACAGATCAAGTGGAGAAGTTAAAACCTCTCTGTGGGTTTTATTTCTTTTTGGTACAAACACGTTTTGTCATAGTCAAATACAAAATCTCTGAGACTATTGCTTATCTTGAAAGACTCATAATAATGCATCAATTCTACAAGCTATTTCTTGTTCTGGTTGAAAATTTTCAAAAATCCCTACGTAGACCATTTCTTCCAGGGCTTTTACAAGGTCACTGCTGTTTTCCAGGGCACTTATCCCAAACCGTGGGAGTGAGAGCGGGGATGGGGATGTGCCCATGCCAGAACTTTCATCTGCATATTTGAACCAGAATTCAAAACTCATGTATCAACTCAACAAACCATTTTTGAGCAACTGTTTTTGTGTACCAAGAACTGCTCCTGGCACTGGGGTTAGAAGCAGTACGAAAAGAAGACCAGGCCTGCTTCCATGGAAGCTTATATCCTTATATCCAAGTGAGAAGGAGTGGGAGAGATGAAAAATAAACTAACATCTCTCATGGGTAGAATCATGTCCCCTCAAAAGATAAGTTCAAATCCTAACACCCGGTACCTGTGAATGTGACCTTATTTGGAAACAAGGTCTTTGTTTATGTAACTAAGTTACTCTTATCATGGTGTCTAACTACCCAATAAATATTAGACATTCTTATTATGAATAATAATAGAGAAATATTTCTACCTTCTGCCCGGTTTCATTTGGGGGCTCAGAGCAATTGGCACCTCCCAAGGTTGCACAGCTCTAAGTGGCGGTTAGGGACAGGAGCACAGGTTCTGATGGTGGGAGGAGGGTGTGGCAACTTCAATGATTTGCTTCGGGGCTTTCAACAGACTCTTGGCATTTTATCAAAACAGAGCTTTCTTCTTTCATAAACTCTGTGTCCTTAAATCACATCTTGATGGGATTCAGCCAGTCAAGTAGGACAAAAGTAACACGTTTACAGGAGAGAGGTGCTAAATATTACATATTTTCCCTTTAAGAACATGAAAATAATCAAAATCAATACGCATTAATTCCCTCCTTCATAGGAGCAAGCATCCTGGAAACCTTAGCTTGTTTTTACCTAATCAACAACTTCAGGGGATCTAAAAAGTCATCCAAGGCCAATGAGAATGTAAAACGTCCCTTGATATCTACATTAATTAATCAGACTCACCAAGAGTGGTTGACCAAATTAAACAGAATAAGCAATTAAGCAAAAGGAGTTTTCAAACAAGTACAAGAGCAATTTGCCAACAGTGTCACAAATAAATGTCAACTAGATTAAGCCACATTTATTTGGGTGCATTTTGCCTTTGTTTACATACCTACCTATCATCCGTTTATGCCATAAATACTTATTGAACGTCTACTGTATGCCAAACACTGGGCGTCTTACGTACATCTCAGTAAATCTTCCCAACAGCCCTAGGAGTTGATATTATTATTTGTATTCCCATTTGACAGATGAGCAACCCAAGGCTCAGAGAGAGAACTGTATTTTCTGAATCGAAAATTGGTAGACACCATTGTACCTATAAGAACAATGACACAGACATTTGTCATCCAGTCTCAGAAAAATCTAGAATATGTAAAATTCACTAATATCACAGAGAGTTCACTTTCAAAAAGGCAAGGGAACTAACATACTTGAATCTTTGAATCCTTCAAACACACGGCAGGGAGGTGGTGCAAAGGAAGCATCTGAGCCAGAGAGGTTCATTCATTCATTCATTCATTCATCCAACAAATATTGAGCACTCCCAAAGGGTCAGGCGTGGTTCAGGGTGCTAGGGATATAGTGGTGAACTCAGAAGACTTAAGTCCTTCATTTCATGACACTCAGTTTTGTTTGTCAGCCCTCCCGTCTCCAGGCTCCCTGTTCTCACTTCCTCCGCACCCCCAGCAGCTGGCCCCAAATTCCTAAGGGGTTGGATGCATTCTTCTCTCCCTTCCCCAGCGCATCCTCAAGAACCAAACATTAGATTTATGCTTAACACATGTACTACTTCCAACACTTGGATAGCCCGTCACCTCCCACCACCCTGGAGGAATTTCACTAACTTCTTCAAAACCTAACTCAGAGCCCCAGAGCCTGATCTTCGTGGTTTGAAGAGTTCAAGAAGAGTGTGTCGTTGGAGAAAAAACAAGCTTTTAAATTTAAAACGCTTTGGGAGTGGTCTCTTGCACAAGTTCATGATACAGGAAAAAAGAAAAAGGAAAAGGGAAAGTAAGAACTCTGCTAATTGACAAAGATTCAAGAAGCATAACGACCAAACACAGAGAGTGGATGTTATCTGGATCCCGATACTAAAACCCATTATAAAAAGACATTGTGAAGACAATGCAAAAACTGAACTGTAGACCAGGTATTATTGCATGAGATTAAGGAATTATTGTTGTAGTGATATGAGACAATTTTATAAAGATGAATATTGAAGTGTTTTAAGGGTGAAATATTATTTTATAGAGATGAATATTGAAGTGTTTTAAGGGTGAAATATTATGTAGACTGGGATTTGCTTTAAAACAGTATAGAAAAAATAAAGGTGAATAAAATGTGCAAGATATTAATAATTGTTCAATCTAAAACAGCACTATCCAATAGAACTTTTTCCACAGTGGAAATGTTCTATATCTAAGCTGGATGATATGGTAGTTACAAGCCACATATGGCCGCTGAGCACTTGAAACATGGCTTGTGTGACTGAGAAACTATATATTTTTTTTTAATTTAATTACAATTAATTTAAATCTAAATAGCCACCTGTGGCTAGTGTCCGCCATATTGGATAGTACAGGTCTATGATGACTTTATGAGGTTTCATTTATTCTATCTGCTTTCATGCATGTTTGAAGATTTTTGTACTAAAAATTTATAAAATGACTGGGATAGAAGACCACATTCTGTTCCTGAGTAACCTGGGGCATGTGGCTTGTTCTCTTTCAGTTCTCTCATCTGTAAAATGGGTATTCCTTTTTTTAAATTTTTTTTTCTTGAGGTATCATTGACATTCAGCACTGTATTAGTTTCAGGCATACAACATCATGATTCTATATTTGTATATATTGTGAAATGATCGCAATAAGTCTAGTTAACATCCATCACCATAAATAGTTATAAAAAATTTTTTTCTTGTGATGAGAACTTTTAAGATTTACTCTCTTAGCAACTTTCAAATATGCAATACAGTATTATTAACTATAGTTGCCATGTTGTACATTATATCCCCATGACTTATTTATTTTATAACTGGAAGTTTGTACCTTTTGACTCCCTTCACTAATTCTGCCCATTTCCCCACCTCTCACCTCTGGTAATGACCAATCTATTCTCTGTGGCTATGATCTCGGGTTTTTTTGTTTTGTTTTGTTTTGTTTAGATTCCACTTATAAATGAGATCATACAGTATTTGTCTTTCTCTCTCTGACTTATTTCACTTAGCGTAACACCCTTAAGTTCCATCCATGTTATTGCAAATAGCAAGATTTCATTCTTTTCTACAGCTGAATAATATTCCATCAATGGACACTTAGGTTGTTTCCACATCTCGGCTATCATAAATAACACTGCAATGAACATGGGAGTGCAGATATCTTTTCGAGTTAGTGTTTTCGTTTTCTTCAGAAAAATACCCAGAAGTAGAATTGCTGGATCATGTGGTAGTTCTATTTTTGACTTTCTGAGGAATCTTCATACTATTTTCCATAGTGGCTGCACCCATTTACATTCCCACCAATGATGCACAAGAGTCCCCTTTTCTCCACGTCCTCACCAACACTTGTTATTTCTCGTCTCTTTGATAATAGCCATAAAATGGATATTCTTAACTATTGCCATCCTTGCCCGGGAATTGTAAGGTCTAAAATTTCATGTGCTGCCTTGGCATGTTTGAGTCTCACAAGGCCCCAAAGGCCTAACTGTGAGTTCTCCTGTTCTTGCCAGAGGGAAAGTCTCCCCACCTGGCTAGTTCCCTTGTCTGCTGGACAGCTACACCCACTCAGTCTTCAACCTGAAGACTTCTCTGCCAGTCCAAACAAGCCAATCACATCCTCCACAGGAACCAGGGGTCACCTTACCCTCTTGTTCATACAAAACCCTGTCCCTGAGTGAAACCCCTGTGTGGCCCTGCACAGTTCAGCTTTGAGTGTGTGTGACTAATGCACTGCTGTCTACCTCACCTGTCCAGTGTTGTGTGTTGTGTGTTCAGGCAATCTTGTGCTATTTAGGGTGGGAGATCCCTCCCTCACCTATGGGGTGAATAGAAGGCAATCAGAATACCCCTCCTCCTTCTACGAAGGTATTTTTGAGGATTACATGAAATACGTACACAAAAATGCTTTGTAAATCTCAACGCACGAGTTAAATGCAAGGCATTGGAAGTATTGACGTTGGTTTTGTAAATTCTCTGGCATGTGAGAAAGAATTCTCAGATTATTACTGCTAACTGTTGGGTGAACACCTTGCCCAACTTCATTATTTACACCTAACTTTTTTGATGGCCAAATAGAATTGTATCATGCATCATGTTCTCTAAGCCGTGTATTTTTCACTCCACAATAAATCATAAATATATTTTCACTGCTATTTAATCCTTTAAGAGCCCTATAATGTTCCAACGCATAAAGATATCATAATGAATTCAGCCAATTTCCTAGCTGATCGCATTCATTTCCAGGACTTGAAATACCATCTAAATGCTGCTGACTCATGAATTCACGTCTCTAGCCTGTTCATCTCTAAGTTTGAGATTTGTATACCGACTGCCTGCTTGACCTCTCCACTCTGATGTGTCACAGGCATTGCAAGTTTAATGAGCCCCAAACAGAGCCCCTGATTCCTCCAGTTTCTCGTATGCATGTTTGGGCCAGATTTTTCATCCTGCTGTTTCCCTCATTAATAAGTTAAATGAAATTCTCACCCATGGTCACTATGCATTTTATAAGAACTATGCTTTTTAACATTTTGAAAATTAATTTTAACAATCATCATAGCAATATGGTAATTACACCCTCCTATATATTACTTTTTGTACTTTCCAGATTATTTCTGGGAAGCATACAGTTACAGCCATCCATGTCTCACAACTTCTCAGCCAGGGAATACCTGCAAATGAACGACCGCCACCAGCTTTCCTTAAAAAATAGGTTAACGGTATTTACTAAAAGAAAGAGACCAGGGAGACCTTATCTCTAAAATGCTTTTAGCAGGATGTCCCAGGCCTGTCTGGATTGCTTATTGTAAGTAAACCTGGGATTTGTGGGGAACAGCTGGCTAGAGAATGGGAAGTAATTACATAGGCACTTCTATCTACGTAATTAATGGAGGATAAAACTGGGAAACCACAAGACAAAATTGCTTCCTCTAAGGACAATTATCCATACCCATCGTTGGGTACTCACTGATTAATCCAAAACCAACTCAGAACAATTAGGAAGCTGCAGCTGACAGATTTGGGCTCTTCCGTAAAGGAACACAACTTTTGTGCCTACGTCTTGCTTTCAATTTTTTTTTTTTTTTTTTTTTTTGCGAGGAGATCAGCCCTGTGCTAACATCTGCCAATCCTCCTCTTTTTTTTTGCTGAGGAAGACTGGCCCTGGGCTAACATCCATGCCCATCTTCCTCCACTTTATATGGGACGCCGCCACAGCATGGCTTGCCAAGCAGTGCCTCGGCGCGTGCCCAGGATTTGAACCGGAGAAGCCCGGGCCGCAGCAGCTGAGTGCATGCACTTAACCACTTGCGCCACCCGGCCGGCCCTTGCTTGTAATTTTTAATCACTGGTTAGGATTAGTGTTAGATTAGATGTATGATTCACATGAATCCAATTTGACACGTCAACTTTTTATGCTAACACAGTTTTCTTAAGGAAATTTCTCCAAAGTGAAAATTACATGAAATTTTGAAAGTGAAAGAAAACTTTTTGAAATTGAAATTGATTTTTTGGAAATTGAAATTTTGAACATAAAAAAATTAAAATTCTGATCCACATTGTCAAGTTGTTCTCCTTTCAGAGACTCTTACCCACTTTCAATGACACCAACATGAGTGTGCCCCCTTCACACACACCCACACAGCAGCTCTGGACTCAGTATCACCTTTGCCACTGTACTCAGTGGAAAACAAAGGCATCTCATGTCTGGAGTAAGAGTGATGGGACAGTCTGGGAAAGAGAAATCAGGCAAGCCCCCCCAGACTAGGATGCCACTTCCTTGCAGGGGGTCAGAAGAACACACCAACTGTCTATCAGCCATCTCCCTCTATCTTCCCAAAGAACCTCACCATGGGTACCTGCCAACTTCCCATCTCCGTCATACCTGGCAACAAGTCTTGGAGAAACCAGACTTTCAACAAGAGTGGAAGCCTTTGGGCCGAGTGGAAGAGGCCTGCGTGCTGCAGATGCGAGAGCACTGGACTAGGGGCTGGAGCCCTGGCTTTTGCTCTCTTGGGCATGCCATCTCACTTCCCTGGGGTATACAATTCCAGGGACTATGGGTCATAAATCAAATGAACTTCAGAGACAACTCTGCCAACTCTCCAATTTCATAGAGAAGGAAATCAAATCTCCAAGCATTTAAGGTTCATCTCTTCTTCATTTAACAAGTATTTGTTGAGTGACTAATCTATTCAGCGTCAGGCATTGTGGTGGGAGATGGGGACAGAGAGGGAAAATAGATAGGCTTGTTCCTAACCTCACAGAGCTTACGCTCTAGTGCTGGGGGCGGGGGCAGGCAGGGGGTGCTTAACATAATTTGGAGTCAGGGACCACTTGAAGAATCTAATGAACCCTCTTCTCAAAAAAATTTAATTAATTAATTATACACACACATATCCACACATAAACACAATTCAGACTATAAATTCTGGTAGATTCACTGACTCCTAGGAGCCCATCCGTGGATTCCCAATTTAAAAATCGTTATTAATACAAAACAGACTGTCATTGCACTAAGCCATTTTATTTTGAATCCGGAAACCAACCCATACAATTGAAATTAATAGTCTCATTTTACAGAGGAGGAAACCAACAAGTCACAAAGTTAACAAACATGCTCAGATCACATTGTGAGCTGCTGTTACATTAGTTAGGTTCTTTGGGTGCAAGTAAGAAATTTGCTCTGGCAAACTCCTGAGGAAGAGGAATGAATGGAGAGGATATCAGGTAACTTGAAGAATCAAAGAGAAAGCTGTAGAAGTGAGCTTAAAACAGGAGGAATCAGGGCAGCTCTTCAGCTTTACATTTTTCCCCCAATCTGTGTATTACTGTTGTTAAAAAAAACAAGACAACAGGCCCAAAACAGTCACTTATGCTAAGCCCCACATCACCAAACCAAGTCTTAATTCATTACAGTCTCAGCTCTCCCGGAAACGAAATCTTAAACCAGTCAGCCAGGAATCGCTTGATCAGCACTGTTAGGTCATCTTCCTGATAGACCCCTGCCATTCCCTAAAGGAAGCTGACCTTGCAATAACCAACCAGCTTTTTTGTCTAAGTACAACCTCCTTGCTCCTGCTCCCTTCTGCCTATAAAAGTTTTTCATTTTGTACAGCTCCTCAGAGCTCCTTTCTATCTGTTAGATTGGATACTGCCTGATTCGAATTGATTTTTGTTCAAATAAATTTTAACATTGTTAATATGCCTCCGTTTATCTTTTAACAGTTCTGGTGTCATAAGAGGAAAACAAAGGAGACATCGCCCCCTTGCCGTGGCCCCCGGAGCAACCGGACACAGGTTACCTGTTGAGCCTCTTGAGCTCGATGCCCCTGGAGGTGATGGGTAAGTCCCTCTCACATCCTCGCTCCACAGCTTTGCGCTATGAGCTTTCAGACTTTGTTTGGGCATTTCTTTTCCAGAACTGGGTCTGGAAACAGACTGGAGTGGACTGAGTCCAACTTTGAAACCGGACTGGTCCGACTTAAAAACCAGACCAGGTCCAACTCGGAAACGAGACGGGGTCCGGGGTCGCACTGGGTCCAACTGAACCTGGACTGGGTCCAGTGTGAGGCCGCAGGTGAATAAAATTTTGTTTTTAGGCTGAACAAGCAGGTTAACCTTATGGCCACAGTGGAGAACTTTTACCCCAGATAAGCTTATCCATTTATGAGGTGCCCTAGAAAAAAAGTGGTCCCAGGCCACCACACACCATGAAGAGTAGAGGGAAAATTATTTTTCCTCCACTACGGTTCCTGGTGACCAAGATGAGACCTGCTGGGACACCCCACTAGCTCCAGGGCCTGCAGACAGGCCGGATCCTGGAAAAAGGGCAGAAGCCATCGATGGGTGAGAATTCTTACCAAAGACAGCTCTCCCAGATCTCTACCTGTGGTGCCTGGTCGAGAGAGAAAGATAAAATCTCACATTGTCTCTTCCTTTCCAAATTTAGATTGCTGGGGGAAAACATTTGTAAGAATTAGATCTTTGAACTGTGACTTGTGAATTTGCCTTTGGGTTCCCACTGGTTGTCGTTCCTTTTTCTCCAAGGGACAGCTATTGCCTTCTTGTTTGTCTCATTTTGTGTCCTGAGAGCTTGGCTTGGCAACTGTCAGGTTGGGAGCCCCAAAAATATGGCGGCACAGAAATGTGTGTTGCACTCCCTTTGTGGCTAGGGTCCTATCCACTGTTCCAGCTCTCAGGGAAATTGTCTTAAGTCTCTCTTTCTTTTGGTTATCTTTGGGAGTGGCTCTGGATCTTGGGAGAGCAGTATCTTTCACACTGTCTGTGGGGACACCTCTTCCATCCAAGGGGTTGTTCAGTACTGCCAGGAATATTTACTGTTTGTCCTGGCTAAAACCTGACAAGATATTTGAAAGGAATTTTTATTTTTAAGTAGCTATATGGTCAGAAGTTGGCCAAATTGCAAGCTGATATTCAGAGCCTGATAGGAACATTTTTTAGGCCTTCTCCCCTAAGCTAAAATGAAACTATGTACCCAGAGGGAAAGAAAAATACTCTAAAGCTTTTGTGGAAGTATTTACTAAAATATTCCAAAGATGCACAGCTCTAAATCTAGAACATAGGAGTCTTCTGATTTCCATCTTAGTTGAACACCTCCATGATATAAAGAAGCAAAATGAAGATAATGTAGTTGGATGGGTGGGGCAACATCAATATCAATCAGGTTGCAACCAAATTCTTTGAGGAACTAAAAGCAACTGTACTTGTCTTACAAATCTAGTCTTTACAAGAACAGAAATGTGGCTCCAGAAACAATTCAAAGCCCACCTATCCTTTTTACCAATCCTCAAATCTCCCCTATTCATCTGATCCCCTATTCAGTATCTGATCAAATTCCTCATCTGTCACCATCCCCCAGGGTGCTATCTGATCAGCTTGGGCTGCCTTCAGCAAGAATCCTGCTAGGCCAGTTTTTTAGCAAGAATTACCCTATACTCTTAGTAATTTTCCATCCACTGACCATCCCCCCACCCCCACTCCTTGGATATAAATCCCCACTTTTCATATTATATTTGCAGTTGAGCCCAATCTCTCTCCCCTGCTGCAAACTCCCATTGCAGTACAGCCATGTGTCAGTTACAGATGGGGATTCATTCTGAGAATTTCATCATTGTGTTAACATCCAAGTGTGTACTTACACAAACCTAGATGACATAGCCTACTACACACCCAGGCTCTATGGTGCTGATCTTATGGGACCACTGCTGTATATATGGTCCATCTTTGACTGAAACATCATTATGTGGCACGTGACTATAGTCCCTTGAATAAGGTCTTTATTACTGTCCTTTGACAAGTGTCAGAATAATTTTTTTTCTTTGACACCATAGATCAAATTCCCCCAGGGAGGGTCATGTATCCACACATGGCCAAGGGACAGTCCTCAAGAGGCTGTGTATTACGGGGAGGCAGATCTCTGAAAGGAAAGGGGGATGCACGACTAAAAACAAAGTCGGGAGGCCAAAAATACCAACAAATTTACAGTAAAAATGGCATGTGTGGAATCATGGTTTGGGAGTAAATCCAACCAGGGTACCCCCACCCTCCCTTCCGTTCTCTGATTGGAACAGAAGTCAGGCTCATTGGTAACTAGCCAATGTATCTACTCAATGCTTCTCTCTGACTTTAATTTGTAATTCAACTATCCTCAAATTTTGTGCCCCAAATTTTGAGCTGTCTCTGACCTCTGAGCTCTCAGGAAGTAAATCCAAAGCCAACTGGATTGTTAGGCTGTGTCCCAGGCCTTGGGTGAGTCTAATGAGTGTGAAGATGTCATGGAAGGAGGTGGTTTTGCCTTCCCAGCCTCAATCCTTCCTTCTTCTATTAACAGCATCCTGATTTTCCCCTGCTCTGTCCCCAAGAGGGAGTATAAGACCCAGGCTTGGCCAACCAGAAATAATCAGCATTGTTAGCACCGCCTAAGTAGCTGAGATAAATACAGCCAATGGCTAGCATAGGTTAGCATAAGGGAAACCATCTTGTAGAAGGAAGCCTGGCTGGAACTGTAAATAACCCTGATTCACCAGACACCCCCCCCCCTTATTTGTCAGCAATGCTTTAGTAGCCTAGATAAGTCAGCACCTGCTTGTGAGAAATAAGCATGCTCTGCTATTTTTGTAGCCCTGGCTCATACATAAACCTCCTTATTGAGATAAGGCGATAACTTTGTTCTTTAAGATCTCTCAGGAATGTCACAACTTCTGGGAAAGAGACCTATGCTAGTATCCATCACCAGTGACAGGAGAAAGAGATGATCTGGCATCTCAAGGTCTACTACACCAGATGGTCAACATTCCGAGACCCTCCACCCCTTTCGGCCCATTTGCCTTACATAACTGCTTCAACATTTTGTAGTTTTAAGATGGTTCTTTAGGACATTAGTCTACCATCTTCCCACTTGCTAGCAAGCTGTAATAAAAAACCCTTTCTCTCCTACCACCTTGCCCCTTGACTGTTGGCTTGTCTTTATGGTGAGTAGAAGACCCCTTTTGGCAGTAACAGCATTAGTCCCAGAACTTAAATTATTTGGGAAATGATTGGGAAATATGTATTTTTTTCTGGGTTTGCTAGACAAAAGGCTAAGACTCGGGCTAATAATTCTTTATTTCATCACTTAAGCACTTAGATCCAGCCACGCCTGAAACTCTCTGAACTTTTCAATTATGTTATTTGATGCTATTTTTGTGTGTGTGTTTTTATAGGGTTTATCACTTGGAAACCAAAAAAAAAAATATGTCTAATATAAAGATGTTCTACCATGTCTAATCATGTAGGGATACCAATGACTTTTGGTATGATAGTAAAGGTGTTTTATTTTATTTTTTAATTAACCACGTAATGTAACATAGACACAGAATAGGAGGAAAAACAAAAGACAGCAAAATGATAAAGACAGTCACATTTGTATCCCAGCCCACTGTTTCCCTCTTCCATCCCTCTCTATTTCCAGGCTTCTTTTTTACAGGCACCCAATAATATCAGGATGCTGAGTTATTTATCATTCACAACTTTGAACCGTTGGAATATACCACTGATTTTAAATAAATTAACAAAATTAAATAACTAAGGACCCAGGACCTGAATGTATTTTGGTCACTGAGGTGGTTTGTATTTTAAGAGGCACATTGAAAGAAGGCAATGCACAAAGCAATGGAATGGATTAATAACAGTGGAATTTCAGGTATTCATCTAATGCAATGGACTGAATGTTTATGTCCCTCCAAAATTCATATGTTGAGATCCTAACCCCCAATGTGATGGCATTAGGAGGTGGGGCCTTTGGGAGGTGATTAGGTCACAAGGGTGAAGCCCTCATGAATGGAATTAGTGCCCTCATAAAAGAGACCCCACAGAGCTCCCTTTCCCTTTTCCATCATGGGAGAACACAGCGAGAAGACACCGTCTGTGAACTAGGAAGCTGGTCCTCATCAGACCCCGAATCTGCCAGCACCTAGATCTTAGACGTCCCAGCCTCCAGAACTGTGAGAAATAAATGTCTGTTGTTTAAGCCACCCAGTCTATGGTATTTTTGTAATAGCATCTCAAACATCTAAGACATCTAACATAGATTTATTGAGCATCTACCATGTGCCAGACAAGGTGCTATGATACAAGGGTACACAGGTATTCTCCTCTCTGAAAGAATTTTCACATAACTTTAGGGAACAGATAAGTAAGCAGACTGTTACACAGCAGATTGGTGAGTGTTAAGACAATGCTATGAACACATTCCTTGAACACCTAACCTCTGGGGGAGGGAGACAGCCAGCAGGAGGCCTTCCTCTAGGCCCAGCACATTATTTCTGGCCCTAGCACAGCATCTAGCACACAGCAGTTGCTCTGTAAATATTTACTATGCAATGGAACAAGCTAGAATGAGACCTGGGCCTTTAGGGGCTGTGGATCTGCCTCCTTCGGTGCTGTCCCTGGAGGTCTCTGCAAAGAGCATTACATTGGGCCAGGCAGTGTTCTCCTCAGCCTGAGAGAGGCCACCAATCTGCCAGCTTTGTTTACTCTCCTGTGGTCTCCCTTTCGGTCATTAATGTCCTATTTTCAGGGTGGTAGGCTTTTGACTCCCAGCAATTAGGTGGAGAGTTTTGCAGGGGATAAACAAATGGGATTGCTTTAGGGCCATACTCAGGCACTGGATGTTACCGTGTACTATTTTGAAGACTTGAAGAGTAAAGGTTGGATGAGTGGGTTATGCTTGGGGCCTGGTCACAGCGACCCTAGAATGATCCCAAAGGAAGATGAGAAGGTAAAGACATCGTCCAGCAACCCCCTAGTTGTGTTGATCAAAATCAATGAGTTATGGTGAAAAGCCACCTCCATGGGCTGGGAGGACCCAGTGCTGATCCAACTGGCAGCACTCATGTGTCCAAGAACAAATCCCACACATTAAAAAGGGCATGCTCGAGCATTGTCAACCAAGAAAAGAAGGGAAGAAATGGGGTTGTAAGCAGAGGGAGCAAAGGCCCAGAGATGTGAAAAAGCAGGAAACACTCATGGAACTGGACAGTAGTTTCAGGTGTATAAGTATTGTGTGTGTGTGTGTGTGTGTGGGTGTGTGTGTCTGTTCACTCTTCAGGCAGAATTCTCCATTAGGCACAGTGGGCACAGCACCTAGGGCCCATGATACTTTAAGTATGATATTTTAACTTTATTTTAAAATCAGAAGAAACAAACAAATGTGACAATAATGATTCCAGCTTAGGTTTTACTCACCTTTATACCAAGAGAGCAGTAAAATTTGATTTTATATTTTTTCATGGAGGAAGGGGCCCATGAAAGCAACAGTGCCTAGACCTCATAAAGTGGTAATGCAGCCTTGACCCCAGTGTCTAGAACAGCATGCAGCTGGCACTCAAGAAATTGCTGAATGAATGAGTGAACTGTAAGTGGTCCTGTTTGACTAGAATGCAGGACAAGTGTTGGATGGACGAAGACAAATGAATGACCTTGGCTGCTGGTTAAAGAGCTTAGATATTATCTTAAGGGAAACAGGGAGGCATGAGAGGTCAGTGACAGTCAAGTTGGAGTTTTGGAAAGCCTCCCTGGCTGTTCTGGGGGAAGGTAGAGACTGGAGGCAGGGCAAGCACTGAGGCGGAAGCAAGGAAGACACTCTAGGACCAGGAGGTCCTTCTGGGTAGACATCACTCTGGCCAGTGTTCCCCAAAGCATAGCACCTAAACCTCTGCCGGCACCTGGACAGTCTGGGGCAGCAAGTTCCCATGGCATTAGATCACCCTGAACCATGTGATTAGGAAGGCTCTTCCTTTCATTCACCTCCCAGTGATGCTCATTACATCAAGGGAAAGTCTGTTTGGTGATAGTCTGTCTTTAAACCCTCTCTAGTCCTGGCTAATGCCCCTTTGTAACCATAAGAACAGGACCAAGGTCTTCAGGGGCAACTGTATTTGGTTATTATTTGATAACCTTACTTTTGTTTTCATCGTATTTATTTACAAAGTTGTCTTCTGATTACAGCAAGCAATCCTCGATCTTCCATTTATCATAGTGACATCAAGCTTCTTGCTAAAAGAATTATCTAAGTAAATAAAAGAGCAAGTCAATTAAAAATAACAATATGAAAGCAATTATGGAGATTGTAGACGTATATAACTAAAATAAAAATCAAGGTGGTACCCGAATGGCTGGAGTTTGGAAAACATTTTTCTATGCAAAAGGTGAAACCTAGTGTGCTGTCCTACAGTGTCTCTCATTTCCCCCTCTCCAATTGTTCCAGAAATGCCTTCTCTGCAGATAGAGTTGCAGGCCATGGAGCAGAAAGCAGGCACTTCCAGGGAGACCCCTGCACTGACTCAAGATTCCAGGAAGAGGATGATTTGCCCTCCAGGTCCGCATCTCCTCATCCTCTCTAGATGACAGCAGACATACTGGACCAGGACAGTGTCGAGCACTGTGAGAGTCAGAGATTTTAGCCCTCTTGCACGCTAACAAGTTAACCTTTCACAGTTTCATGGATGTTAGTAAAAGGCATGGGACTCCTGGGTCAGAGAAAAGGGACAGTCCATCACTCACAGCAGTAGCCAGAGTATCAACATTTTTGATGCTGGTTCCTCCAACCCAAATTCCCACAGGGCAACACGAAGAGTGTCAAACAACAGCTACACGCACAGTGGGCTGCAATCTAGGAGAGGACCCCTGAGTTTAGGGAACCTGAATCTTTTATAACGGGCAGTAAGCAAGCCAGCCCTTTGTTCCAGAGGGAGACATTATCTTAATTATGTTGAAGAGTAAGCATGCCTGCCCTTTGACCTAAAGACACCGTCTCTATCTTCCAAAGCTGTTCATTAGACAAACATGCTTGAGAAGTACAGAGCAAAAGGCAGTTAGTGCCTTGCTTAGTAAGGTGTGAACAAGAAGCCCACGGAGACTGTCCCCCAGTAGCCAGCAGCTCATACTTCACCATGGCTTGAACTGCCCTCTAAGGCTGGCCCCACATAGGGACATTGGAGAGTTTGTAGCCAGATACACATAGTTCACATTTATTGAAAACTTCCCAGGCCTTTCCAGTGCATTGTCTCTTTGCAATAGATCCTTCAGGTAGATATTATCCCCATCTTACAGATGAAGAAGCTAAGGCTCAAATGAGGTGAACAAATTGTCCAAGATAAACTAGTTAGAAGTGGGAGGGCTGGGATTTGAACCCACTGGTCTGACTTCAGATTACTGGTATCCCTCTCTATCCAAACACTCACTACCCAGATAAAGTTAGATAGCCGGTGTGGGGGATCAGAATTTGCCATCCCAAAATGTGTCTCTTTGGCTTGATTATTTTTAAGAACAAAAGACTCAAAAAGAAACTTTGACCTTCCCCCTAACTGCTTAAAAGTATTTAAGACAGGGGCCAGCCCGGTGGCACAGTGGTTAAGTGTGTGCACGCTACTTCAGCAGCCCAGGGTTTGCAGGTTCGGATGCCGGGCACGCACCAACACACCGCTTGTCAAGCCATGCTGTGGCAGTGTCCCATATAAAGTAGAGGAAGATGGGCATGGATGTTAGCCCAGGGCCAATCTTCCTCAGCCAAAAAAAATAAAATAAAGAGGAGGATTGGCATCACATGTTAGCTCAGGGTTGATCTTCCTCACCAAAAAAAAAAAAAAAATGAAGAAGAATTTAAGACAGAAGACCTGTCCCGGGAAGGAGCTATCACCATAGATAACTCTAGGTTTGGTAGATTGGAAGGCACCTAGCAAGGCCGTGGCCCAGCAAACATCTGCTTACCAAACATTTGCTTCCCATCTCCATGTAAATTGCCTTCCTCCCCTTTGAAGTCCCAAACTACCACCCCCAACATCCTCCATTGTCTTTAGCAGAAGATAGCATTTAAGGTGGTAGCTTCAGCCATTTTGGCAAGTTACTCAGTTTTCCTGGGTTGCTCCCATGTATACATGTTATTAAACTGTGTTTGATTTTCTCCTATTATTCTGTCTCATGTCAATTTAATTCTTAGACCAGCCAAAGGGACCTAGAGGGTAGAGGAATAGTCTTCCTCCTCTACGTCAGGAATACTTGCACTTGCTTTTCACCCACTACATGCTCCTGCACTGATTTGCAAAGGCAAGACTGGTCCAGAGAAAGGCTTTGCTCCATTCCAGCTGGGCCTTGGGCCAGCCCAGGTGGTGATCCACTGATCTACACCATCACCTTGTGGACCCGGGCTCCTTGAAGGGCAAGGTTCCAGCAGAGCCACAGCTACTGTTACCACCCCTGGAGCCAGGGATGGCTTTTCTTTGCCTCAGGAGAAAGGAAAAGACCTGAGTGGGAGCTAGGCACTAGGGTCAGACCCAGGGGTAGGCAGAGAAGCTGGGGTGTATTGTTGCCTGGGGTCTGAGTGAATAAATGAGGCTGACTCAACAAGTCATAAACAAAAATGCTTAAATGGGGGAAGAAGAAATAAGATTAATGATGACAAATCTTCGCTCAATCACTAAATACTAATTATGATTGTTTGTTACCCTAATATTCATTTTCTTTCACTGGCCATCTCAGCTCCACTTAATAGATGAAGACATTGCTGCCCTGAAACAGAAAGGCCTAAGGTGCTGGAGGAAGTTGGTGATAGAACAAGAAGTAGAACCCAAGTCTTCCACCCACTACTTCGAGCTCCAACATGCCATGCCACCTCTCAACAAGAGCCCCGAATACAAATCATTGATGGCAGGAAGCACGTCTACAAATCAACAGCAATGGTTTATATGGGATGCATCACCATCGTTTCATCTCTCAAGTGATCAGTGCATCAACCATCTTGAGTCCTGTTCAGCCCCTGGTGACTTCTTCAGCCAACACTGATGACCCCCAGGACTCGCCAGCACCCAGGCAAGAATCTATATCTTCCAGGAAATCTGAGAATCATAAACTATCGCCAAGGAGCTGAATGCCATTTTTCCAAGCTTGAGGCCGCCTTGCTGCCACCAGCAGACAGCCTGAGCCCACTGGGACTAAGTTTTACAGCTAGCATCTAAGGGGAATATTGCATGTAGATAGAATTACCCTTGGAGGCTCCACCTGGAGACCACTATCCTGTACCATATCTAACGAGGTCCAGCCCAACCAGAGTTGCTTCACCTCCAGTAAAGGAGACATCACTAGTTCCCTTGGTTAGGCATTAGATGATATGGGTGAGCTACATTTAGGAGCCAGGTTATACCCGAAGAAAACCCCTCCCTTAATATATAGCAATCTGCTCACACTATGAGGTCTGTGCTGGGCCTGAGACTGCCCAGGGGACCAGCGGTCACATCTCCCCATTGCACAATCACCCCTGGAGCACAGATTGCTGACTGAAGGGCCGGATTCCCCACGCTATTTCAAACTCTCTCTTTCCTTTTCTCCCTCCCTCTCTTACCCTGAGTGAACACAGCTGAATTTACACATGTTATTTGCATCTAGGATGTGACTTCACCGTAGTCAACAGAGCATGGTCTTTGGAGCAGTCAGTTCTGGGTTCAAATCCCAACTCTTCTACTTCCTAGCTGTGAAGCCTTAGAAAAGTGACTTTGCCGCCCTCTAAGCCTCAGTTTCCTCATCTGTTAAGTGGGGGTAGTAATCTAGACTCATGGATTGCTATGAAGGTTAAAAATAACTTATGCTTTATCAGGGCACGACGGTACAGCAAACTACATCCCCCGGGCCCAGCCTGCAGCCTGTTTTTGTGCATAAAGTTTTATTGGAATGCGGCCACACCTATGTGTTTACATATTGTCTATGCTACTTTCCTGACACTGGGGCAGAGCTGAATAGCTGCAATAGAGACTACATGACCCAGAAAGACTAAAATATTTATTATCAGGCCCTTTAAAGAAAAAGTTTGCTGACACCAGTATAGTCGATTGCAATAATTATCATGTTAAATTAAATAAACAAAGACGCCATTAGGTTGAGGTGATTCTAATACCTTACCAGCTTACATAAGCAAACCGAAACCTAAGCCAGCCAATCAGAACTTGCCTGCTCAGCTCTAGTTACTAACCTAACTTAAAGCTTCCTTGTTACTCCAAATAAGGAAAGTCACCCTGTATTCACCAATCAGTACTTGCCTAGGATAACTTCCTTGTTCCTGCTTACCTTGGATTACAAAATCCTGTTGCTTTGTCTGCTCTTTAGAGCTCCTTTCTATTTTCTAGACTGGATGCTTCCTGATTCACAAATCACTAAATAAAAGTCAACTAGATCTGGAAATTAAGTGTCTGTGGAATTTTCTTTTAACAATAACAATAATAAAATGTTTTCAAGTCCAAAGGAATGTAAAGTTCTGTTCTATAGGATCTAGTTGTTTTTGTAGGGGTTCAGAATACGTCACCACAAAATATGCCACTATGGCATATTGATTATTTTCAATTAAAGGTACTCAAGAAACAGCAAGTGCAAGAAAGACCCTCTGACCCTCCTAAGTCTCCCTGAAAGCAAGAGATAAATCACCCACGTGAACAGTACCCTCCCTGTATCCTTATCACCAGAGACAGGGAATTTAGGACCAAGAAGTCTGTATAAACAAAGAAACCTTGTTACTCCCCGTAGCCCAAACCCCTTTGTTTTGTCAATTCTTCACAAATTGTTTCTTTGTCTAAAAGATATAAAAGATTCCTGATTTGGCGAGTCTCATATTTTTCTGGGGCTTCCATACATACATATGTAATTCAATTCATTTTTCTGCTGTTAATCTCTTTTTATTACAGGGGGGTCTCAGCCAAGAACCTAGAAGGGTGGAGGGAAAGTTATTTTTTCTCCCCTACACTTTCTTCAAACAGATAGGGAAAGTGACGAGAGTCCCTCTTCTCCGTTTTTCAGCTCTCCCAGTGAGTGGGTTCGAATCCTGCCTCTGTCAATCACTCACTTGGAGATCTGGACCAAGATACTCACTCTCTGGCATCGCCTCCTTGTCTTGGGGTTACCACGAGGTAGGCCCTTCCTCAGCCTACCTGGCAGAGTCTTTCCTCTGAGCACTCTGCTCCCTAAGCCCCTGTGATGTGTCTCCTCTGTCTTGGACCAGTTTTCAATGCCTACATTGCATCTGGCTTCCTAGAATAGACCTGGGGGACTTGGGACCCCTAGGCCAGTAGTTGGAGGGGGATGAAGAAAAGAGGCCTCTATCCAGTTTAAGGGGAAACGTCTACACAACAGTCAGACCTGGCAGGGAGCCTGGAGTTGTCCCTTCTGACACCTAGGCTTTATTATGCTAAAAGTGCCCCTTTCTCATCTCCTCCTTAAGTTGCATTACAAAAGACTTCCTGATACCATGACTGGTTAGGTGCAGACTCAAAAAACAGGGAGAGGGTTGGAGGTAGGGCAGGGTGGGGGTGGGGGATGAAACTTTCTGCCTCATTCTATCTCACAACTCCTGGCACAAACAATAGTGGCTGCCTTTAACAGATTTGTACTTTGAGCCAGTCATGTACTAAGAACCTTCATGTAGTCAGTTGTCTCATATGTTTTGAAATTGGTTCTATTCCTATTCTCTTTTTTATGAATGAGGCAAGTGAGGCTCAGAGTGGTTAAGTGACATGCTCCTGATCACAGAGATAAAAAGCATCAGGCCCGGTCCTCAAAACCAGGCTGCCTGAGGCCAAACTTTATACTCCATCAAAGTATAATTCTCAAAAGTTTTTAAAAAATAATAATTCTCCTTCAAATAGATATCATGCACGTGTCCAAGCCTTATTTAACTCATTTACGAGGGAAGCAAAATAATGACAAGGCTACTTCAATGTGAGTAATTGAAATGTTGTGAACACTTTTTAAAAAAACAAAAACAAAAGAATGCTGAGGCAAGATTGCTATTACCAAACTAGACACAAAATCAGTTAATGCCCTACAAGGCAATAAAACCATAACTTTTGGGTTTATCTTCTCTATCAGACAGAAGAAAAATCATTGCACCTTATTAGTTTTACAGAATTGTAAGATGTCTGGGCCCTAATCGATTGTGCAACTAGTGCTGCATTCCCCTAGAAAGTCAAATAAGTTTTAGGTGGGCTTGTTAAAAAGTTTTCTAGGGGCTGGCCCAGTGGTGTAGTGGTTAAGTTTGCATGCTCCACTTTGGTGGCCCGGGGTTTGCAGGTTCAGATCCTGGGTGCAGACCTACACACCGCTTATCAAGCCATGCTGTGGCAGGCGTCCCACATATAAAGTAGAAGAGGATGGGCATGGGTGTTACCCCAGGGCCAATCTTCCTCAGCAAAAAGAGGAGGATTGGCAACAGATGTTAGCTCAGGACTAATCTTCCTCACCAAAATATTAAAAAATTAAAAAAAATGTTCTAGCAGGTTGTGATCATCTTTTTGCCTTATTTCCAAGTTTTAGATGGTTCTCCTTAGCAAGTCTTAACCTACATATTACAGTGTCATTGTAGATGATAATGAGGCCCTGCTCCTTGGTCCTCTCAAGGAATCCCCAACTTTTCCTATCCTTGGCTTCCCTGCGGTCCCTTTTCCCTACTGCTCCCAGGTCTGGTCAGGACCAAGATACGGAACTATCTCACCAGGTAATAATCAAGTCTGACACCTGGTCAGGAGCCGGAGTGTAAGCTTCCTTCTAGCTTTCAAGAGTGTGATTCATAATGCAAACAGACAGCAGGGAAACTAACGCACCACGTGTCTTCACCCGTTCCACTTTGACCACTGTTGTGTTTAAAATGTCTTCTTCTCACTGCCTTTCTCTGTTAACCTCAGTTTCTGTTGGAAAGTCGAATTCCTCCAAGGAAAGTCATCATGTTCGGAGGCAAATGAACAGAAAATCTGTCACCGGCTAATTGGGAAATGTACCATGAGCAAAAAGTCTCCTGTTCTAAGGGGCCCCTGTAGCCCTACCCTTGTTTTCTGGAGAGGAAACTAAAGATGAAGTTGGGAGAGAAATCGCTTACATGTCTCTATTTCTCCCCTTGTTGATGTTCAGGTTTTTTCCCTCAGAATTAATTTCCCCAAAATAATTTTAACCATCATGGTAAAACAGTCATAACCTAAGCCTGATGTTTTCTTTGATTCAGAAAATGGGCCTTTGGGCAGGGAAATAACATCTTATAGTAACACTCACAGTAAGGACAGATGCTCATCTGTGTATAGAAGAAACTCCAAATAACAATGGCATGTAAGAGCAAAGATGAAAGTGTGGACAGATTTTGGGGATCCCTCTCCCCAGTCTAACAGGAGAATCTAGCAAGCAAACTGCATAAGCTTTAAGTCAGTACAATAAAAATCCATGCTGTTGTGGGGAATCAAAATTTGCCACCCCAAAACGTGTCTCTTGGCTTGATTATTTTTAAGGACAAAAGACTCTGAAAGAAACTTTGACCTTCCCCCTAACTATCTAAAAGAATTTAAGATAGAAGGCCTATTCCAGAAAGGAGCTATCGCCATAAGAAAACTATAGTATAGTATAAACTAGGTGTGATGGACAGGAAGGAACCTAACAAGGGCTTTTCAATGAAGGTCCTCTCCATCTCTCATTGTCTTTGTAAGGCATGGTCAACATTCACTTATCAAACATTTGCTTTTCCATCTCCATGTAAATTGTCTTCCTCTCCTTTGAAACCCCAAACCACTACCACCAACATCCTCCTTTGTCTTTAGCTAAAGATAGTATTTGAGGTGGTGGCTTTGGCCATTTTGGTGAGTTACTCAGTTTTCCTGGGTTTCTTCCATGTATGTATGTTATTAAGCTTTGTTTGATTTTCTCATGTTATTTTGCCTCACTTCAATTTAATTATTAGACCAGCCAAAAGGACCTAGAGGGTAGAGGAATTGTCTTCCTCCCCTGCAGTGTGGCAATGACAGGGAAAATCTTAGCTAGCTGGACACTGCTTGCTCTGGGACTACTGAAGCTGAGAGATCCTGGACCTCTGACAAGAGCTGGTGGGAAGTAAGAGTTCTTACCACATCAGTCTCCTGGGTCTCTGCCTGCAGGGTCCAGTGGAAGCAAGAGTGGTGAGGTGTTTTTCCCATTTCTAAATTTAGATTAGCAGGAGAAAATATTTGTGAAGCTAGCTTCTTGTACTCAGCAACTCTGGGAAACTTGACTTGAGTACTCATCAGTTTATTGATCCTTCTCCTCCCAGAGATGGTCACTATTTTTCTTGTTTCTCTCTTTTGTATTGTTTGTCATAAAAATAAAAAACCATAGGGCAAGACTCAGGCATCTCTATAAGCCTATTGTCTGAGCTGGTCCCACAGTAAACTTTGCTGTGGGATAATATGCACATGAGGCGAAAGCTATTGCTAAGGGGCATCTTGGCCCCTTGGCCAAAAAGGCTGCAAAATTAGTCAGCACAGGTAAAGCATTTAAGAGCCATTAGGGCACTCACCACCTCAAGAAGACTCCCATGATAGGATAAGTTGGTCACAGAACAGGGTAAATGACACAGGTCCCCTGCCAATGTCAAGAAAATATCCATGTAATGAGGTATGCTGTAAAACACACACAATCCCCCATGCCACAGAAGCGCCCTCCTAGGTATTAGTTTGGCTCCAAGAGACTCAGGGCTTAGTTAAAGCTGTTCATATGCATATAAAATGAGGTTTTTTTCTCTTGTCTTGTTCTATGTCTTGAGAGCTTGGCTGTGTGACCTCTCTGGTCTCCACCATCCAGAGGATGCACGTACTGACGTGCATCTTGGCATCCAGTCGAGTAGACTGGGGTTCTGAGATGCACTCTCTTTGTCCAGCTGTATCAGCTCTCAGAGGAGTTTGTCATAAGTGGACCCAGTTGCTTTCATAAGGGCCCTTTGTTGTCTCAAACTTCATTGCTTGTTACTGCCCGTGCAATGAAGGCTTTTGCTTTCTTAGAATGTTTTGGGGAGTAAGCTTTCTGGATCTTGTGAGGGCTGCTTCTTTTGCACTCTCTTTTGGGGATGCCTCTTGCACCCATGGTTAAGCCATAAAAGGCTTATTGGTGTGAGTGACTATTAAGATCCTACTCGTTAATGGTCAGACAATGGATCATTTACATTGGAAATACTTCTAAACTGGAAAAATTTTTAGAGAGCTCTCATCATAATTGTTTTATTTGTATCTATGAAAAGACCAAATTAAAAAGGAAATACAAAGAAATAATGACTAGCCTTAAGAACTTAATCAAATTTGGGGTCTCAGCTTCCTCTCATGCTCTTACAGATGCCAATGAAAACATTAAGTTAATTAACAAAAAAATCAAAAGAAGTCCAGGGAAAGTCAAGGGGCTCTTCTCCACAAGAAAAAAAAATTTTTTAAGGGTTTTTAGAAAATAAGGTACATATAGCAAATATTAAAAGGGGAAACAAAGAGGAATCAGAAAGGGAAAAGTCACAAGATTCATCCCAGCTGGATGGAAATCTTAAGATGGATATCAAAAAAAAGAAAACAGTCTTAAATATCCTCTCCACAAATATTAGCAAAAAGACTTAGTAGGTAAACTTTACACTTTCCAATTGCTAAAACAAAATTTGGTTCCAATTATTCTTTTGTAAGTAGTGAGCCTCATATTACTGTACCTGATTCAGGACAGTAATTTTGTTTTGTTTTGTTCTGTTTTTGTTTGTTTGTTTTTTGTTTTGGTGAGTAAGACCAGCCCTGGGCTAACATCTGTGGCCAATCCTCCTCTTTTTGCTGAGGAAGATTGGCCCTGAGCTAACATCTGTGCCCATCTCCCTCTATTTTATATGGGAGGCCTGCCACAGCATGGTTTAATGAGTGGTACACAGGTCTGTGTCTGGGATCTGAACCTGTCATTCCAGGGCCACCGAAGCGGAGCACAAGAACTTAACCACTACACCACCAGGCCAGCACCATGACAGTAACTTTTAAACAATAGCTGTGGAATCTCTGTGTATGTGTGTCTATGTTATATATGTGTGACATTTTACCTACAGATGGCATAATTGCTAAAAGAGCTCTATTTAATAGGCATAAAGTAAGCATTACATAAATTATTTCTAAATGTAATAGAAACTAACTCAAAGGTCTTTCAAATTACCATGGGATGAAATAATCTTTGGTAAATAAAAGCTTATTTAAGTTTGTTTGTTTGATTATAATAGACATGTCCTCAGAGTTATCAACATTGGATATGATCCAGACATGCAGCCTGGGTTTACTAGTCAAATAAGCTCATGTTATCTCAGTTAAAAAATTTGTCAGCAAAAATAATAACTTAAAATGATAGCTAATTTTGTCCAGTGTATCACAAAATTTTTGTGGGTAATCTAAACATAATTGTTGGGAGCAAATGATTTAGACGGAAGTGAGATAAGACTTTATAGATAAACTTTTGAAGATAATTATATCTTATAATACAGGCATTTAAAAAAAACTTTCAAAATCTCTTGGTAACTTAAAACTTTGAAGTTTTGTGAGATGAAATTAAATGATGAAAAAATTCATTGACTATCTAGATTGTTTTCAAATAAGATAAAATACTGAAACATTAATTACTAAACATGTCTAAGTTTACCTACTTTTGTCTTATTACAGAGAAACTAGAAAATGTTTGGGTCTATTAGTACACATGTCTTGTATTTTATTAAAAGATTGTAGTATGAGACAAGTTACATACAAAGGAAACCCCATAAGGCTATCAGCTGACTTCTCAGCAGAAACCTTACAGGCTAGAAGAGAGTGGCATGATATATTTAAAGTTCTAAAAGGAAAAAACCTACAGCCAAGAATACTCTACCCAGCAAGGTTATCATTCAAAATGGAAGGAGAGATAAAAAGTTTCCCAGACAAGCAAAAATTAAAGGAATTTGTCAACAAGAAACCAGTACTACAAGAAATGCTAAGGGGACTTATTTAAGGGGAAAAGAGAAGACCACAAACAGGAAAAATTATCTATTTCCATGATAAGAGAGTAATGGATACAAATGCACAAAAAATAGGTTAGATATGGCAACAAAAACATAAAATGTGGGAGGAGGGGAATTAAAGAGTAGAGCTTTCAGACAAAGATCAAATTAAAGAGACTATCAACTTAATATAGACTGCTATATACGTAGGTTACTATATATGAACCCCATGGTAATCACAAACCAAAAACCTATAATAAATACACAAAAAACTAAGAGAAAGGAACCCAAACATAACACGAAAGAAAGCCATCAAACCACAAGGGAAGAGAGCAAGAGAAGAAGAAAGGAACAGAGAAGAACGATTAAAACACCAAGAAAAACGTTAAAAAATGGCAGTAAGTACATACTTATCAATAGCTACTTTAAATGTCAATGGACTAAATGCTCCAATTAAAAGGCATAAGGTGGCTGACTGGATAAAAAAACAAGACCCATATATATGCTGTGTACAAGAGACACATTTCAGACCTAAAGACACTCACAAACTGAAAGTAAAGGGATGGAAACAGATACTGCATGCTAATCGCAATGAAAAGAAAGCTGGGGTAGCAATACTCATATCAGACAAAATAGACTTTAAAACAAAAACTGTAAAAAGAGACAAAGAAGAGCACTACATAATGATCAAGGGCACAATCCAGCAAGAGGACATAACACTTGTAAATATCTATGCACCCAAGGCAGGAGCACCTAAATATATAAAGTAATTATTAATGGACATAAAAACAGAAATAGACAGTAACACAATAATAGTAGGGGACTTTAACATTCCACTTACACCAACGGACAGATCATCCAAACAGAAGATCAATAAGGAAATCAGAAATGAAAGAGGATACATTGCAACAAACACCTCAGAAATACAAAAGATTATAAGAGAATACTATGAAAGGCTATATGCCAACCAATTTGACAATCTGGAAGAAATGGATAAATTCTTACAGTCATACAACCTTCCAAAACTGGACCAAGAAGAAATAGAGAATTTGAATAGACCAATCACCAGTAAGGAGATCAAAACAGTAACCAAAAACCTCCCCAAAAATAAAAGTCCAGGACCAGACAGCTTCCCGGTGAATTCTACCAAACATTCAAAGACAACTTAACACCTATCCTTCTCAAACTCTTCCAAAAAATTGAGGAGGAGGGAAGCTCCCCAACTCATTCCACGAAGCTGACATTACCCTGATACCAAAACCAGATAAGGACAACACAAAAAAAAAGAAAATTACAGGCCAATATCACTGATGAACATCGATGCAATAATCCTCAACAAAATACTAGCAAATCACATACAACAATATATTAAAAAGATTATACACCATGATCAAGTGGGATTTATTCCAGGTGTGCAGGGATGATTCAACATTTGCAAATCAATCAACATGATACACCACATTAATAAAATGAAGAATAAAAAGCACATGATCATCTCAATAGATGCAGAGAAAGAATTTGACAAGGTACAGCATCCATTTATGATAAAAACTCTGAATAAAATGGGTATAGAAGGAAAGTATCTCAACATAATAAAGGCCATATATGACAAACTCACAGCTAATATCATCCTCAATGGTGAAAAACTGAAAGCTATCTCTCTAAGAACAGGAACCACACAAGGATGCACACTCTCACCACTCCCACTTAACATAGTATTGGAAGTCCTAGCCAGGGCAATCAGGCAAGAAAAAGAAATAAAAGGGATCCAAATTGGAAAGGAAGAAGTGAAACTCTCACTATTTGCAGATGACATGATTTTATACATAGAAAACCCTAAAGAATCAACCAGAAAACTTTTAGAAGTAATAAACGAATATGGGAAAGTTGCAGGATACAAAATCAACATACAAAAATCAGTTGCACTTCTATACACTAACAACGAAGTAGCAGAAAGAGAAATTAAGAACACCATCCCATTTTCAATTGCACCAAAAGAATAAAATACCTAGGAATAAACCTAACCAAAGAGGTGAAAGATCTGTACACTGAAAACTATAAAACATTGCTGAAAGAAATTGAAGAAGACACAAAGAAATGGAAAGATATTCTGTGCTCTTGGATTGGAAGAATTAACATAATTAAGATGTCCATACTTCCCAATGCAATCTATAGATTCAATGCAATCCCTATCAAAGTTTCAACATTTTTCACAGAAATAGAACAAAGAATCCTAAAATTTATATGGAACAACAAAAGACCCCGAATAGGTAAAGGAATCCTGAGAAAAAAGAACAAATCTGGAGGTATCACACTCCCTGACTTCAAAATATACTACAAAGCTACAGTAACCAAAACAGCATGGTACTGGCACAAAAACAGACACACAGATCAATGGAATAAAATCGAAAGCCCAGAAATAAACCCACACATCTATGGACAGCTAATCTTTGACAAAGGAGCCAAGAACATACAATGGAGAAAAGAAAGTCTCTTCAACAAATGGTGTTGGGAAAACTGGGCAGCCACATGCAAAAAAAATGAAAATAGACCTTTACCTTATACCATACACAAAAATTAACTCAAAATGGATTAAAGACTTGAATCTAAGACCTGAAACTATGAAAATTCTAGAAGAAAACATAGGCAGTATGCTCTTCGACATTGGTCTTAGCAACATATTTTCAAGCACCATGTCTGACCGGGCAAGAGAAACAATAGAAAAAATAAACAAATGGGACTACATCAAACTGAAAAGCTCTGCACAGCAAAGGAAACCATCAACAAAATGAAAAGACAACCTAACAATTGGGAGAATATATTTGCAAACCATATATCTGATAAGGGGTTAATCTCCAAAATATATAAAGAACTCATGCAACTTAACAAGAAAAAAACTACCAACCCAATTAAAACATGGGCAAAAGACCTGAACAGACATTTCTCCAAAGAAGATATACAGATGGCCAACAGACACATGAAAAGATGTTCAGCATCATTAATTATCAGGGAAATGCAAATCAAAACTACAATGAGATATCACCTCATGCCTGTCAGAATGGCTATAATTAACAAGACAGGAAACAACAAGTGTTGGAGAGGATGTGGAGAGAAGAGAACTCTCATACACTGCTGGTGGGAGTGCAAACGGGTGCAGCCACTATGGAAAACAATATGGAGTGTCCTCGAAAAATCAAGGCTAGAACTACCATATGATCCAGCTATTCCACTGCTGGGTATTTATCCAAAGAACTTGAAAACACCAATGCATAAAGATACACGCACCCCTCTGTTCATTGCAGTGTTATTCACAATAGCCAAGACGTGGAAGCAATATAAGTGCCCATCAAGGGATGAATGGATAAAGAAGATGTGGTATATATACGCAATGGAATACTACTTAGCCATAAGAAATGATGAAATCCAGCCATATGTGACAACATGGATGGACATTGAGGGTATTATGCAAAGTCAAATAAGTCAGAGGGAGAAGGTCAAATACTATATGATGTCACTTATCAAGTAGTAGATAATAACAACAAAAAACACATAGAGACAGAGGTTGGATTGGTGGTTACCAAAGGGGAAGAATGGAGGGAGGAGGGTGAAAGGGATAATTAGTCACATGTGTGTGGTGATGGATTGTAATTAGTATTTGGGTGGTGAACATGAGAACATGATGTAATCCATGCAGAAATAGAAGTATAGTACCCCTGAAATTTATACAATGTTATAAACCAATGTTACCACAATAAACCAAAAAAAAATTTTTTTTAATTTAAAAAAACAAGATTGTAGTATGAAGTAGCATGTTTCTAGAAATTATAAAAAGTATTTATAAACTTACCAAGCCACAAAATGCTAATATAAAAGACAGTTCATAATTGCTTACTTCTTAGTTTTCACTAAAAATTGAGGTCTGTAAGAGTTAAAAATTCTAATTAATATATGTGATTATAGCTACTAAATTTGGGGCTGGCCTGTGGGCACAGCAGTTAAGTGCACATGCTCTGCTTCAGCAGCCCAGGGTTTGCAGGTTCGGACCCCAGGCGTGCACTGATGCACCACTTGCCAAGCCATACTGTGGTGGTGTCCCATATAAAGTAGAGGAAGATGAGCATGGATGTTAGCCCAGGACCATCTTCCTCAGCAAAAAAAAAAAAAACATGAGGAGGATTGGCATTGGATGTTAGCTCAGGGCTGATCTTCCTCATACACAAAAAAAAAAAGCTACTAAAAATTAATCAAGGAAACATCTTTGTATTCAAGGAAAATAAGATGTATGTTTTCAGTAAAGAAGGTATAAGAAATATAGATAATTTTGTTTGTTAAATAGGTTATAGAAGGTTTATGAAAAAAAACTCTGAGAAAAGAATTTTGTGCATGGTCAAGTTGACTAAGATTCAAATGACTTTAATTAAGTAAATGAGTTTCAATACCAAAAGTAAGCTGTTGGAAAATTAGAATTTGGTTTTCTTTCTTTTAAAAGGATAATTTTCTTAAACTTTTAGTCTTCTCTTGATAAATACATTATAAATGATTTTCTTTACCTTTGAGTAAGTCTCCCTAAAAGACAGAAATTCTATGTTTTTTCAAAATAATTTCCTATGTTCAAAATGGCTGAGGTTTCTCCATAAAGAAAACTAAGTTTTTGTGGGTTTTTTTTTTTAACTGTTTAACTCTCTATGTTTGCCTTTAACACCTTCTGTTGTCACTTTGGTTAAACAGATAACTAAACATTACTTCATAGGGACCTATGATATCATGTGGGTAAATGTTGTTGAGATAAGTGTTTTAAATATTATATGACAGTCCTAATATTCTAGTCTGTCCTGGTTGTCAGCCATAATTCTAGTTATTATCTCTAAGTGTTATATGCCACAGAAATAACCAAATTTCTTTTTCAATTGCCATTTCTAAGACTTTTGTGATTTACAGACAGTTTTGTTTTACTCTGCTTTTACAAATATGTTTCATCTTCAGAGAGATTCATGGAAAGGACTCTGACACTTACTCTAGAATACAGGTTTCTGATAAACTTTCAGATCATAGAACTGAACTGGGTAAGAAATTATAAAAATCTAATGGAGAAATCAATGACTTCATGAAACTGCTAACAAAAAAATCCAGATGAAGAGTTGATTACATGGGACTGAATGAACTGATGAGAATGATTATAATTTTTAGGACTTTTGTTTGATATATTGCTGATTTTTTTAATGTTTTGTTTCCAGATTTAAGGACATCTTTTTCTCTTTTCTCTTAAGCTAACTATTACTTATAACGATTTGGTAAATTCTACTTTTGTAAGCAGAATTGAAACATTTATCTTTTTCTCCCTAACTGATCCCTCTAGAATTTGGAAATTTATTAGTGAGTGAATATCCTTATTTTCATGACAATGTTTGCATACGTTCAATAAGAATCTGTTCTCCTTATAACAGGACACAATTGGAAACGTTAGTTATATTGCCAAAGCTTTGACTGGAATGTCATATTTGAGAGAAACATGCACAGACTCGGATGTGACCAAACAACTTTTAGTGACAAAGATTGACTTTATGAAACAAATAAAACCACCTGGAAATATTGGCCTGGTACCTTGCTTACAGGGTTCCCAGCAACCTTACCAGGTGAGTAAAGAAGGTCACTTCCCTGGTAGGTGCAAAAAACCTCAGGATATTTGGGACAACTCAAGAAGAGAGGAATTCACCCAATTCTATAGGTATTGCAGGCAGAGTCTGCTGACAAGTCCTTGGCTTGGCTTGGCTTTCCTGGCCTCAAGAGGCCTTTAAAGTTCAATCTGAGATCCCTTATAAAAAGTTCCAGCAAAACAGATTTAAAAGAGCTTATATGACCAGTTGTTATTCTTGTTGTACTTAAGTAAATAATTAGGCCAAGTTTATTGAAACTAGACTTATTTTGCAAACCAGTTAGTCTTAATTTGGCTATCTTTGGTAAAAATGAGGGTGATTTTAGAGAGAAAAAATATGTTTCAGTAGAAAACTCTGATATATATTCCAGTTCTGTTAATTGTCCTTGAGATTTCTGTTTTCTACCTGTAAATTGGACTGGATCCTGAATTCTTCTAGTCTCCTGAAATATCTGGCTACCAATCTCCAAACTAACATTTTCAATTTTTTCCATCATTTTCATTTGGAGTCATTGAGAACTGAAACCACCCTTGTTCCTGAAGCCCTGTAAACTGAAGCTGCACAACTTGATATAAACTTTGTAAAAGTCATGACGATAGCATGCCTGTTACTGTGTAAGCCACTCAAAGTATACCTGAACACCTGATGACATCATCAGAGACATTTCAAACTGCAAAAGATCCTTCCACCCTGACATCTAAAAATCTTCTTGACTGGTGGTCCCCTGGGATCAGAAACTGGTTTATAATTTGCTCCAACCATTAACTTTGTTTTTCTTTTTGTTTCCATAGAAACACTTCTTATTAAATACCTGATTGCTTGCTTACACAATATAGCCTTAATTTTGGGAGCCCACCTGTATCACTGCCTTCTAAAATGAATTTAACTGGACTGACCTATCGTCAGGACTAAGAGACTGGTTCAATGAGAGGGAACAATCTCAACTTCTGGATTGTGAGACTTCTTCAAGTTTCAAAGGCAAGACTTCAGGGGATCAGAATTGCCCACCCAAAATTTGTCTCTTTGGCTTGATTATTTTTAAGGACAAAAGACTTTGAGAGAAACTTTGATCTTCTCCCTAGCCCCGTAAAAGACTTTAGGATAGAAGGCCTGTTCCAGGAAGGAGATAATAGCGTAAGATATGTATAGTATATTATAAAATAGTTGTGATAGACAAGGAGGAATCTATCAATGACTTTTTAATCAAAGTCCTCCCCATCTCTCATTGTCTTTGCAAGGTATAGTCAACATACATTTATTGAAACTTTACTTTTCCATCTCCTTGTAAGTTGCCTTCCTCCCTTTTCAAGTCCCAAGCCACTACTAACATCCTCCTTGTTCTTTAGCAGAAGATGGTATTTAAGGTGGTGCCTCCAGCCATTTTGGCAAGTCACTCAGTTTTCCTGGGTTTCTCTCATGTATACATGTCATTAAACTTTGTTTGATTTTCTCCTATTATTCTGTATCATGCCAATTTAATTCTTAGATGAGCCATAAGGACCTAGAAGATAGAGGAATAGTTCTTCCTCTCCTATACGGTACTGTGAGGCAGCCATGCAGGCCATCTTCAGCCTGTGTCAAAATGACCTTGCAACCCAACACCTCAGGACTGAAATCACCAGCTGGAGACATCAGCTACAGGAAAATATAAAGGGTACCTAGGTCCTGCACACCCAGATGCATTTCTTAGAGATTGAGGAATAATTAACAACCCTGGTCCCTGCTTTCCTCTGCACATAGATAACATCTGCATCCCTGAACGTCTTTGATGTATAACCAAGGAATTCTTGTTTATGTTGCCTTTAATGCATAATATAGAGAAAAACCAGATGTACCCTATCTCTTTCTGACATATATGAAATCTAGTTATAAGGTTTTTTTTTCCTCTTCCCTGCATGTGTGCTAATTTGTGAAAGAGATATAAGCTGCACTTAAACTCACACACTTAAGAGTAGTTTCATCAGAGCACTCTGTTAAACTATTTTCTCAAGGTTTGAACTCCTCACACTGATTATTGAATAAACTCCATCACTAATATCACCTAGATTCTTTATTTCAGTCAACAAAAGTATAATTCTCTTTCCCCAAAAAATGTAAGAAGTTTTGGTGGTTCTGCTTTGCAAAGCTGCCAGGAGTCCAGAAGTCTGTTATTTTATTGTGTTTTCATATCTAAGGTGTTGTCCTTGTTCCCATGGTCCAAGGCCCACAATCCAACCAGTAGAAAGGGGAAAATGACAAAAGGAAGGATCACAGGTATAACCGGGTAGCTGTCCACAGCTCTTCCTCTCACAGCTCATTGGATAAAATGTAGTCACTTGGACATACTTTGCCACAAAGGAGAATGGGAAGTATAGTTTTCATTATGGGCAGGCTGTCTCGAAAAAAACTGGTGAACCTCTTAACAGAGAAGAGGAGAATGGCTTTTAGAGAATGGCAAGCAGTTTGTGCCATGGCTAGGGTGAATATTTGACAATTTACAGATCTGATGATAATTTCATTGATTTGCTAGGGACTTCTGTAAGAGAAATTTACCCAAGACAAAGTTGTTATATGCTTGGAATCCTTTTATTGAGTTAGATAACGAGTGAAAAAGGTGAGTTCCTTTTGTGGATGTGTGTCTGTGTGTGTGTGTGTACATACATATTTATCTACTTAAATATATATATATTTATTCACCCTGGAAATTTCTGAAAGGATACTCAGGAGACTGTTAAAAATGGTTAACTTGTGAAAGTGGAACAGACTGTGAAGAGGAGGGAGGCTTTACATTTCATTTTATTCCCTTCTCTGCTGTTAAATACATTTACCATGTATATGTATCTCCTTTATAAGAATGATAACTGATTAATAAACATAAGTGAGCTTCTGGCTTTGATTCAGAAGGATACAATTTAAAGTTGGAAAGGAATTTGGAGGAAACTCAAGTCAAGATATACTATCAAATGGGGGAAAAAAGCAGTTGAAGATGCCTTTGACTACTATGATCCTGTTTGGGATTTTTAATTATATATAGGATATAAATATACATATGTAGGTGTGTATATAGATAGATTTAGCTACCTAAAAAGAGAAACAAGTTGGAGGAGTACACATCAAATTGTGAACTGTTCTTATCTCTAGAAGTTAGGAATGTGGAGGAGTTTCACTTCCTATTTTATTTATTTCTGTAATGATTTAGTATTATATTGACTCATATTTTAATAAGCAGAAAAAAACCAACATGGATAAAAATGGAAAGATCCCAAGGAGTTTTTTATTGCCTTCTGCAGCAGTTCTAACATCCAGGCTCTGATTGTAAATAATTTCAATACAGGAGAACTCATTCATTCATAACAGAAAAATGTACTGAATATGGCCCACTGGGCTGGGCCCTAAGAATACAAAGATGGTATAAATCCAGAAAGGTCTTTTTACTGGAGTCCCAGGTAGTGAAATGAGGGTAAGGATGGAAGAGGAGGTGGACCAGGAGGAAGACAGTGATGAAACCGGGGTCCAACTTGCTTTAGCTATACTTACTTAGATGTCTGTTTGCAAAAGTAGTTACATTTTTAGTAGTAGTAGTAGTTAGGTGCGCATTACTAAAGCCCACCCTATAGATAACATCTCTGATACTTGGGTCACCATGGTAATGGATGGGGAGTTCAAGTTTTTCAGGAAATGAGACTCCTTGTCCAGTTTGGGCCAGTTGAGACCACCAACTCATCAACTAGGCCTGATAAATGAGCCTTTGATGTCAGGGAGCTGAAAACTCCACCCTCAGATCATGGGAATGCCACCATTTTGTGAACATGCATCCTATGAAGAGCCATCAAGCTGGACTATGCTTGCGCAGGTCATCAATTACCTCATTTCTCCTTACCTCCAATCATCTATACCCACACTTCAGACCGCCTTGCCCGCTACCCCATAAATATCGCTGAGTCCCCATTTTTGGGGAGGTGGGTCTGAGATTGATTCTTCCACCTCCTCACTTGGCTGCTTTGTGATAAAACCCTTTCTCTTTGCAAACCCATTGTCTTGGTGATTGGTGTAACTGTTTGGCGGGCAAAAAAAAAAACCTAGTTCGGTAACAGTGAAGAGAAGAGCATTGTTAGGATGCATCACACCTGTCTTGTTCCGGGTGGCGTCCCAGCTCCTAGACTAGTGACTGGCACATAAGAGGTGCCAGTAAATATTTGTTGAACAAATGAGTACCAGGAGAGGAAGAAATGGCGAGTAATCTGATTTGTCAGATGGAATGGTCCTTCAACCAGCGGTGTAAAGAAGAATCAGAGATAGGAAAAACTAAGGCAGTAGTGATGGTCAGTTGGTGGTGGGGTGCAGAGAATGTGGAACTGAATCTCTGAGAAGAGAAATGGAAAAGAGAAGGGGTGACCTCTAATTCTTAGTTTGCATCTTCCTCCTTGTACCTTCCACACATTGGTATTTTGCTATATAAATGAAGGTGTTCTGCTGGTGTGGTGATTAGAAAGTTAATGATAATTATAATTGCTTCCTTTGGTTCTCTTGCAATTAGTCTAGATATGATATTTCATTTGGTATACATTTTATTCAATTATACTGAGCTGGCTTTGATGATGGAAAAATACAAAAGGATTTACTGTTAATTTTAACAGGATATTTACATAATTTCCTAGCAGTCTCAAATTAGTTCATCCTTTTAGAGTGAACCTCCAAGGGTGATTTTGAGTTCCCTTACAATTTTCTTTACTTCCGCAATTTCTTGACAGTGAAATCGCACTACCTTTATAATAATACTTTTTTGAAAAAACTAGACTGAAAAATAAAACCCCATAAATTTTATTTTTCTGTTCTAATCACTCCAAAAGTTTTGGGGGCATTGGGCATTGAGAGAAAAAAGAATTTTCTAGGCTGCTGAAATGGAAAGAGACCATTTCCCCCCTCCCTTTGCCAGAACATTTCCATGAGAAACCTAGTGGTTGTAAATCCTTTCTCTAACCTTTTGGTATGTCTATAAATCTCTTCAGAGGTAAGTAAGCCTCTTGCCAGTTTTACAACCCAGAAATGTTTTTCAAAGGTCTGGGATTCATCCCTTTTGAAATGTAAACTTCTGAGAAGATAATACCCTAGTCTCCCTGTCACTGTGGGCTCCTTTCTCTGAGCTAGCAGGGGAGTGAAAGAAGTTTTACTATAACTTTTCAGTCCACTCAGGTGAGAAACCCAGTGTCTTCACCACCCATCCAAATAAAAGAAGAACTCTTCAGTTCCTCAACACACTGTCAAACTCCCATATACTCAGTGCCATTTGGATACAGACAGGATTCTTCACTTTGCATTGAGATGTTGGACCTTCCCGGCAAAACCAGGGAAGCCCTTCCCCTGGGATTTCCTAAATCTGAACTGGGAACAGGAGTATTAAATTGTTGTCTTGGCTGAACCACTGACAAGCAGTGGAAAAAGACTCTCAAGGATTACCTAAAGGTCTTCAATTTCATCCTCCATAAAGGGGCATTGGTTAATCCTTCCCATTTAAATTACCACAAGATGGGCCGGCCCCGTGGCTTAGCGGTTAAGTGCATGCGCTCTGCTGCTGGCGGCCCGGGTTCGATCCCGGGCACGCACTGACGCACTGCTTCTCTGGCCATGCTGAAGCCGCGTCCCACATACAGCAACTAGAAGGATTTGCAGCTATGACATACAACTATCTACTGGGGCTTTGGGGGAAAAAATAAATAAATAAAATTTTTTAAAAAAATAAATAAATAAATAAATTACCATGAGATTCATTCAGCCTTCGATGGGCAGTGTGTCTGGTATCTTTTCCTCCCACTTCAAGAAGACAATGGATCGAAACCCTAACCAACGTTAATATCCTACAAGCCTCTGCCAAGAATTTGATTAATGTCTGCCCCAAAGCACCACAGACAACTGGTGCTAAAAGTGTGCCTTGGAGTGTTTGAACAACTCTAATGAGTCCTCCTACTCTGGGTAATGTCTTTTTGAACACTCTGGGCAAATGAGGGCTTTATGCCAAATAAGATGGTAGTTATCCTTTCTTGTTCAAAACCCGAGACAGTAATTATGGGCCAAAGGACTCAGAGAGAAAGAGTGAAGGGTAGTATCATGCAGACGGATCCCTGTAGAGCCAGCACTTAGCGATAAGTGAGCTGGTTAATGCTGTTATAAATGTTCAGCGTGTTTCTGGAAAATTCAATCTAGGAGAAATACAAAAAAAGAAACCACACAGTTTCTTTTTTTTTTTTTTTTTTTTATTGCAGTAACATTGGTTTATAACATTGCAAAAATTTCAGGTGTACATCATTGTACTTCTATTTCTGCATGGACTACATCATGTTCACCACCAAAATACTAATTACAACCCATCACCACACACATGTACCTTAATTTCTTGTCTCATATCTAATTTTAGTAGTCTTTGTAAATAAAGAGAATAACTTGGCAAAAGGAATAAACTCCAATACAAAGAGTGAGGTAAGATGCATCTTAACCAAAGAGGAAGACTCAGGTGTTCTGGGATGGGGACCAAATCAGGCCTCTGATGTCATTGGATGGTGTTATTTGGAATAATGTAAAAGAAACACGAGGTCTGTAAGACTCAGAGTTAACTCGCTTTGGCCAAAATTCACACACTCAACAAATATTTATTGAGGATGTATTATGTGCCAGACATGGCATTTGTTGCTGGAGTGAAACTGGACATGATCCCTGTCCTCACAGAGCTTATTGTCAGATAAGGGAGAGAGACATTAATCAGACACACAAACAAATGTTTCATCTCATATGGACTGAATAAAAGGATCTCAAATAGGTGGTTTTAACCCAAACAGTGAGAGCAGAGGAGTCTCCCCTGAGGAAATGATGCTTAAGAAGGATGAGAGTTAGCTGGGTGCAGACAGGAAGGAAGAGGGATTAGGAAGAGAGAAATGGCAGGCAAGAAAAGTCTTGGCCTGAGAGAGAGGGGCAAGTATACGGAACAGAGGAATGCAGGCATGCAAGGAGGACAATGATAGCTGATTTGCATTTTTAAAAGAAATCTCAAATGAGCTATAAAGGCATGAAAAAACATGGAGGTAACTGAAAGGCTAAATGGAAGAAGCCAATTGGAAAAGGCTATACCACTGTATGATTCTAACTATGTGACATGATGGAAAAGGCACAACTATATGGAGCCAGTAAAAGGGATTAGTGGTTGCCAGGGCTTAGGAGGAAGGAGGGATGAGTAGGCAGAGCACAGAGGATTTTTAGAGCAGTGAAATTATTCTGTGTGATACCGTAATGGTAGACACGTGTCATTATACATTTGTCCAAATCCATAGAATGTACCACACCAGGAATGAACCCTAATGCAAACTATGGACATCAGGTGATGATGATGTGTCCACATAGGTTCATGGATTGTAATAAATGTACCACTCTGGTGGGGATGTTGATAAGGAGGGAGGCTGTGCATGTGTGGAGGCAGGGAGTATATAGGAAATCTCTGTACTTTCTGCTCATTTTTGCTGTGAACCTAAAACTGGTCTAAAAAATAAGGTCTAATAAAAAAAAAGATAGCTCTTGCTTCACAAGAAGGATGGGGGGGGAGGAAGCATGTGCAAAATGAAGGTTAGAAGGGTGTCTACAGCAATCCAGGTAGGAGATGGCCACATCTTAGACCAGGAAGGTGGCAATGAAGATGGAAAGAAGAGAACTGATTAAAGGAGATGTTTAGGAGATAAAATCAATAGGACTGGGTGATTAATTGGACATGGAGGTGAGGGAGAGGAAGGTGTCATAAGCAATAGTGCTGGAGCTGATTCAAACTGGCTTACAAGAGCTGAGTGTTAAATTTTCAGAGATTTTGCAAGCTGTTTGTTAAACATAGTCACTGTTAGAAATTATAATATTATAAACCTTATATGTCATATTAAAAAACAAA
Organism: Ceratotherium simum simum; assembly: GCF_057802395.1. Taxonomy (NCBI): domain Eukaryota; kingdom Metazoa; phylum Chordata; class Mammalia; order Perissodactyla; family Rhinocerotidae; genus Ceratotherium; species Ceratotherium simum. Next base: position 8,896,013 of record NC_141925.1, read on the forward strand.
GGTAATACTCAAAATGTATCACTTTCGTTACTTCACTACATTTTAGCGGGAAAAACCCAGTCTTCCCTACTATATCTTTCTTTCCTGTAAGTCACCTGTACAACTGAAGGGGAAGAAGAAATATTCCTCTACACTGTAGGTCCTTCTGGCTGGTCTAAGAATTAAATTGACATGAGACAGAATAACAGAAAATCAAACAAAGTTTAATAACATGTATGCATGGGAGAAACCCAGGAAAACTGAGCAACTCTCCAAAACGGCTGAAGACACCACCTTAAATACTATCTTCAGCTAAAGACAAAGGAGGATGTTGGGGATAGTGACTTTGGACTTCAAAGGGGAGGAAGGCAATTTACACAGAGATGGAAAATATTTGTTTCATAAACAAATATTTGCTGGGCCATCTATAGACAATGAGACCCAAGAGACAACTTTGATAAAAATGGGCTTGCTAGTGCCTTCCTGTCTACCACACCTAGTTTATATTATACTAAATTATCTTAAGGTATTAGCTCCTTCCTGGGACAGGCCTTCTATCTTAAATTCTTTTAGGCAGATGGGGGAAGGTCAAAGTTTCTTTTAGAGTCTTTTGTTCTTAAAAATAATCAAGCCAAAGAGACGCATTTTGGGGTGGCAAATTCTGATCCCCCACACTACACACACGAAACACTTCACTTCTGGTCACCAAATGTATGTAGATTTTTCCCCTCACACCATGAAGGAATTCTCTGACACCAGGAAGGTGTCCAAGAGTTCAACTCAATTCTGACACCATCTACCCAGAGATACCATTAGATTCCATAGATTAAGGGTTCAGTCCAACAAGACTGCCCCCCTTTAGAAGCCAGTTGCAAGCCCAGGTTACCACTTGTGCTTCTGACTAACCAGCTATAGATTGTGGGTTCCAACGACCCCCTCCTTGGGTTCAATTAATTTGCTAAAGCAGTTCACAGAACTCAGAGAGACATTTTACTTACTAAATCGTCAGTTTATTATTGTCGATGCAAATAATCAATAATCATTCTATTATAAAGAAAAGAGGAGAGATTTATTCGAGCCAAACTGAGGACTATACCCGGGAGTCACCACCTTCACAAGGGAAGAAAGTGCTCTGGATAAGAGTGATTTTTAGCACAGTTATATACCACTTCAAAGCAAAGATACATACATTAAGCATGACAGGGGTATATTCCTTCAAGGGTTCAAGGAGATGTTTGTTACAGGTTAGCATGTACACAGCAGGTCAACATGACCCTGGTGTCATGGAGAGACTTATCTTCAAAGAGCGCTGGAGTCATAAGGGAAGCATTAATTAATAAGATAATCTTATCTTCAAAAGAACACATTCTTTACTTTAGGATAATGATTAAAACAGATGTACAATGTATGTTTGACAGGCAGTAAGTCAGGCTTCTTTTGTTCAAATAAAGTTCAGGCCAAATCAAATTCAACCTGGAATGGCTTCCCCATATACTTCAATATATAAAAAATTTCTCATATCATTATAAAAGGATATAACTCAGGAAAAGCCAAACAGAAGAGATGCATAGGACAAGGTATGGAGAAAGGCTGCAGAGCTTCCATGCCCTCTCCAGATGCAACACTCTCCCCAAATCTCCACGTGTTCACCAACCCAGAAGCTCCCTGAACTCCATAATTTTGGGATTTTATGGAGGCTTCATCACACAGGCATGATCAATCATTAACTCCGTTTTTAGACCTTCTCCCTTCTCAAGAGATTGGGGGGAGGGGAGGCTGAAAATTCAGAGCTTCTAATCATGACTTGGTCTTTCTGATGAGTAGCCCCCATCCAGGAGCCATCTAGGAGCCCACTCAGAGTCACCTCATTCAAACAAGACACTCCTATTACCCAGAAAATTACAAGAGTTTCAGGAGCTCTGTGTCAGGAACAGAGGCCAAAGACCAATATTAGAACAAGAGATGCTCCTAGTGTTCTTATCACTTAGGAAATTAAAAGGGTTTTAGGAGATTTGTGACAGGAATGGGGGGCAGAGACCAAGATATATTTTCTATTATCTCACAATGTCTATAGTATCTATGTGGTGGAAATATATAATGGGTCGCTATTGCATATTTCTTCCCAATTCCATGTTCCATTACATCATGTCAGTAGCATGAAATTGGCTGTGGTGGAAATAATTACAGCACAGAAATTGGCAAATGATAGAAATCAAGGCTTTATTTTCCCTAGAGAGCAAGTTGTTAAACACTCACTGGCAGAGCCAGCCCTGATGGCCTAGTGGTTAAAGTTTGGGTCTCACTGCTTCAGCGGCCCGGGGTTGCTTCCCAGTCGTGGAACCTCACCACCCATCTGTCAGTTGCCATGCTGTGGTGGCAACTCACATAGAAGAACTAGAACCACTTACAACTAGGATATACAACCATGTGCTGTTGCTTTGGGGAGGAAAAAAAAAAGAGGAAGATTGGCAACAGGTGTTAGCTCAAGGTGACTCTTTCCCTGCCAGAAATAAATATTTACCGGCAAACCACTTGTCATAGGTTTGCCATAAGAATAAAACAGCAACTAGGTTTTCTACAAGTTCTCAAGACAAAATATCATTACAGAGGTCTATTTACCAGAAACAAATTAGCATTACTATTATGAATTATGATTATTCTACCACCAAACATTTACCAAGCTTTTGTTTTTTTTAATTTTTTGTTTATTGCAGTAACATTGGTTTATAACATTGTATAAATTTCAGGTGTACATCATTATGCTTCTATTTCTGCATAGATTACATCATGTTCACCAGCCAAATACTAATTACAACCCGTCACCACACACATGTGCCGAATTATCCCTTTCACCCTCCTCCCTGCCCGCTTCCCCTCTGGTAACCACCAATCCAATTTCTGTCTCTATGTGTTTGTTGTTATTATCTACTACTTAATGAAGGAAATCATAAAGTATTTGACCTTCTCCCTCTGACATATTTCACTTTGCATAATGCCCTCAATGTCCATCCATGTTGATACAAATGGCTGGATTTCATCGTTTCTTATGGCTGAGCAGTATTCCATTGTGTATATATACCACATCTTCTTTATCCATTCGTCCCTTAATGGGCACTTAGGTTGCTTGCAAGTCTTGGCTATTGTGAATAACGCTGCAATGAACAGAGGGGTGCGTGTATCTTTATGCATTGGTGTTTTCAAGTTCTTTGGATGAATACCCAGCAGTGGAATAGCTGGATCATATGGTAGTTCTATCCTTGATTTTTTGAGGAATCTCCATACTGTTTTCCATAGTGGCTGCACCCGTTTGCACTCCCACCAGCAGTGTATGAGAGTTCCCTTCTCTCCACATCCTCTCCAACACATGTTGTTTCCTGTCTTGTTAATTATAGCCCTTCTGACGGGTGTGAGGTGATATCTCATTGTAGTTTTGATTTGCATTTCCCTGATAGTTAATGATTTTGAACATCTTTTCATGTGTCTGTTGGCCATCTGTATATCTTCTTTGGAGAAATGTCTGTTCAGGTCTTTTGCCCATGTTTTAATTGGGTTGGTAGTTTTTTTGTTGTTGAGATGCTTGAGTTTATATATTTTGGAGATTAAGCCCTTATCAGATGTATGGTTTGCAAATATATTCTCTCAATTGTTAGGTTGTTTTTTCGTTTTGTTGATGGTTTCCTTTGCTGTGCAGAAGCTTTTTAGTTTGATGTAGTCTCATTTCTTTATTTTTTCTATTGTTTCTCTTGCCCGGTCAGACATGGTGCTTGAAAATATGTTGCTAAGACCGATGTTGAAGAGCGTACTGCCTATGTTTTCTTCTAGAAGTTTCATAGTTTCCGGTCTTACATTCAAGTCTTTAATCCATTTGGAGTTAATTTTTGTGTATGGTGTAAGGTAAGGGTCTACTTTCATTTTTTCGCATGTGGCTATCCAGTTTTCCCAACACCACTTGTTGAAGAGACTTTCTTTTCTCCATTGTATGTTCTTGGCTCCTTTGTCAAAGATTAGCTGTCCATAGATGTGTGGGTTTATTTCTGGGCTTTCGATTCTATTCCATTGATCTGTGTGTCTGTTTTTGTGCCAGTACCATGCTGTTTTGGTTGTTATAGCTTTGTAGTATACTTTGAAATCAGGGAGTGTGATACCTCCAGCTTTGTTCTTTTTTCTCAGGATTCCTTTAGCTATTCGGGGTCTTTTGTTGTTCCACATAAATTTTAGGGTTCTTTGCTCTATTTCTGTGAAAAATGTTGTTGGAACTTTGATAGGGATTGCATTGAATCTATAGATGGCTTTAGGAAATATGGACATCTTAACTATGTTAATTCTTCCAATCCAAGAGCACGGAATATCTTTCCATTTCTTTGTGTCTTCTTCAATTTCTTTCAACAATGTTTTATAGTTTTCCGTGTACAGCTCTTTCACCTCTTTGGTTAAGTTTATTCCTAGCTATTTTATTCTTTTTGTTGCAATTGTAAATGGGATGGTATTCTTAATTTCTCTTTCTGCTACTTCGTTGTTAGTGTATAGAAATACAACTGATTTTTGTATGTTGATTTTGTATCCTGCAACTTTCCCATATTCGTTTATTACTTCTAAAAGTTTTCTGGTGGATTCTTTAGGGTTTTCTATATATAAAATCATGTCATCTGCAAATAGTGACAGTTTCACTTCTTCCTTTCCAATTTGGATCGCTTTTATTTCGTTCTCTTGCCTGATTGCTCTGGCTAGGACTTCCAGTACTATGTTAAATAGGAGTGGTGAGAGTGGGCATCCTTGTCTGGTTCCTGTTCTTAGAGGGATAGCTTTCAGTTTTTCACCATTGAGGATGATATTAGCTGTGGGTTTCTCATATATGGTCTTTATTATGTTGAGGTACTTTCCTTCTATACCCATTTTATTCAGAGTTTTTATCATAAATGGATGCTGTATCTTGTGAAATTCTTTCTCTGCATCTATTGAGATGATCATGTGATTTTTATTCTTCATTTTATTAATGTGGTGTATCACGTTGATTGATTTGCAAATGTTAAACCATCCCTGCATACCTGGAATAAATCCCACTTGATCATGGTGTATAATCTTTTTAACATATTGTTGTATGCGATTTGCTAGTATTTTGTTGAGGATTTTTGCATCGATGTTCATCAGTGATATTGGCCTGTAATTTTCTTTTTTTGTGTTGTCCTTGTCTGGTTTTGGTATCAGGGTAATGTCGGCTTCGTAGAATGAGTTAGGGAGCTTCCCCCCCTCCTCAATTTTTTGGAAGAGTTTGAGAAGGATAGGTATTAAGTCTTCTTTGAATGTTTGGTAGAATTCACCAGGCAAGCCATCTGGTCCTGGACTTTTATTTTTGGGGAGGTTTTTGGTTACTGTTTCGATCTCCTTACTGGTGATTGGTCTATTCAAATTCTCTACTTCTTCTTGATCCAGTTTTGGAAGGTTGTATGGTTCTAAAAATTTATCCATTTCTTCCAGATTGTGGAATTGGTTGGCATATAGCTTTTCATAGTATTCTCTTATAATCTTTTGTATTTCTGAAGTGTCTATTGCAATTTCTCCTCTTTCATTTCTGATTTTACTTATTTGTGCCTTCTCTCTTTTTCCTGGTGAGTCTAGCTAAAGGTTTGTCAATTTTGTTGATCTTTTCAAAGAACCAGCTTTGGTTTTATTATTTTTTTCTATTTTTTTTTTTTTTTTTGGTCTCTATTTCATTTATTTCTGCTCTGATTTTTATTATTTCCCTTCTTCTACTGATTTGGGGCTTTGTTTGTTCTTCTTTTTCCAGTTCCTTCAGGTGCATTGTTAGATTGTTTATTTGAGATTTTTCTTGTTTGTTGAGATCGGCCTGTATTGCTATAAACTTCCCTCTTAGAACCGCTTTTGCTGTATCCCATAAATTCTGGCATGTCGTATTTTCATTTTCATTTGTCTCCAGGTATTTTTTGATTTCTTCTTTGATTTCTTCGTTGACCCAGTCGTCGTTCAGTAGCATTTTGTTTAGTCTCCACGCATTTGTGGCTTTTCTGGTTTTCTTCCTATAGTTGATTTCTAGTTTCATACCGTTGTGGTCAGAAAAGATGCTTGGTATTATTTCAATCTTCTTAAATTTATGGAGACTTGTTTTATGGCCTAATATGTGATCAATCCTGGAGAATGTTCCATGCGCATTTGAAAAGAACGTGTATTCTTCAGTTTTTGGATGGAATGCTCTGTATATATCTACTAGGTCCATCTGTTCTAGTGTAACATTTAAGGCCAATGTTTCCTTATTGATCTTCTGTTTGGATGATCTATCCGTTGGTGTAAGTGGAGTGTTAAAGTCCCCTACTATTATTGTGTTACTGTCTATTTCTGTTTTTATGTCTGTTAATAATTGCTTTATATATTTAGGTGCACCTACATTGGGTGCGTAGATATTTACAAGTGTTATATCCTCTTGTTGGATTGTTCCCTGGATCGTTATGTAATGCCCTTCTTTGTCTCTTTTTACAGTTCTTGTTTTAAAGTCTATTTTGTCTGATATGAGTATTGCTACCCCAGCTTTCTTTTCATTGCCATTTGCATGGAGTATCTTTTTCCATCCCTTCACTTTCAGTTTGTGAGTGTCTTTAGGTCTGAAGTGTGTCTCTTGTATGCAGCATATATACGGGTCTTGTTTTTTTATCCAATCAGCCACCCTATGACTTTTAATTGGAGCATTAGTCCATTGACATTTAAAGTAGCTATTGATAAGTATGGACTTACTGCCATTTTTTAACCGTTTTCTTCTCAGTGTTTTAGTAGTCCTTCTCTGTTCCTTTCTTCTTCTATACAGAATTGATGGTCTCTTTAGTTTGACCTCTGTCTGAAAACTCTACTCTTTAACTCCCCTCCTCCCTCCTTTTATGTTTTTGATATCATATCTAACTTCTTTTTACCCTCTTATCATGGAAATAGATAATTTTTCCTATTTGTGGTCTTCTCTTTTCCCCTTAAATCAGTCCCTTTAACATTTCTTGTAACACTGGTTTCTTGGTGACAAACTCCTTTAATTTTTGCTTGTCTGGGAAATTTTTGATCTTTCCTTCCATTTTGAATGATAACCTTGCTGGGTAGAGTATTCTTGGCTGTAAGTTTTTTCCTTTTAGCACTTTAAATATATCATGCCATTCTCTTCTAGCCTGTAAGGTTTCTGCTGAGAAGTCAGCTGATAGCCTTATGGGGTTTCCTTTGTATGTAACTTGACATTCTCTTGTGGCTTTTAGGATTCTCTCTTTATCTTTAATTCTGGACATTTTGATTATGATGTGTCTTGGTGTGGGCCTCTTTGGGTTTATCTTGTTTGGGGCTCTCTGTGCCTCCTGTACCTGGATGTCTGTTTCCTTCCTTAGGTTAGGGATGTTTTCATCTATTATTTCTTGAAATAGATTCTCTACCCCTTTGTCTCGCTCTTCTCCTTCTGGGACACCTATAACACGGATGTTAGTGCACTTGATGTTTTCCCAGAGGTCCCTTAGACTGTCCTCACTCTTTTTAATTCTTTTCTCTTTTACCTGTTCAGCTTGGGTAATTTCTTCTAGTCTTTCATCTAGCTCACAGATCCATTCTTCTGTGTCCTCTACTCTGCTTTTGAGTCCCTCTAGTGAATTTTTCATTTCCAGTATTGTATTCTTCATTTCTGATTGGTTCTTTTTTATATCTTCCATTTCTTTGTTGACATTCTCACTGAGTTCATCTATACTTCTCCCCACATCAGTGAGTATCCTTAACACTCTTAGTTTGAACTCTCTGTCAGGTAGGTTTCTCATTTCTGTTTCAGTTAGTTCCTTTTCTGGGGTTTTGCCCTGTTCCCTTGCTTGGAATGTATTCCTTTGCCTCCTCATTTTGCCTCTTTCCCTACGGTTGTGTCTACGTATTAGGTAGGTCTGCTATGTCTCCTGCTCTTGGATAGGTGACCTTATGAAAGTCATGACTTAGGAGGCCTGCAGTGTGCTTCCCTCACAGCCCACGTATGTGGGCTATGTGTGTCTTTCTGTTGTGACATGTTTTCTCTCCCTGTAGGCGCCCAGGGAGGCCGAGTTATGCTCCTGGCTGGCTATTGTAATGCTCAGCTGCTTGTAGTTGTTGTGGGCCCTTCAGTCTCTTTATCATGTGTGGGGAGCCCCAGCACAGTTGGCTGCAAGTTCTAATACCACATTTGTGTTGCAGTATTTCTTTTAAGTGAGTAGGCCCCCAGCGTGGCAGGTTGTTAGGTTCAGGGCCTTACAATTGCTATAAGCCTCCAGCCTTTAGGTCTCTTGTCAGCTCTCTGATGATTGCAGCTGGGTGGGGCTGGCCTCAGGCATGGGAGCACCCAATTGTTTCAGGCTTTGGAAGGTGGGGCAAACCCCCTATGTGGGTCTTTGAGAAGCACAAGTCTTCTGCAGCTGACAAGCCCTGCCACCCACAGGTCCACACACACAGTCAACACAGTCCTGCCACGTATGCGCACCCCACCTCCCAAAGCGGACCCAGTCTCTCCACGACGGGAGCCCCATGCACTCCACCCCCGCCCACACTCTCCACCCACTCCTTGTGCACGCCCTGCCCCACTGAAGTCGGTTCAGTTGCCAGGCTGCAGAGAATACAGTCACCAATCTATGCAGTCCCACAAGTTGCCTGAGGGCTTCTTGTTGGGTGGGGCCAGTCTCTAGGGTGGGCTGCCTGCCCTGGCTGAGCTGGATTAAATCAGTGCTCTAGCTGGTGGGGCAGACCTGGGCTAGCAGACCTCAGGGAGAACTCCAATGGCGTCTATGTCAGCACGCCCACACCAGGCCACAACAATGGCCGCCGCCAATGTCCCAGTCCCTGGAGAGGTCTCACCTCTCACCGAGATGCACACAGGGCCTATTAGGTGAGTCTCTTTTCACCAAAGCACTGTGCACCTTTCTTTCTGGTGATTTTAGGTTACTTTCTTAAATGGGTGAGTTTGTGCTTGGGCCCTTTAAGAGCCGGTTTTAGTTTCTTTGTGAACCAGCTTTTCTGGGGGTACTCCCCAATGTTTTAGTAGCAGGCAAAGTCAGATATTATGCCACTCGTCTCGATTGTGCTGGGTCCACGAAATGCCCACAGCAGGGGCACTCCCCGGCTCAGGGCCCCGTGCCTCCAGGGAGGGCTGCGTACCTGTGGGCTGCTCCCAGGCTGCAGTGAAGCTGGCGGCTTGTGAAGGCAGCGTTTTTCCTCTCCAGAAGGGAGTTTCTGCCTCTTCTACCTCAGTTAAGATTGTCCATTGTTGCAGGAGTTCCTCTTATCCAGTTTTCAGTTCTGTCTCAGGGGTAATTTTTCCACGAGTAGTTGTAAATTGGCTGTGTCCGCGGGAGGAGGTGAGTTCAGAGTCTGCCTATGCCGCCATCTTGACTTACCTACCAAGCTCTTGCTATGTGGCAATATTGTGTTCAGTGCTCAACCTGGAGTCTCTCTTTTAATCCTCACAGCAATCCTATGAGATTGGTACTCTCAATATCTCCACTTCAGAGATGAGAAAACCGAGGTTCAAATAGGTTGCCAAAGGCAACCTAGGGAGTAAGCAGCAGAGCCAGGATTGGAGCCCATGTTTGTCTGCCTGAAGTCCTGTTCCTTCTCTTCTCATAAAGAGAATTAGAACCACCAAGACTAACTTGGTCTGAGATATCTCCAAAGCTGATCTAGGGCTCTGTAAATCAGGGATACAATGAGTTCTAGGGTCTTCTACTCCCCCTCCCCTTCTCTCTCCCCACTCTGTGTCTTTCTTTCCTTTATTCCACTCTCTCCCTACTCCTTCTCCATCTTCCCCCCATTTCTATCTCTCTGCCTTACAAAATAGCTTACAATTTCCTCACAGAGTAACTAAAAAATAAATACTATCATTCTCCTATTCAATTAATAATGAATATTACAGCTATAAATTATCAATGCAAATAACACTGAGAACAACTAAACATCCCAGAGGGTCAAATTTACTACCAGTTAAAAATCGACAAAGGAGGGGCTGGCCCCGTGCCTTAGCAGTTAATTGCCCACGCTCCGCTACTGGCGGCCCGGGTTCAGATCCTAGGCGCGCACTGACGCACCGCTTGTCCGGCCATGCTGAGGCCACGTCCCACATACAGCAACTAGAAGGACATGCAACTATGACGTACAACTATCTGCTGGGGCTTTGGGAGGAAAAAAGGAGGAGGATTGGCAATAGATGTTAGCTCAGAGCCGGTCTTCCTCAGCAAAAAGAGGAGGATTAGCATGGATGTTAGCTCAGGGCTGATCTTCCTCACAAAAAAAAAAAAAAGACAAAAGAATGAAATTTTTCTCCACAAAATATGTGTCTTTGCTAAATTTATCCCAGGAAAATTAGACTTGGCAGAAATAACGGTCTCAAAATGAAATCAATAGTAAGTTATAATCAGTATATGCAATGTGGGAATAATAGTAGATTAAATACAATTTGTTGCAAAATTTAAGTGGAAAACAATTGATTCCTACGCCACTAATTTCAGCAAAATAAAAAATGAAAAGATTCAAAGAAAATTAGAATAGTTTAATTAACCCATGTAGATAATTGATCACGGAATTAAATTGGCTTAATAGAGTTCACTTTGGATAATGCTTTCTCATTGACAATTCATCAATGTTGATATCATTCTGATCCCAACATTTGTATTCAAAATGTCCTTTGCATCAGATTAGTGTGTGAAAGAGGGTAAAAACATTTTCCAGCCCCTGTGGTCAGCTCTACCCCTCACCATCCTTACTTTAGTTCTTAGTTTCTTTCATCCCAAAGTGTCCTGACTAACCCAGAAGATAATGAAGACCTTTCAGCTTCCTGTAAAGGAATATTTCCATGGACCTATGCTAAGCAGGAGTGGCAAACCACCCAGGGTCTTGGGAATCAACTCTGAACCGTTGGGCTTTTGCAAGTTGTTGACTGAATAAGATACTGTCCTTAAAACAAGTAGACAGAGGGTCAACATGACCCTGGCTTCAGGGGAAGGGAGACTTATCTTCAAAGGGTACTGGCATCACAAGAAGGGAGGCATTAACTCTTATCTTCAAAGAGTACATTCTTTACTTTAGGGTAATGATTAAAGCAGATATGCAATGCATGTTTGACAAGCTATAAATCAGGCCTTTGGTTCAAATAAAATTCAGGCCAAATCAAGTTCAAACCAGAATTGCTTCCTCATATACTTCAATATATAACTATTTTCTTGTATCAATAATAAGAAATATATATTTTGGTCTTCATCCCCATTTCTGGCACAGAGCTCCTAAGACTCTTGGAATTTCCTAAGTGACAAGAGCCATAAAGGTGTCTTTTGTTATTCATAATAAGCCCCTTTCACCACACCTGAGTTTATGTTAATGAAGTGACTTTTGGAAATCCCTAAGGATGGGGACTGGTTGCCAGGGAGACCAACCAGGATTTGAAGGTTAGAACTTTCAGCCCCAAACTCCAGAGAGGGATAGGAAGTTGAATCAATCACCAATGGCCAATGATTTAATGCATCATGCCTATGTGATGAAGCCTCCATAAAAATCCCTGAACTATACGGTTCACAGAGCTTCTGGATTGGTGAGCACATGGAGATGTGGCACACAGAGAGGGCATGGAAGCTCTAGGCCCCTTTCTATACCTTGCCTTATGCATCTCTTCCACCTGGCTGTTCCTGTGTTATGTCCTTTTATAATAACCTGGTACCCTAGTAAGTAAATTCTTTTTCTGAGTTCTGTGAGCCACTCTGGCAAATGAATCGCTCCCAAGGAGGGGTTAATGGGAACTTCTGATTTATAGCCAGCCGGTCAGAACAGGTAACAACCTGGACTTGTGATTAGTGTCTAGGGGGTGGGGAAGACGCAGAGTCTTGTAGGACTGAACCCTTTAACCTGTGGGATCTGATGCTATCTCCAGTAGACAGGTGTCAGAGTTGAGTTAAATTATAGGACACCCACTCAGTGTCAGCTGAGAACTGGAGAATTGCTTGGTGGTGTTGGAAAAACACATCAGAAAAGATTTGGAAAGCACTTGCACACCCTCTTGCGGTTCTGTCATCACCTGAGAAGGTTTCACATGGATAGCTGTTGCCACTTCAGCCCGGGCCCCAGAATGAACACACATGAAGCAGACCTAAGCCCAAGTCTCAGCAAGGCACTAGGCCCAGCCAGACCAGTTGGCAGCCTGAAGCAGAGCCACCCAATCAAGCTCACCAACCCCCAGCCAAACATACAGATGCCTGAGAAATAAATGCTTACTGTTGTATGCAGAAATAAATGCATACTGTTGTATGAGATTTTGTGGCCGTTTGTTACTCAGCAATTGCAGACTGATACAAGCAACATCATCATCTTCTAATATTATCTTTGCCATGCATTGATTTTATTGTCAGACACCACATAGATTGCTTTATCTTACTTAATCCTCACTTCAGGAGATGAGTATTACTATTTCCCCATTTTATAAATCAGGAAACTGAGGCTCAGAAGTTTCCAAGAGGTTTGAAGAACAAGGAAATAAACGCAGTTTTATCTGACTCCAAAGCTACCATCCTTTCCATTATGGTTTCAAATAACAGTAGTACAACTTATTTGCGTTAACCTAAAGAGAAAGAGCCAAAATGAGAGGCAGATGAGCATTTATTTGGGATCAAAGAATTGTAATTTGCGGAGCACAAATTCAGGCAGAAACCCAAATAGTGTCCCACTAGGAAGTAAAAGTCAGGGGCTTTGAAAGGCAACCAAGGGAGGTTTGCATTACAAAGAATTTTAATTGGAGTTGTAGGCAGAAAGCTAGTCTTGGCTAAACATGACTGATTGCTAAGGCTATCACTAGAGGGAGGTAAATGTCCATTATTGTGACAAATTGCAGGCGTTCTTGTGTTCCCAGAATATTTGTAGTTTGGCCCAGTTCAAAAGTTCATGTTTTATCTGGTGAGGACGTGTATAAGGCCCACGTCCTTAACTGCCTCCCGTCTACATTTTAAAACCACTTGACATAAGTGACTCCATTTTGTTTCACATTTTACAGGTTACTGATTCTATCTTCAGAAAGAAAGTCCATAATTATCAGTCCTTGTGATCAGGATGTCCATTCTCCTGCTGATTTCTCGAACAATAGTTTGTAAAACGACTGAGGTTTGGCCCAGTCCAAAGGATCAGAACAAGACGAACAAGGCAGCACCTCTAGAATGGCTCTCTGGCTCCATTTTAAAACAGCTCCATTTATCTATTTTTCACACTTGCTATCTAACATACTTAACCTTCTTGAGCCTCAACTTTCACATCTGAAAAACCCAGGTAACACACATTATAAACTTAGCATTCCTCCAGGGACTAAATGAGATAATGCCTATAAACCATTAATTTCATTATCTGGCACATAGTAAGTGGTAAATGGAGCTGCTGTTGTCATGTGGAAATTATTTTTAATAGTAATAGTACTGTCTACAAGTATAGTCTACACTGCTTCCTTTCCCTGCAATACCCTTCTTCCACATTCTTGAGTGGAATAATCCATTACTTGCCCTTTAAGTTTCAAGTTCTCTGAGCTCTCCTGCCCTCCTGGCCTGCTCACCTCACAACTCTTATTCCCCAATGCACTTGTGCAAGATTCTTTCTGACACCAGCCAACTCTCTGACACCAACTAGGTGTCCAACAATTCAATTAACAAGCTAAAGGAGCTTGATCCCATAAGGCTGCCCCCATTTCAGAAGCCAGTCACAAGTCTTGGGCTGCCTGTACTTCTGACCAGCTGGCTATAAATCAGAGGTTCCCACAACCCCTTCCTCTGGTTTGATGACTTGCTAGAATGGCTCCCAGAACTCAGGAAAGCACTTTTACTCATGTTCACTAGTTTATTATAAAGGATACAACTCAGGAACAGCCAAATGGAAGAGATGCATAAGGCAAGATATAGGAGAGGGGTGCATGGAGCTTCCAGGCCCTCTTGGGGCATCCACCTTCCCAGCACCTCAATATGTTCACCAATCTGGAAGCTTCTTGAGCCTCATTGTTCAAGAGTTTTTATAGAGCTCAGTCTCCAGCTCTGCCTTCTCTTCTCAGCGTTTGGTGAGTGGGGTTGAAAGTTCCAACCTTCTAATCACTTGATCTTTCTGGTGATGGGTGACCAGCCCCATCCTGAGGCTATCTTGGGGCCCCATCCTGAATCACCTCATTAGCATAAACTCAGGCATGATGGTGAGGAGCTCGTTATGAATAACAGAAGACGGTCCTGTCACTCAGGAAATTCCAAGGGTTTTAAGACCTTTGTGTTAGCAACGGGGGCCAAAAACCAAATATATTTCTTATTATGCCACACTTTGTCTATTACGCCCACTAGATTTCAAATGCCTGAGGAATAGGTCTAGGCCTTTTGAAGTCCCGCTCCTTGGCACACAGTAAGAGTCAATGCACAATTGCTGGTTTTGTTAATCTTGCCATTGGGGTGGTTGTTTTATTAGTAGTATAATGCTTACCTCATAGATTACTTAGCTCATTCAGTGACATGAGCAATGTGAAGTCATTTAGTAGATGATTTAATGAATATTTTTTAGTATCTTCTCCACCCAAGTCCAGAGAAGGCTACTATCTTGGCCAAGGCACCCTAACTCTTCAGAATAAAATTCAAATTTCCTGACTCTGGAGTGCTCTTTCCATCTCATCCTCAAAGATACCCAAAGAACCTTTTAGCTTATTGGTGATTGAGACAAAAGAATTTCCAAGCCTAGAGACAGATTCCAACTCTGGCTCCCTGATTCCCTTTTTCATCTTGTCTTCCCAGGTCATCCTTTCTGCACGGCTGCATAAAATAGATTGAATCAAATGGACCCCATCACACCTGCTGCTTCTCTGCTGGGGCCAGGAGCAGCCCGGCCGTGTAGCGCCAGCTGAAGACAGAGCAGTCAGAGCACCATCCTTCTCCTTCCCAAATAAACAGCCATGCAAGGTCACAGAGAGACTCTATGGTGACCTTAAAGTGACCAGAGTAACTTTACAGTGAGAAACCTGACAAACACTACTTTGAGGTCATCATCAACAGTGATGTCATCATGTGATGAAAATCGCACTTTACCTCCACAGTCTTCCTTCGAAAAACCCATTACCCCAGTCTAATCATGAGAGAAACATGAGGCAAATCCCAACAGAGGGACTTTCTACAAAATGCCTGACCAGTACTTCTCAAAACTGTCATCAAAAACAAAAGAAAGTCAGCAGATAGCCTTATGGGGTTTCCTTTGTATGTAACTTGACATTCTCTTGCGGCTTTTAGGATTCTCTCTTTATCTTTAATTCTGGACATTTTGATTATGATGTGTCTTGGTGTGGGCCTCTTTGGGTTTATCTTGTTTGGGGCTCTCTGTGCTTCCTGCACCTGGATATCTGTTTCCTTCCTTAGGTTAGGGAAGTTTTCATCTATTATTTCTTGAAATAGATTCTCTGCCCCCTTGTCTCACTCTACTCCTTCCTGGAGGGTATAATGCAAAGTGAAATAAGTCAGAAGGAGAAGGTCAAATACCGTATGATTTCCTTCATTAAGTAGTAGATAATATCAACAATAAACAAACACATAGGGACAGAGATTGGATTGGTGGTTATCAGAGGGGAAGGGGGGAGGGAGGAGGGTGAAAGGGATAATTCGGTACATGTGTGTGGTGATGGGTTGTAATTAGTATTTGGGTGGTGAACATGATGTAATCTATGCAGAAATAGAAATATAATGATGTACACCTGAAATTTTTACAATGTTATAAACCAATGTTACTGCAATAAACAAAAATTAAAAAAAAAAAACAAAAGAAAGTCTGAGAAATTGTCACAACCAAGAGGAGACATGACAACTAAATGTGATGGGGTGTCCTGGATGGGATCCTGGAACACAAAAAGGACATTGGGTAAAAACTAGGACATCTGAATCAAGTATGGACTTTAATTAATAATAACGCATCAATGTTAGTTCATTAATTGTAACATATGCCATACTAATGTAAAATAATAACACAAGAAACTGAGTGCAGGGTATATGGGTACTCTCGGAACTATCTTCAACATTTTTCTTAAAACTATTCTTAAAAAGCTAAGTTTATTTAAAAAACCTAAACCAAAAAATAGACCATTTTTTAATCTCTGAAAAATACGACATTAACATAAAATATTTCTTAAAATATTTGCATTCAAGAAGGAGCTTCAGTATAGACCGCATGAATAAAATATAGCAAAAGGTGCAGAGAAATTGATTTCTCTAGAGAGTAAGAAAATAATACCCAGCACCTATTCAATGATTCGAGGGATCAAAGGAGCAACACGCGGAGAGGAGGGAAATTATTCCAATCAGTGTCCTGCTGCAGACACTGTAAATATAAAGATGAAACTAGGCTGTGACTCTCTCTTTGAGAAAAGGAAGGTGATCAATAGCTTACATCTAGTTTCACTGCCACACGGAGGTGATACTGGTTCCAACGGGAACAAATAAGCTGCCAACGAGAAATCGCTGAGATGACTGAGAAAGGCATCATCTCAGGAACTTCCAAATTGAGTTTGATTGTTAGTCGATGTGCTGAGCAGTTGTTATATGTCATTCTTCTCCAGAAGATGGAGCTTTAGTCCAAAATATGGATGCAAGACAAGTTGGCAAACAGGGCCCGGAATGATGGGCAAAGAAAATGCATGAAATTTGGTCTATATCAAGGAAGGTTTCAAAAGCATTTGACCTGATTCTCCTACCCAGTATCAACATCCATTGCTTCACCTGTTTTGATTCAGGCAAAAAAAGAAAATTTCAGTGGGAGTCATAAAAATGATTATGTATCATCTTGTTTTAATATGGCATTTCTCTTCCCAGAAGTCCAAAGCCTCACTATTAACTTGTTCAGTTTGTATGTTAAGGGAGGAAATGTTTAAATTCACTGTTTTGGTAAATTTATTGCACAGATATGAATTTTCTCGAAAATATTCAGATGTAAAATTCATCTCTCATGCTTTCTTCTAAAATGGATCAATCTGACTTAGCACCCATCTCAGTCATATTTTTCTCATTTCTAAACCCCATATATAAAACCCTACTGAAGAATCCTGATTGGCACACTGTTATGGAGTGAATGTTTATGTCCTCCCAAAATTCATATGTTGAGATCCTAACCTTGATGTAATTGTATTAGGAGGTGGGAACTGTGGGATGCAATTATTGCCCTTAAGAAAGAGGCCCAGAGAGCACCCTCTCTCTTCTGCCATGTGAGGACATGGCCACCTATAAATGAGGAAGTGGACTTTCACCAGACGCTTAATCTGCCAGCACCTTGATCTTGAACTTCCCAGCCTCCAGAACTATGAGAAATAAATGTTTGTTTTTTAAGCCACCCAGTCTATGGTATTCTGTTATAGGAACCCTAACAGACTAAGAAACATATTTTGATTCACATGCTCATCCTGAGTCATAATGACAGTAGGGATGAATGGCTCATGTTCCCATCTCTATTTGTATTCTATTTGTAGGATAATGTGATTGGCCATCGAATACCTTCTCTGAGGTCAAGGAATCTGAACAAAATTTACATTCTTTTAGCTAGGAAGAACAGAGGGAAATAGATGTTTTTTAGGCAATAAAAGTCTGCCATGCTATATGTATCATTTAGCTATCGCTACATAACAAACTACCCCAAAACTCAACAACTTAAAACAATAGGCATTTAGAGTCTATAGGTCAGCTGGGTGGTTCTGCTGGTCTCAGCTGGGTTCACACACACATGTGCGTTAGATGTGGTTTAGGTAGGTGCTCTGCTAATCTAGGCTGGGGTTTTTCACATGACAGGAGGTAGGCTCGCTATAGGCTGAGGTCCCTTGACTAATTTCCCAACGTGGTCTCTCATTCTCCAGCAGCCTAACTTGGGCTTGTTCATATGACAGAGTCAGGGTTCCAAGAGAAAGAACAAAAGCTGAAAGGTTCTATTGAGGCCTAGGCCCAAAACTGGAAAACCCTCAATTCTGCTGCAAATGCAGAACTGGCCTGAACAAGCAATTAGGCCAGCAGATTGAAGGGCTGGGAAAACAACTCTATCTCTTGATGGGAGGAGCTGCAGAGTTACATTGTAAAGGGTGCTGTTAGAGGAAGAGATAAAGAATTATGATGGTTTTGGCAATCAAACCACCATATAACGTTTTTGGCATGAAGTAAACTTTGAGCATGCTTGTAAGGCTTGATCACCTTAGTAAGTGCTGATGGATCACAACTGAGATGGAGAGATTGATCGTGCAAAAGTGAATTTCATTACCCTCACAATCACACAACCCACATTTTATGCAATCAGTTCATTTGGACCATTGCATTTTGGTGGGGGTTTTATTGCATTTACACACCATACACACACAGTACAGTCATGTACCGCATAACAATGTTTTGGTCAATGACAGACCACACACATGATGGTGGTCCCATAAGATTAGAACCATAGAGCCTAGGTGTGTAGTAGGCTATACCATCTCGGTTTGCGTAAGTACTGTAGGGGAGGAAGAAATTTTCCTCTACCCTTCTAGGTTCTTCTGCTGGTCTAAGAATTAAATTGACACGAGACAGAAGAACAGGAGACAAACAAAAGTTTAATAATATGTATACATGGGAGACACCCAGAAAAATTGAGTAACTTGCCAAAATGGCAGAAGCACTCACCTTAAATATCATCCTCAGCTAACGACAAAAGATGTTAGGAGTGGGGTGATTCAGGGACTTCAAAGGGAAGGAAGTCAATTCACAGGTAGGTGAAAAGGAGCAAACATTTGGGAAACAAGTGTTTGGCCACCCAGAAACAGAAGAACATAGAGGGGAGCCCAGCAAACAGGCTTCCCAGGTTCCTCCCTGTCTCCCACTAATTCACGTTATGCTAAGGTGATAGGTCGCCTCCTGAGACAGGTTTTTTTTATCTGAATTCTTTTAGACCATTCAGGGGGAGGTAACAAGAAAAACTTTCTGAGTCTTTTGTTTCTTAAAAATAATGAGCCAAAAATAATCCTCATGTTAGAGACACACATTTAGTGGTGTCATATTTTGTTCCCCTTCAGTACATTCTATGACATTCACACAATGACAAAATCACCTAACAACGAGTTTCTCAAAATGTATCCCCATCATTAAGAAACACGTGACTGTACATATAAGTTGGCTATTGACTTGGCAAGGATCTCTGATAAAACATGTTGATCAAGCAAAGCTAAGTTTATTGGATTTACTACAGTAAGAGAGAGCATCACCTTGACAGGGTCTTGGTAATATCTCAAAATAGGGAAATTAGTGTTTGGAGGAACAAATTTTCGTTTATCCTTTTAGGTTCTTTTTCTGGGGACCTGTGAATTAAACTAGCAAAAGACAAATTAACAGGAAAAAAGTCACACAATTTTTATTAATATTTACACACATAGGAGTTCACAAGAAAGAAGTGAAACTCAAAGAAGTGGTTAGACTCAGGCACTTATATACCCTTTTAACAAAGGAGGGAGGGTTTGGGCTTCAAGGGACAATAAATTATGGGGAAATTACTTTGAAATATATGGAGAGAACTAATGGCAGAAAAAGAGTTATTTTAGTAAGGTCTATTTATGCAAACTTATCTTAGTGTAGATTCCCCATCTTCAGTGATACTGTAAGCGAACATAAATGAGGCCATCTTGTTACAGTAAATGGCCTCAGCCCCTCCTCTGTGTGACTACCCGCTTTTCTGCACATACTCTAAATAATTCACATGCTCTCCTGATTTACAGCCTCTGCTTACATATGTACTCCCCTATAGCTTGATAAGTTAAATCTTTGTTCTATGAGTTTCTCTCCAGGAACAGGCTGAACACAGGCAGGAAACATACCTACAAGATATTCATCATCACTGACAGAAGAAAGGAACAATGAAAGACCCTGGAGTCCGTCATGCCTGAAGGCTGACATTTCTAAACTCCCTCCTTACTGCCCATTTTCCCTACATAACTACCTCAAGCTTCTGTAATTCTTGAAGATGGGTTTTTTGAGACATCAGTCACCTGTCTTCTGATTATGCCAGCTAGTCAAATTAAAGCTTCCTTTCTCGATCCCTAACTCATTGTGATTAATTGGCTCAGACCGTGGTGAACAGAGCGAGCCCATTGCTCGGAAAGAGAAGAGTTGCTTGCTTTTCTCTCTTGGTACTGGGAGGGGGAGGGCACCTTTCTCAAAGAGCAATGTATGCCCTGCTTTCAGTCAGATAAGGGGAGGGCGGAGAACTCTTCCCCCGTTTGTTGATTCTTAGTTGACTTCAGTGCAAAATAATTCTTACACCTATTCTTGAGGTGGCATATTCTGATCCCTTTCACTAGCAAAGAGTATTTGTAGGATTTTAGATCCTAGGCTGGGCGATTTTAATGTGGGTTTTGCAAGGTAGGGAACCACCTAGGATTGGGCATATTTTATGACATAATAGCTTTGGATAGATGGGCCCAGTGATTAGAAAGTCTTAAAGCAAATCTTGATGAGCAAACTGTTTTCACTGGTTTATAGTCTTATCTTCCAAAAGCAAGTATTTCCCAGAATCAGCAGCTAAATGTTTTATGCCTGGCCTCTGTATTCTTTAATATAAGCATGGAAAAGTATTCCCAGTCCCAGTATGGTTAATTCAAGGACAGGAAATTATGTCAGTTTCCGTTCTCATATATATTCAACGTGTTTATTTAGCCCTTACTTTTCTCCAACTCAGGCTGTTCTCTGGGTGAAATATCCTACGACCTTACTTCTTAAAAGCACGAGATGATCTTGAACTGCAAACAAAGTGGGTTTAGATCCAGGCAAAACAGTCAACACAATACTGAAAAGGCTAGCTCAGTTCTAAGCAGAGAATTCGTTGAAAGGCCTGATTTCACTATTTTTGCAAGCAGGACACAGACTCCCACACAACCTTTTTTAAAAATCACTTTATCTTCAGAAAAGCCAGTTTTCTCAACCAAGGTTCAGCACATTTTAACAGTAACACTGTAAAAAGCTCTGACATTGACAAATTCCAAAGAAAACGAGGCAAGATAGGAAACTTAGAATACTACTCATTGAACATATGGCTAGACACTTTATTTCAAGGAAAGGACAAAGAATTCAGAAGGACTATAATTAGAAAGAGATTTCATGCACTGCTCACAAGAACAAATAGCTTTCCTAAGACCCTGAATGTTCAAGATAATGGCCTCTGACATTTTGAAAAATAGCCATATTGTACAAAGTCGATAAATGTGAAAAGGCACACTCCATGAGCAGAAAATCGTGTGATGTGACATGCTGTTTGTGGCCTATTGACGGGCTAAGATGATGGACTGTGTTTTCTTTGTTACTATGACAATGATTTCCCTCTGTAGGATGGACAATTGCTCCATGATTTGGTGAGTCCAGGCGATGCTGTAACAGGCAAAGGTGGGTGGAAATCAGCCTTCTTTTGCTGGTATAATCAGGAAGGCCTTCTATTCCCACCCTGGTCCATTCCATTCTTCATGCAGCAGCAACAAGCACCATCTTCGACAAGATAAATCATTATCACTGTAAGCCACACTCCTGTTTACAAAACCCGTAGGTGTCATCCCCCTGCATTAGCCTAAATCCATAACCTGGCCGCTGGCTCCCTGGCCAATTTTACCTTGTGTCAGCCTCCTTGGAACCAGTTTGTCACCATTAGGAGGTTTTGTCTACCTCCGCATAGCTGTTCCTTCTGCTTGGAATGCTGTTCCCCCAGATCCTTGCGTGGCTGACTTCTACTCCTCCCTCAGGTGGCAGGAAATCTCGCCTTTACAGAAAGACCTTCCCTGCCACCCTAGATCCATAAGTCTTCCTCCAGCCTTCTCCTTTTCGACGCTCAGCTCCTCGTTTGTTTTCATCACAATTACCCCAAACTATAAGTATATTTTGTATCTGTCCATTCACTAATTTATTGTCCTTTCCTCGTTTGTTTTCATCACAATTACCCCAAACTATAAGTATATTTTGTATCTGTCCATTCACTAATTTATTGTCCTTCTCTCCTAATAGAACATGACTCCCATGAGAATGGGCACCCTGTCAGTCTTATTTATTGAGATGTCCCTAGTGCCTGCCACATCTAAACTCAATAGATATTTGTTGAATAAAATGAATGATAAAAGTCAAGCCAGCAAAGAAATGGATGGAGAAAGGGTAGAGGAAGGAGAGAGAAAGGGTTATCTAATCATGTCATTTGAGCACCTAGATCCAGCTGTGCCTGAACACAGTGTCTCTAGACTTTGCAATTGTGTGAGTCAGAAATTCTGTATTGGGGCCGGCCTGGTGGCACAGCGGTTAAGTGCATGCACTCCGCTTGAGGTGGTCCATGGTTCGCAGATTCGGATCCCGGGCGTGCACCAAAGCACCGCTTGTCAAGCCATGCCGTGGCAGCTTCCCATATAAAGTTGAGGAAGATGGGCATGGATGTTAGCCCAGGACCAATCTTCCTCAGCAAAAAAGAGGAGGATCGGCATCGGATGTTAGCTCAGGGCTGACCTTCCTCACACACACACAAAAAAGAAATTCTATATTTATTGCTTAAGCCAGTCTGGCTTTTGTTTCTGTTCTTTGCATTGAAAAATCATTTTAAATATATGTTTTTTGTTGGTGGTAGTGGTGGTGGTATTGTATATCCTTCAGTTTTAATATCTTTCTATAGACTTTGCTTTTAAAATGGCCAGTATTGAATTCCTATGTGCAGGCAAGTTTTTTGTCTGGTTATAGGGTCTTTCCACAGAAACTCTCCAGAACTGGTTACTGATAATGATCATGCCTATAGACTTTTGTTAACTCTGATTTTCTCTGTACAAATACACCTGTGGTCAAAAACAAGTGTGTGTGGGTAGAGTGGTGCTCTGGGGAGGGGAGAGAAACCTGTGGCCCTGTCAGCTGTGAAAACTTGAAAAGGAATATAGAATTGTTATAAAGTCCTCGACTTTCCATAAAACCCAAGACCTCAAAGATTTACTAAATGGGGTCCCCAATTTTGAACCTTCTCGGCTCCCCCTTCTCTCAAGCCTCTTTCCTTAAAGCTGCATGAGAATTTAGTGACTCTATTTAGGGGCCAGCTGCTCTGCACGGGGAAAAGGATAAGGAGCATGTCTCTGAGGATAACAAATGTGCTTGGCCTTGGCTAGAAGGGAGTGGAGCAGATAAATGTCCTTGAAAGAGGAATAAGGAGCTGAAAAGTACCACGTGTCTTTGGGAAAGAAAGAGATCATTATAGAACAAGATAAGGAAACACTCAGAGCCTGGGTTGGGGTAGAAAACAGGGCCCCACCCCCATAGGCAGGGAGAGGAGGAGGTGGCGGTGTGGGTCTGCAGGGCCCAGGGAAGAGGGGTTAGAGAGACAAGGCAGGGGGTCAGGGATCTGTAAGCACATCTGCAGCTGCTTCGTGGATCTCTGTGGCAGGATGTGTCTTTACTCCCATCACTTGGGAAACTGATGTGAAAGGCTTCAAAATAAATCATAAAGCTAAGATATAGAGGACTTACTGTGTGCCAGGTACTATGCTAAGTGCTTTTCATACATTAACCCATTTATCCCTGTTAAAGAAAACGGAGAGCCAGACAGTAGCGTGGCAAAAACAGATTTTACTCAGGAACTATTGCAACAAGGGAAAAGAGACCTCAGTGTAGAGCTGGGCTCAATTCCAAATACAACAATGACAAGGAAGTGGGAATTTATAGCCCAGGAGCAGGTTGGGGGTCGGCAGATGGAAAATTACTGAGAGGAAACATCAGGGGTCGGGGGGCTGCTGGCTAAAACCACCTGACAGGGTTCTTGGTGAAGGCAGGCCAGGTGATCAGACATCAGCTTGAGGATGGTGGAGGGTGAGAAATTTGGTCAGATATGGATGGTGATCAGATATTGAGGGTGGGGGATTCTGGCTAAACTGATTGACAGGATTCTGGCTAAAATTGGGCAATGCAGAGAACATAGAAGTCCAAAAGTCAAGGCCTAATTGGGAAGAGAGTTCGGAGGAACCCGACTACAGGAGAGAGTCTTTGTCAATCCTTAAAGCAACTCTATGAGATAGTACCATCATGTGTCACTTAACAATGGGGACACCTTCTGAGAAATGTGTCATTAGGCGATTTTATTGTTGTGCAAACATCATAGATTGTACTTACACAAACTTAGATGGTATAGACTACCACACACCTCGGCTCTATGACCACTGTCGTACGTGCAGCCCATCGTTGATCAAAATGTCATTATGCGGCGCGTTACCGTATTCTCCCTTTTACAAATGAGAACACTGAGGTCTGCTGGCTGTGGGTTCAGCACACCACGCTTAGGCAGGGTAATTTACAGAGGGAGTGGTGGGTGGATGTTAATCTGTTGTATACGTGGAGACTGCCAATCAGCAGTCATGTGACCCTCTCCTTGTATCAATTTCAGCTATTTGGAAGATGACTAACTACCTCTCTGAGGTACCCTCCAAGGCCTACCGAAGTGAAATCCATATATTCCTCATCGTCTATTTTTCAAGTGAAGGACATTAGGATACGCCACCCTAAAATATGCCACTTTGGCATAAGAATTATTTTGAGCTGAAAGCATTTGCATTCTTGAAATCTCTTATCTACCTAAAAGCAGAGCCTCCCAAAAGAACTCACTTGTCTTAAGTCCCCTCTCCAGGAGGAACTGTAATCTCCTGAGATGAGAAGTTCACAACACACCCAAACAGACATTGTCACAAGATTATGTTATCTCCCATCTAGTCTCCTAAGAGCCCATTTATCTTTCCAAAAAGCCATTTCGTTATCCATAAACACTTTTTCTCTCCCTTCTCTTTCCCCTACTGTTAGCAACATAGACTCCAAATTCTAAGCACCCCTTTGAGCTACTCATCTCTGGGTACTCCCATGTGCATGGTCAATGCGTATGCTAATAAACTGCTGTCCGATTTTTCTCTTGTCAAACTGTCCTTTGTCAGTCTTATTTACAGATCCCCAGCTGGAGAATCTAACATGGATAGATGAAAAAGACTTTTTTCCTCCCCTACACAAGTCAGACCATCTGAAACACACCTTCCATGTTTGGTGAAAATCCATCCAGTTTTTTTTTCACAATGAAGCGACAAGTAATTTCAAACCTGATTTTATTTATACGGATGACCACTCTCATGGTATGGTCACATTTCCTGATGACTCAACTCTTCCATTCAGAGCCTAAAGAGTTGAGAGAATACATTACACTGGGTAATATGCAGTTTATTTCTTCAGATTTTAATCACATCTGCTATCCAAACTTCACAATGCCTTTACATTTTAAACAGTCTTCTCAGCAGAACTGATCTGGAGAACTGTCTCAGTTATCTATTGATGTCTGAGAAACCATCCTAAAATTTAGTGGCTTAAAAGAGCAACGATTTATGATTTTTCATGATTTTGTGACATGGCTGGGCAATTCTTTCGGCTGGTCTCACCTGGGGTCACTCATGTGGCTGCATTCAGATGGAGGGTCAACTGGGCTGGATGATCCACAATGGCCTCACTTACATGTCCAACAATTGGTGCTTCTCTTAGCCGACGCACCTTCCACGAGGTCCTCCTCATGGCCTTTCATCCCATTACAGCCTCTGCAGTCTTCCTTACATGGTAGGGTCAGGGCAGCATTCCAAGAGAGCAAAAGCAGAAGCTGCAAGACCTCTTGAGGCCTGGGCTCGGAAGTTGCACATCCCTTCTACCACATTCTATTGATCAAGGCAAGTCATAGGGTAGTCCAAATTCAGGGTCAGAGAAATAGACCCCACCTATAGATGCAAAGAGCGTCCTGTTGCAAATGTGCATATACACAGGAAGGGGAGGAATTGTTGTAGCCGTTCTTACAAACTACCACAAATCAACTGTCTACATTATAGTGGACTTGTTAACAAAAGGAACCAACAAAAGCAAAAGGATTATCCAGCCATAAAAAAGAACGAAATATTGCCATTTGTGACAACATGGATGGACCTCAAGGACATCATGCTAAGCAAAACGTCAGACAGAGAAAGATAAATACCTTATTGATCTCACTTATATGTGGAATCTAATACAAAAACAACCGAGCTCATATGGGGCCGGCCCTGCGGTGTAGTGGTTAAGTGCGCGCTCCGCTGCTGGCAGCCCAGGTTCGGGTCCTGGGCACACACCGATGCAGCGCTTGTCAGGCCATGCTGTGGCAGCGTCCCATATAAAGCAGAGGAAGATGGGCACGGATGTTAGCCCAGGGCCAGTCTTCCTCAGCAAAAAGAAGAGGATTGGCATGGACTTTAGCTCAAGGCTAACTTTCCTCACACACACACACAAAAAACAACCGAGTTCATAGACACATAGAACAGAGTGGTGATTGCCTGAGCCAGGGAATGAGGAGTGGGAGAAATAGGCGAAGGGGGTCAAGAGGTACAAACTTCCAGTTACAAAATAAATAAGTCATGGGGATGTAACGTACAGCATGGCGACTACAGCTAATAATACTGTATCATGTATTTGAAAGTTACTCAGAGAGTAAATCTTAAAAGTTCTTATAACAAGAAAAAAACAATATAAGGTGACCAACGTTAACTACACTTATCATGGTGATCATTTCACAATGTATACAAATATCAAATCATTTTGTTGTACACCTGAAACAAATATAATGTTATAGGTCAATTATACCCCAATAAAAATTTTAAAAAGCAAAAGAAAGCTGACACAGAGTGCTTTTAGAAAGGGAAATCTTAATTGAAAAAAAGTGGGGGGGAGGATTATATTGCATGATTAGGTTCCAGAAAGAAATACCTGGTTAAACATTGTAGGTCTAGTCACAAGGCTAGTTAAGGATTGTTAGGCTGTAAAACTCATGACTTTATTAGTTGTTTGGGGTAAATTCTAACTTCACCGACAGGGCTGTTAACCAAATATATCATCAATTAACAAAGACACCAAACAACAGAACTCCCCTTCTATCAACAAATAGCTCAACTTTGTTACCAGTTATCTGCACAATGTAACTTGACCATTTCTCAGTTTTTGGCCAATTTTTATCTTCTCGACACATATCCCTCCTTACATCCCCAGCCATGTCTCACATCCTGGCTTCTTGAATAAATACACCACTGTGAAAATTAAATCTGGTTGAACACATAACGTATAAAATCTTTCCTACCAAGAAACTCTATTTGCAGCATTTTTTGACTCTAAGACTACACAGATATAACAGCACACATCCGAATTTGAATCATAATCGCCTTGCCTTTCTGGCTTTTTTCTTGGTCTGTTTTCAGTGGTTTTCTTGTCATTGTGTCAAATGTAATGGCTATATCTGTTAGGATCCTCTGAGTAGCAAGCAACAAGGATCCATACTCACTGTCTTAAACAATAATGAGGATGTATTGCCCCACAAAATTAATAATCCCAGTGATAGAGCAGACTTCAACTGAGACCTGGTATAGCAGCTCAGCCATGTCACCAATGACCTGATTTCTTCTGGACTCTCTTCACCTTCTCTAAAATTGGCTTCAAACAGAGGTTGTAAAGGGGTTTAGAAAAGGCCATCCCAAAATATGCCACTTTGGTATTTATTTTCCTCCCCAAAGCCCCCAGTAGATGGTTGTATATCCTAGTTGTAAGTCATTCTAGTTCTTCTATGTGAGCCACAGCCACAGCA
Source organism: Ceratotherium simum simum (assembly GCF_057802395.1). Taxonomy (NCBI): domain Eukaryota; kingdom Metazoa; phylum Chordata; class Mammalia; order Perissodactyla; family Rhinocerotidae; genus Ceratotherium; species Ceratotherium simum. The sequence continues at coordinate 8,923,622 of NC_141925.1, forward strand.
TGGAAACTGACAGATGGGTGGTGTGGTTCCATGACCGGGAAGCAAACCCAGGCTACCGAAGCAGTGAGCGCCGAACTTTAACCACTAGGCCATCAGGGCTGGCTCTTTGGCATATTAATTACCTTGAGCTGAAGGCACTTGAGAAGCAGCAGATGCAGGAAGGGCTCTCTGACCAAAAGTAAGTCATAAAATTTCCCATGAGAAAGGTGCTTTTTATGCATCAGGAAGAGAACATTCTGTGCAGAATTTGCCACCCTAAAATGTGTCACTTTGGCTTGACTATTTTCAAGACCAAAAGACTCAGAAGAAACTTTGACCTTCCCCCTAACTGCCTAAAGGAATTTAAGATAGAAGGCCTGTCCCAGGAAGGAGCTATCACCACAGATAATTATGTATAACATGAACTAGTGTTGTAGACAGGGAGGAACCTGGCAAGGCCCATTTGATCAAAGTCCTCTCCATCTATCATTGTCTTTGCAAGGCGTGGATAATGTTTGTTTACCGAACATTTGCTTTTCCATCTCCATGTGAATTGCCTTCCTCTCCTTTGAAGTCCCAAACCACTACCCTCAACATCCTCCTTTGTCTTTAGCTGAAGATGGTATTTAAGGTGGTGGCTTTAGCTATTTTGGTGAGTTACTCAGTTTTCCTGGGTTTCTCCCATGTATACGTGTTATTAAACTTTGTTTGATTTTCTCCTGTTATTCTGTCTGACATCAATTTAATTCTTAGACCAACCAGAAGAACCTAGAAGGGTAGAGGAAAATTTCTTCCTCTCCTACAATTCTTATCACCAAAGATTGGGAGTCAACACCAAAATGGATCTGTACAAACCAACCTGCCAACATAACCCTTGTCTTCCATTAGTTTCCCCGTATATTTCCTAGTCGTTGTCCCACAGTTTACTGCCCCTAACCCAAAGCCCTTTGTCTCTTGTTACATCTCCACAATTTATTATTCTTTGTAAGCTCTTGGGTCTCATGGCTTCTTCAGATCTTCATTTTCCTTTTGAAGACTTCTATGTAAACATAAAAATATTACATAAAATGTGTATGCTTTTCTCCTGTTAATCTGTCTTATATGAATTTAACTCTTGGGCTCAGCTACAGGACCTATGAGGGTAGAAGAAAGTTTTTCCTCCCCTACATCTGCCTCCCAGTGTGGTCAAAATATGGCTGCCGGGAGCTCCAGGACTATATACTTCATCCCTATTAGAAGAAGCAATGTCTTTCTCTCAATTTTCCTTGGGAAAGGGAGGAAACGTCTTTCCCAGGATTTGCCAGCATCTCATTGCCTCTCATAGGCTTGAATCTGGTCGTGTGTACATACATTCTTAAGACAATCATGAGTTCTGGGGAAACCATTTTCGCTGATTGCCTTAAACTGACAAGGTACCACCCCTGAATCTGTAGGTGGGATCAATCCCACCTAAAGTGTTTGGCTAATTTTGTTCAAGGAAATCCAGTAGACTGATGCCAATGGGAAGGAATGGGTGCTAATCAGCAAGCAATAAGGTTCAATATTAATGGCTTAAACTTTTTTTTTCTTTTGTTGAAAAACAGTTTTATTGAGAAATAGTTCATATATCATACAATTCACCTATTTAAATTGTACAATTCAATGGATTTTAGTATATTTGCAGAGTTGTGCAACCATCACCACAATCTATTTTGGAACTTTTTTAAAAAATTATTTTATTAAGGTCATATTGACTTTTAACTTGTGTAAATTTCAGGTGTACATTATTATATTTCAGTTTCTGTATAGACTGCATCATATTCATCACCAATAGTCTAGTTTCCATCCATCACTATACACATGTGCCCCTTTACCTCTTTCACTTCCCCCCATCCCCTTCTTCTCTGGTAACCACCAGTCTGTTCTCCTTACCTATGTGTTTATTTGTTTATCTTCCACATGAGTGAAATCAAACGATATTTGTCTATCTCTGTGTGACTTATTTTGCTTAGCATAATACCCTCAAGGTCCATCTGTGTTGTCACAAATGGCATGATTTTGTCTTTTGTTCTTGTTGTTTTTGTTGTTATTGCTGTCCAAGGTTTATTGAAAATATTACAGCACAGCAGATAGATTCAAACTGCTCCACGTGGTGTTTTGAAATTCACCCCAACTGCAGGCTGAGTGACATGAAGTTTGGACAGACTGTCAAGGTCCAAGAATTTCAGCATTTCCCTAGTGTCAGAATCTACTTCAATGATCTCCTGATCCAGGGCTGAGACCTCAGGAACATAATTATCTCTCCTTTCTCTCTCCTCCTCCTGCAGCTTGATGGAGATACCTCTCACCAGGCCTCTCTGAGTCCACTTCATCAGATGCGTGACATAGCCTGTGAGGTTGTTGCAGACTTTCTGGCTGGGAATAAGGGTGATCTCCTTGCACATGTGCTTGTTGGTGTGGAAGTCATTGCCCAGGAGAATGTAGTACTTCTCAATGATGACCCAGGCTGCCCTCTTCATGGTTTCAGTGTGAACACAGCCCATGTTGATGGGTCCCTGGTAAAAGAGTGATTTTGTCTTTTTTATGGCTGAGTAGTATTCCATTGTGTATATATAACCACATCTTCTTTATCCATTCGTCCATTGATGAGCACTTGGGTTGCTTCCACGTCTTGGCTATTGTGAATAATTCTGCAATGCACATACAGCTGCATATATCTTTTTGAATTATTGATTTTATGTTCTTTGGATATATATCCAGTAGTAGAATAGCTGGATAATATGGTATTTCTATTTTTAATTTTTTGAGAAATCTCCATACTGTTTTCCACAATGGCTGCACCAGTTTGCATTCCCACTAGCAGTGTATGAGGGTTCCTTCTTCTCCACATCCTCTCCAACAATTGTTATTTCTTGTCTTGTTAATTATAGCTTAATGGCTTAACTTTTAATTGTGACATTCTATAGAGGGTATCTCTGCCATCTAAAACATATTGAGACAAAAAATTTAAATATTGGTGGAAAGCTTTATAAAAGTACTTTTGTTCATATCACACGTGAATGAAGGGGAAATACTTTTCTGGTATTTACCACATATTGCCGCTCATTTCCTCCTAGAACATGCAAATAATAAAAGTTTTTTTTCTATTAAGTCTTCAAATGACCCAGCTGGCCCTGTGCCCTTTTCCTCTGTTAAATCTGTTTCGATGCCATGTGGACATGCCCTTTTCAATGTTTTTCTACTTAATTTATTTGGAGGAAACATCTCATATCATTTCTCATGCATGAGAAAGGTTAGATGGGTCTTGGCTGGTTCTGAGATGCCAGGAATTCAGGATAAAGGTGAGAAATGATTTTATGGGCATTATTGAGCAAACAGGGGTAGACAGCTGACAGTACATGCACCAAGACTGGAACAGTGTTTATGGAGGAAATAACAGAGATGGGACAGTGGCAGGTGTGTGACCCCTCTCCCCTCCAATGCCCATTGCAGAACACAAACTTAGCAGAGCCAGATAAGAGTCCAGGAGATGAACCATAGCCTCTGGGTTTACGAGCTCTGTGATTGAGGATGCATCCACTTCACCCTGATGTGACCCTGGGCTGTGGTCTGAGTCTTGTGTATACAGCCATTTGATATGACATACCTCCTCAGCCCTGTTCCGCCACATCAGCATTCTGCCAGAATGTTTCTGCTTTTGACTCTCACCTTTACCCGGCTTCTGTAACCCAAACAGGCTCTTTGTACAGGAAGCCAACTTCCTCCCTAGGATGCCAGTCTGCAGGGTAGCAGTCTCCAGGCAAGCTAATCCTTGCCTCTCAGTCCACCCCTTGGTTTCAAAGGATAGCTTTATGTGTCATATTCCACTCCACTAGCAGATTTGTACCTGTACCTGCTGAACCCATAAGGATTGTGAAGCTAGTCTCTGGCTTTGCTGTAGGAGACAATGAAGGATGGTAAGAACAGTGAGCAGGAAAGGAAGGCCATGAATAATACCTGAAGCCCTCCCCAAAACCAGGGGCCAAGGGATCCCAGACCAGAAAATTGAAGAGGTTCCAGGCTGCTGATCAGGGCACCTTAGTCAGCCATTCTACCTGTTTCTATCACAGGAGTCTGATTGCTCTAACTTGCCATCGGGGTTAACCTAAATACAACACAGTTTAGTCAGGGTAGAGTCTAGCCCCTGGCTGGCCAACAGATAGTAAGGAACAATTCTGTTGTCTAAGACCACTCTGACCTAGGCCTCCAGGCTGAGTTGCTTGGACCCTAGGACTTGAGGCACTGGCTATTTGGTCTGGTGGGGTGAGAGATCCCATATGGATCTCACCAGCTCATTAACACCTCAACCCAGAAATGAAGCCTCACGTGAACTTGTAGCATCATGTTCCACGTACAACAACCACTTCCAGGCCCCAGGATGATTGTGGATCTGGGAGAGAGTCCTGGAAAACTTGGAGTGGCACCCCAGGGTGAAGATCATATTCACTAAAGGCAGACTGGAGACGGCTATTTGTTTAGACAGAATAGCCCAAGGACACACAGTCCATTCCAGGAAATCATAGTCATTCATGGTCATTGTCAGAGGTCTTTCTACTGGCGGGCATAAGCTTTGAGTGTAGTCAAATGAGACTGAATCTGTTGCTGTAATTGGGTAGTGTGCACAGTCTAGAGAGAAGACAAGGCACTTTGTAGGACCCACTATGTCCTGGAATTTGGGTCCATTCTTAGTGGTTTCACTAGCAGGCATTGGGTAGGGTAACACAGTGGAGTATACCAAAGGGTCATGAGTGTTGGGAGCAGACCCCTGGTTGGTGATGTAGGAAAGAAAAATTTGCCACCCCAAAATATGTCTCTTCAGCATGAGGATTATTTTAGGCTTGTTATTTTTAGGAAACAAAAGACTCAGGAAATATCTCTTTTTACCTCCCTCTTAACTGCCTAAAGAATTTAGATAAAGGGCCTGTTCCAGGAAGAAGAGCTATCACCAGAGATATCTACAAAGAATATGAGCTAGGTGTGGTCGACTGGGGGGAAACTTAGCAAGGCCTGGTTGATCAAAGTCCTCTCTATGTCCCATTGTCTCTGCATAGCAGATCAAACATTTGTTTGCCAAATATTTGCTTTTCCCATCTATCTGTGAATTGTTGTCCTCCCCTTTGAAGGTCCTATAACCCTACCCCCTTCTCCTTAGCTCAGGATGGCATATAAACCTCAATTGTCCAACTGTCAAGGAGCTTCACACCTTGGGTTCCTGTACATACGAAATTAAATTTGATTTTCTCCTGTCAATCTGTCTCATGTCAATTTAATTCTTAGACTAGCCAGAAGAACTTACAAAGAGTAGAAGAGAAATTTTTCCTCCCCCAGCAGTGATCAACTCTTCCCTTCCACATCCGCTTCCCGACTGATGAAGGAGATGGACATACCTTCTCTCAAAACAATCAATACAATGAGTCTTTTCTCCAACTTTAGATTAGGTTGTACTTTCATGTACACCAGACAAAGTGCTTGACTCATATTTGGAGGCATGCCAAATAAAAACGGCTGCTTTTCACATATTAGAATTACATTCAGGGCGATGAGATGCTCATTCTGTGACAAGCACCACTTGGGAAGTGAATCATGGGAGAGAAGAGCAGACTCCTGTTTCCCATTCAAACTCAGGCTGGATAGGACACAGGTCATTGAGTGGAAAGTGGGGCAGAATTGTCAGCAATGGTTACAGTACTCTTGTTGATACTTTCTATCTTTTTCTCCTAAGCTCTATCCCCTTAAATTGAATATCTATTGTATAACTTTTCCTGACAGTCTTGCTTTCACTTAATTAGCTTATTTTACAGTTCACCTATCAATTTGGGGGGAAATAAAACAATCCTGCCAACCAAAGACCCTTCCATACCAATCTTGGAACACAATTTAGTATAGAGTAAGCATTATAGTATTTACATGCATATAAAGTAGCACAAAAGTGACTACAAATTCTGGACAGAATTTCACACAAATTTATAGAGAAAAGTAGAAGAGAGAATAATGAAAATGTCTCTTACGTCTGTGATTGTCCCCATATACCTTGTGAGAGATTTCTAAGTTAGCTCTGGAGGCAAGATTTTATAGCTCCAAGGATCAGAAAGCCCACAGTATTGTATTGCAAAATCAAAAGGCTGGACATCTTATGGGGCCTATTATGTTTTCAAGGAGACATCCTAGGAGGATAAGGTAAGGAGGTATAGGGGAGGAAAAAGTTTTCCTCCACCCTCTTAGAGTCAGTCCCTGGCTGGGTCTAAAAATTTAACTGACAAAGAGATTAACATGAAAAGAGCATACAGATTTATTTACTATAAGTTTTACATGACATGGAGCCTTCATAAGGAAATGAAGACCCAAAGAAGCAGACCTGTGTCCTTTCATGCCAGATTTGACGAAGAGTGGGCAGTCGTGGAGGAATATGATAGATCAAGGAGTATGAAGTAAGTGCAGTAAACTGGGGGAAAATTAGCAAGGCCAGTCTGTTAGGATTCTGCTCTCTGTCCCTTTGTCTTCAGCAGTAAGGATGCTCTTTTCTCTGGGTAGAGGGAGGGCTCTTCTCATGTGAGAGTTTTATGGCCCTGTTTCAGGGAAGAAGGGCAGGAGAGAGAAGGAAGTCAGTGATTTTCCTGCTTCTGCTTTTTCTCAAACTCCTTCAGCTTAAAATATTGAATATGCCAAGGTGACATATTTTGGGGTAGTGTGCCCTGAACCCCATCAGAGGCATCACCTCCCTCCTCTTTATTAAACAAAAGAAGCTGGGTCACCTTACCCTGACTCTGGCCTGCTCCTGCCTTTCCTGCAGCTGTCATTAATCATGCTGTAGAGCAAATCATAAGAAAATTGCAGAACCTATTTCATATGGTATTGTTGTCGGTTAGTGCTGTCGAGTGGATTCCAACCGCTAGCAACCCTGGGAACAGCAGAGCGGAACCCTGCCCAGTCTTTTCACGCCACGCTCTCACCTTCCAGCACTCTATCAGACAATACTCCACTGCTATTCATAGGGTTTTCATGGCCGGTTTTTTTCGGAAGTGGGCGGCCAGGTCCTTCTTCCTAGTCTGTCCTAGTCTAGAAGCTCTGCTGAAACCTGTCCACCATGGGTGACCCTGCTGGCAATTGAAATCCCAGTGGCACAGCTTTCAGCATCCCAGCGACACACAGCTGCCACAGTCTGACAACTGACAGATGGGTGGTGTTGTTCCCTGACTGGGAAACAAATCTGGGCCACAGAGGTGAGAGCTCCGAATCTTAACCACTGGACCACCAGGGCTGGCTCGTTTCATATGGTATATGTTTTTATATATTTACAGAAGTAATACACCAATAAATTCCTGTAAAAGTTTTCAAAAAATACATGAGTATATAGAATTTCAAGATAAAATTTCCTTCTTTTCCCCCTCTCTACTCGCAGCCTGCCCTGCCCCCACTTCTCCCTTCAGAACCGACACTGATCTTTTTTTATGCATATCCAGAAACTAAGACCAAAGTGGCCTGACTGGTTGGGTAGATCCTCTGGCTTCCTGGGTCTTTTGCACCTCAAAGATGGTCACAGCCCTCAAATCAAAGCCATCCCGGCATTGAAGGCCATTTATTGTATGAGAATTTTTATTTATTTATAAGTAACTTTATCTGAAAGTCAAATCTCTCTCCCCACATCCCCTTTCTTCCCCTTCTTTCTAGGCAGGCCGAACTACAGGTCCATCCATCATTCCTTAAGTGCAATTCCAAAATCAAAATCCAAAATAGTTTTAACAACTAAAAATTTTGTTTTCTTTTCTTTCGCAGCAAATTCATTTGGTAGCAAAGCCTGACTTGTGGCTATTTATAGTCTTAATGTGTCAAATTTAGTGAGCATATTTATACATTTTCCTACAGATGAATTAATATTTTGCATTACCCACTGGAAATGTTATGAAAATATGGGATAGGAACTATATTATCATTCTAAAACCAAAAATTCTGAATTCTGAAATACTGCTCGCCTTAAGGACTTTGGGCCCGGAATACCCATCCTGTCGCCACCCTTTTTATCTGGCTAACTGATCGGTTGTTATTGCTACATAACAAACCACCCTAAGACTTAGTGGTTAATAATGACAACAGTCGTTTATTTAGCTCACACATCTGCAGTTTGGTCAGCGTTCAGCAAGGAGAGGTTGTCTATGCTCCACATGGTGTCAACTGGGGCAGTTTGACTGGAGACTAGAGGACCCATTTCCAGGATGGCTCACTCACATGGCTGGCAAGTTGGGCAGGCCATCGGCCAAGAGAGAGTGTCTTAAGGACAGGAAGTGGAAGCTGTCCATTTCTAAAGCACAGCATCACTTCCACCTTATTCTAGTGTGGGAGATCAAGATTTGGCCACCCTGAAATATGTCTTTACCTTGATTATTTTCCCTGATGGACATTTGACCTCCCCCACTAACTGCCTAAAGGAATTTAACTCTGGCGGGGTCCTCGCTAAGCCCATTCTTTTCCAAGTTCTGTTTACCAAATATTTACATTTGGTAAATGTAACTACACTTACCAAACTACACTACATCTCCCTCTGTGTAGTGGGAAGAGGGGGGATGACCTTATCTGTGAAAACCCTTATCAGGACGGAAGAAGAAGACTTAAATGTATATACTCTTGATTACTATAATTCCTGTCTCTGGCCACATTCTCTATAGGTGGCCCTGCAAAGCACTGTCTGACAAACATTTATATTTCCCTCTTCATGTAAATTGTCTTCTTCCCCTCTGAAATCCCAAAACACCACCCACCCCCAACATCCTCCTCTGTCTTTAGCTGAAGATAGTATTTAAGACGAGAATCTCTGCCATTGTGTTGAGAAACTCAGTGTCCCTGCTTTCTCCCATGTATACATATTATTAAACTTGGTATTATTTTCTTCTGCTAACCTGTCTTGTTAATTATTTGGCCAGCCATAAGAACCTTAAGGGAAAGGGCGAGGGGGATTCTCCCTCTTCCCCCACGCTAGTGATCAAGTAGTTACAGGTCACTAGTCACAGTTCTTGATGGGAGGAGTATCATAGAATTTTGAAACCTTGTTTTAAATGACCATACTACTCTACTCATTCTTCACATAGCAGCTCTAACAGTATCCCCTCTGAGAAGTTTCCCCGTACTCTTGAAACAGTACAAAGTGCCCCTCCTTTGTATTTACCTAGAATGTGTAGAGAATTTCCTTTTTTTAAATCAACTTTAATGAAGTATATTTACATATGCTAAAAGTGCCCTATTGTATGTCTGCAGTTTGATGGGTTTTGACAAATGTATACACCTCTGTAATTGATGAGGGGCCACTGAGTCACAAGTTGAAAAAGAATTTTCAGACACGAGCCGCTTGTTTGTTCATGCACCTTTATTTTGTGTTCAGCATGGAGACAGGACCCATCTGCAGTAAATAGCTGCGGTGCAAGTGTCTGTGTGGGGCCATTATATACGATTTTAACTATTTTTGCTACTCTAAAGAAATGTCAAAGGAAAAGGTATTAGGTGATCTGGTCAACCCAGTTGATGGGTTCTGGTTAGTCTCAAATATTAGGGCATGGGGGAGGATGAATGAGATGTGTCCTTGCATTCCAAGGTAAAGTTTGCCTCAAGGAACACGTATGCAGGAGATTAAAGTCATTGATCACCTCCTGAGGTAAATCCCTTGACTCCTAGCCAGAGGCAATGGAGTAAGTAGGGGCATGCTAGACTGAGTGGAGTCTCATGGAAATTGTAAAACGAGTCATAAACAAGGTTTCAATCACATCATAATCACCACCACAGCAAGATACAGAATACTTCCATCATCTTAAAAAGTTCCCTCAGGCCCTATAGGAGATTTCCTGAAGAGCTCTGTTGAAGCTTTCATTGTTGTTGGTGGTGCTGTTTTTTTTGGTTGTTTTTGGCTAGGAAAGGGGGAAGTGAGAGTTAAGAGAAACTGATTAGAGTCTACTCTTCTGAAGTAAGGAAGTAGATGTAACCACGCCTTTTTCAGCGACTGCTAACCACAAAAGTGGGGTATTTCTGACCAATGCTGCACTTTGCCTCACTAAGGAAGTCAGATAAAGTGAGCAGTGACAAGTAGTCCCCACCTCTGCGAGCATGATGCAAGTCAGATCTGATCTCTGCTTAAGGTACTCCAACAGCATCCCACTGCCTTTAGAATGAAATCCAGTCTCCTTGCCCCAGATTACACCACTGTGATCTCCCTCTGCTCTCTCCCTCTCAGGATCCGGGGACTCCCTATGCTGTGGTCACATGGCCTTCTTTCAGCTCCTCTCACATTCAGTGTGTTCCTCCCTCAGGGCCTTTGCATTAGCTGTTCCCCCTTCTTGCCAATCATATATCTCTTTGAATGTCATTGTAATGAGCAGTTAATAATGGATTGTCTTCTCACTTTTTTGTCTTTCCATAATGCCAGAACTTATTACAGTAAATTCAAAGGATCTCGTCACAAGTGACTGAGGTTCGGGAATGGCAGTAATAAGCTAGCATCCCTTTACAGAGACTCAATCCGGGGGCCGGCCCCGTGGCTTAGTGGTTAAGTGCATGTGCTCCTCTGCTGGCAGCCCGCATTTGGATCCCGGGTGCATACCAACACACTGCTTGTCCGGCCATGCTGAGGCGGCATCCCACATATAGCAACTAGAAGGATGTGCAACTATGACATATAACTATCTACTGGGGCTTTGGGGAGAAAAAAGGGGGAAAAAAAGGAGGAGGATTGGTAATAGATGTTAGCTCAGGGCCGGTCTTCTTCAGCAAAAAGAGGAGGATTGGCTTGGTGGTTAGCTCAGGGCTGATCTTCCTCACACACAAAAAAAAAAAGAGTGTAAAAAAAAAAGTTTACAGAGACTCAATCAAACATCACACATTAAATCACCTGAGTATCATAAGAACATATTAATTAACACCAAACACAGCATTCAATATGCAAAGGGTTACGAACCAAAGTCCACAAAGTCCTTAGCATGGTCCAGCGAGTCGGAACAGGAAATCAGTCCAGCCGAAGGGAATGGCGAGAGGCATGGGAATCAGCAAGGTGATCAGCAGCGTGTTGTCCTCTCTCTGGGATGGCTCACCAGCTTCAGTCTTCCTTCATCTCTCCCTTTTATGCTGCTTCCACATCTTATCCAGGTCTGCAGTCATGCTGTCTGGTTATCTCTGGGTGCATCTGTGGTCTTTGTGGGTGTTCCTTTAAGTCATAGCCAGTCACACCCATCACTTCATTTTCCTGTGCCACATCCTTAGCATGAGTTCTTCCACTTTGTTTTCTCTCTACAGTCACCTCCTCAGAGATTCACCTCCTTGAATTCCTGATCCAAATACATTCGTTGCTTATCAACATATCGATATTAAACCAAAGACTCCATATCTGAACAGGGAACATAGAAAGATCTGGATCTCACACCTTCTGTCTACAGTGTTCCTCTACTGTGTGTTTTGGCAGTGAGCTCTATATCACAGGGCTAAGGACCCCTAGTGGCACTCTATTAGTGAAATCAAACCTGTGACACATCATGTGATCATAGTATTGATCACACTGTACTAAAATTACTAATTTACATATCTACCTTAATTTCAGATGACAAATCCCTTGAGAACATGGACTCTTTTTTGTTCACTGTGACCCTGGCACACCACAGATGCTCATTAAATGTGTGCTGAATGACTAAAAGAATAAAAGAATGAAAAAAAACAATAATTCTAAAACTGATCAGTACAATGTGAGAAGCTGTTGTCACTGGGTGAGACTTTGAATTATATCATAACAAGAAACTTTACAAGTTCCTCTTCTGGTCTGTTACTCTTCTAGTTGCTACATGGGATGGTTAATTTTATGTGTCAGCTTGACTGGGCTAAGGAATGCCCAGACAGCTGGTAAGATATTTTTTTGGCCTCCTAATAAACAATTTTCGGCCCCTTGGCCAGATATCTAGAAGTGGGATTGTTGAGTGGTATGATAGATATATGTTTAATTTTATATATACAAAAAATACTGCCAAGCTGTTTTCCAAAGTGGTTGTACCATTTTAAGGCACCAGCAGTGTATAAGAATCAGTTGCTGCACATCCTTACCAACACTTGGTATCATGAGTCTTTTTAGTTTTTGCCATTCTAGAGAGTGTATAATGGCATCTTATCATGGTTTTATGTGGCATTTCCCTGATGATAAGCTATGTTGAGCACGTTTTCATACATTTATAGGTCATTCCTAGGTAAAGTGGAATAAGTTAACTTCAATCCAAAGGCAAAAAATAAACAAACAAACAGGGCCAGCCCAGGTGGCCTAGAGGTTAAGTTTGGTGCACTCCACTTTGGCAGCCTGGGTTTGGTTCCCAGGTGTGGACCTACACCACTCAGCAGTAGCCATGCTGTAGCAGCGGCCCACATACAAAATAGAGGAAGATTGGCAACAGATGTTAGCTCAGGGTGAATCTTCCTCAGCAAAAATAATAAACAAACAAGCAAAAAAACACAAAAGAACACAAGCTTCCAACTTGTGCCCTGAAACCTCTAACCAATAGGTTTGAAGATCACATGCCTCTACTGGATAGCTTTGCACACTTCCTGAAGTTCAGGGGTGTGGTGAACCCTTTCCTGCTTCCCTGACTCTCAGAAAATATTATGCAATTTCTACCATTCAGATAACAATATGGCATAGTTATAGTTCTGTACCCAAGATGCTTAGCAAAATGGAACCAGATGTAGAACAAACAACCCCCTTGTTCTTGTTCTGCTGCCTTCACTACCACATAGACCAAGACTTGAGAGCAACATCTAGAGTTGTCCCATTTATGTGGACATTGTGAAAATATTCCACTTAAAAATATTTATGCAGTATAAGTGAAATCATTGTGTTGCCTAAATATTGTCATATTCCAAATGTATTTCAGAAACTGATATCTTTTTTTGAAAGAATCTTTTTTTTTTTTTTTTTTTTTTGCCAAGGAAGATCAGCCCTGAGCTAACATCCGATGCCAATCCTCCTCTTTTTACTGAGGAAGATTGTCCCTGGGCTAACACCCGTGCCCATCTTCCTCTACTTTATACAGGATGCTGTCACAGCATGGCTTGACAAGCGGTGTGTCAGTGGGCGCCTGGGATCCGAACTTGTGAACCCTGGGCCGCCAAAGCAGAGTGCACACACTTAACTTCTTAAGCCACCGAGCTGGCCCCCTCTTGAAAGAATCTTAAGTGCTAAGATTTTTTTCATGTGTTTCTTGCATTTAATCAGCTGAAGATGCATCTGAATTCTTAAGAAAAATTTCAAACTTCTTCAAAGAAGTGGGCTCTGACTGGATTGAGAGAAGAGAGGATACTGTTGTTACAGTTCAGTTACAAAAAGAGGAATGACTATAAATTAACTAAAAACAAAACAAGACAGGAATTGAAACAAATTAACTCTTAACAGGAACTCCATGACTGTGAATTGATGCAGGTTTTGGACAAACACAAGCCTGAGGCAGGAACTCGTGATGCAGAGAGAGTTACAGCATGTGATCAAACTTGTCATGTAATCGAACCTAACCCATGCCTCATCTGAACGGATGTTTTGAGAACTATTGTTTATTCCTGCCACAGGAATGGCACATGCTAAGTAGGGGCCCCTCCTTTAGTCTGGATCCAAGAATGGAAAGACACATACGGCAGGAGCAGAGCCACCACTCACCTGCAACTGTTGTGGGTTGAATTGTGTCCCCCAGAAAGATAAGTACTAGACCCCAACACCTGTGAATGAGACCTTATTTGGAAATAGGTTCTTTGTAGATGTAGTTAGTTAGTTAAGATGAGGTCATACTAGATTAGGTCATATTGGATTGATCCAATTGGATCCAATTGGATTGGTCCTTACAAGAAGAAAAGAGAACACACAGCAAAGAAGTTCATGTGACAATAGAGGCAGAGGCTAGAGTGATGTAGCTACAAGCCAAGAACTCTAAGGATTGCTGGCAACCACGAGAAGCTAAGAGAGGGGCATGGAACAGATTCTTCCTCACTACCTCCAGAAGAAACCAACCCTACCAACACCTTGGTTTTGGATTTCTGGCCTCCAGAACTGTGAGAGAATAAATTTGTTGTTTAGCCACCCAGTTTATGGTACTTTGTTATGGTAGCTCTAGGAAACTAATATAGCAGCCAACGCAAACATGAGCAAGTGAATAATTAACTTCTGTTGTTGGACATCATTGAGATGATGGTGTCCTTTTTTAAACTGTTGAAGGTTAATATGTATATTATAGAAAACTGAAAAACACAGGAAGCCAAGTACCCAAACGTCATCCATAATCATAAACACTTTACAGTTTGATGTGTCCTTCTAGGTCCTACATGTGTATACACAGAGCTAAGCAAACATTTTTATGTGTCTGAGATTGTATAGTACTATCAGGTGTTTTCACACATAATGATCATGAATAATTACCAATTCAAAGTCCGAAAGCCATGAGTATTTTGATAACTAAGAATACACTACACCAAATCAATCAGAAAAAAAAAGAAATCCTGCTTTTCTTGGTGTGATGGTTAATTTTATGTGTTTAACTTGACTGGTCATGGGGTGCCCAGTTAAACATTATTTCTGGGTGTTTTCAGAACCAATTCCAATCAATCAATCCTACTGGTTCTGTTCCTCTGTAGAACCCTGACTAATACACTTGGGGACAAAAATGTCATAAAAGACAAAAATGGCAACAGGCCTCTAGATAAAGATATTGACAAAACTACAGTTAAAATACTACATTCCCTTGTGCTCAATATTAAATGAGAAATAAAGCAACAGAGTACAATGATTTTAAGGGAATTCATTATCAGATATATTCTATTAAAATATTATCAAGAAGGCATTTTTCCATTGAGTTATTTAACAATATATTTCCACAGTACAGTCAAAAGAGTTGTACACACACATCAATGGTTATCATCAAAATGTAAATGTGAACACATCTGCCTACATCCCTCCCCACCACCAAACTAATGGAGGAGTCCTGACATTCACTGCTCAGAGGTGTTAAACAATTCCATGTCCAAGATGCTTCTTTTCTATTAATTAGTTTTTAAAAAGATATTTACAAATTGGTTAATTCACTAGCTCTATTTTTTGTCATACATTGTCACCTCAACACATCCAAAAAGCTTAGATGTTGCAAAATAATGAGCTTTGTCCACGATAAACACAGGCACTTTATAAAAATCCACATAGAGAACTATGGATATAATCCAAAACTATCTTCCAGATATGGAGATACTAGCAATGAGCCCCTCCCTTCACTCCTCCTCTTCTCCCTCTTCCCTCTCTTCCCCCATTTTAATGACTAAGTACAGAAATTCATTCAGTGCCAAGAGGTGGATTAACCAAAAACTAGTTTACTAACTCTACTTTTGTCACACACTAGCAACTGCTTTAACATTTGTAAAGACTAGATATTGTAAAATTTGAATTTGTTTATCCTTTATATACACGATATACATGGCAAAATAAAGCAAAATGCAGAGAACATAAAAGGATGATGGTTAATATCGTCTATCTACAAACGGACTGGCATCCAGCACTGTGCACTTTCTTCTCCTCCCTCCTCCCTGAACCAGCACAAACACGATGAGTTCTGCTCAGAGAGCTGGTTTGACCATTCTATTTCCAAAATACATTATTTCATGTGAATTTTAACAAAAGGATATTTACAAAATGTGTTATTTCATTACCACTACTTTTAACATACTTTATGTACTTCTAAACTTCTCGAAAAGCTGGATGTTTCAAATAAGGACTCAAGTTTGTCTACCACGTAGATAGCAGTATTGAATAAACTACACTCATGTAACAATGGTTATATCTGAAAGTAACTTCGAATTAGGAACATTATAGTCTAGAATACTTTATTTCTCTCGATTCCTTCTCGCCAAAAATGACCCACTTAAAGAGATGTGGTTTTACAATATCATTCCCAAAAACATTTTCAGAAGATAATCTTTCTATAAACTTGAACACAAAGTGAATAAAATGTGTTAGTTTACTAACTCTACTTTCGTCACTGTTGGGGAAATATAATTAAAAACAAAAATCCTCTCCTAACCCAGAAATCCTCTCCACAAAAGTTACAGAGAAAGAAAACAGTTTTGTTATTGAATAAGGATTAAACCAGAATGTGATGCTCATCACAGGGAATCCACTAAGAGATGCAAAGACAGGAAGAAATCTCACCTTTCTTCCTGGTGTCCATTCTCATGCCAAACAGATACAACTCATTACATACACGTTGTCAAGATAAATGATAACTAGTGTTCAAGTAAGAGGACTTGACAGTACCACTTGTCACACATAATCCATCCTAAATTCACCTGGTAATTGAGGTGGCCATCTGTGTTTGCTAACTGGCTTTATCCAAAGGAAAAATAAATTTCTTACTTTGAGCATTTATGACAGAGGGTAGTTTTGCAACTTGGTAGGCACCCACTGAAGCTAGGTTCCCACCCTCCCACAGAAACTGGGAGATAGAGGCCAGCTATCTCCCTTAATGATTACATTTCAAAGAGATGGTTCCCAGGCCCTTGAGAAATATATTCCTGGATTTATACACAGTTCAGCAAAGTTAAATGAAATGCACATAACATACCGGTCAACATGTAATATGAAATCTTCTAGTACATGCCAGCAAAACACCCTTTGTAATTTCTTCCTTCCCACCTCCCTCAACCCAATCAACAAGTACAAAGAGTATACTGTTCACAAAGGTGGTTTAACAATTCCATTTGAGGGGCCAGCCCGGTGGCGCAAGCAGTTAAGTGCCCGCGCTCCGCTGCGGTGGCCCGGGGTTCGCTGGTTCGGATCCCGGGCACGCACCTACACACTACTTGGCAGGCCGTGCTGTGGCGGCCTCCCATATAAAGTGGAGGAAGATGGGCACAGATGTTAGCCCAGGGCCGTCTCCCTCAGCAAAAAAAGAGGAGGATTGGCGGATGTTAGCACAGGGCTGATCTCCTCACAAAAAACAAACAAAAAAAAAAAAACAATTCCATTTGAAAAATGACATTTCTCATCAATTTCTAAAAATTGTTTACTGTTACTGTTTACCACTTAACCATTTTTAAGGCTACAGTTCAGTGGCATTAAGTACATTCACATTGTTGTGCCACCATCACCACCATCCACCTTCAGAACTTATCATTCCAAACTGAAACTCTGTACCAATTAAACAATAACTCCCCATTAGCACCCTCCCCCCAACCCCTGATAACCACCCTTCTACCTTCTGTCTCTCTGAATTTGACTATTCTAAGTACCTCATAAAAGTGGAATCATACAATATTCTCATCAATTTTTCAAAACTATTTACAAAATGTTATTCTACTACCTCTAATTTTAAATACATCAAGTACTTCTTTTTTGTGTGTGTGAGGAAGATCACCCCTGAGCTAACATGCATGCCAATTCTCCTCT
Source organism: Ceratotherium simum simum (assembly GCF_057802395.1). Lineage (NCBI taxonomy): Eukaryota > Metazoa > Chordata > Mammalia > Perissodactyla > Rhinocerotidae > Ceratotherium > Ceratotherium simum. The sequence goes on from NC_141925.1 coordinate 8,941,041, forward strand.
TTTTTTGCTGAGGAAGACTGTCCCTGGGCTAACATCCATGCCCATCTTCCTCCACTTTATATGGGACGCCGCCACAGCATGACAAGCAGTACATCAGTGTGCACCCGGAATCCAAACCTGGGCCGCCAGCAGCAGATCGCGCGCACTTAACCGCTATGCCACAGGGCCAGCGCTCAAGCATTTCTAAACATCCACAAAGACTAGATATTTGAAATAAGAACTTAATTGTCCACTATATATACAGTACTGTTAAAACTGCACACACATAGGAATGCTTATAATTGAGGTATCTTCTAAATATGCCCATTTTGGCCTTGAACCATTCCCTCCATACTTCCTTCTCTCCACCACAATCCAATGGGCAAGCACAGACATGTGTAATGCTTAGAGGTGGTTGAACAAATTCATATTTAAAGTCATTTACAGAAGACAAGCTTCCCTAAGAATTTCAACACGAATATACAAAAAGTGTTTATTTTACTAACTCTACTTTGTCACACATACTTGTCATACACTGGCAACATCTTTACCATCTAGAGACTAGATGTTACAAATTAGGACTCATTTGTCTATGATACACACTAAATACACAGCTAAACAAAATGCATATAACATACAAAAAATGGTTTTGTCTGAAACTATCCAAATATGAAGACGTTAGCATATTACGTTTTGCATTTCCTTCCCTCCCACCTCCTCCAAACCATTGAACAAGTATAGACAGCAGTATACTGCTCACAGAGGTGGTTTAGCAATTCCATTTCCAAAAGACAATATTTCCTATGAGTTTTAGCACAAGCATATTTATAAAGTGATATTTCACTACCCCTACTTTAAACATACATCGGACACTTCAAAACATTTAGATAGACCAGATGTTTCAAATAAGGACTTCATCCACCATATACACAGCAGTCCTGAATAAACTGCACACAGAGAACAACAGTTATCATCCGAAAGATCTTCTAAATATGAACATTCTGGCCTAGAACCCTTCCTTCTTCTCTCCCTCCTCCACCAGACCAGTGGGCTATAATGCTCAAATTTTCAGGAGACAATTTGTCTTGGAATTTTAACACAAGGCATACAAAACATATTAGCTTAACATCTATACTTTTGTCATAGACTGGCAAGCTCTTTAACATCTAGAAAGGCTAGATGCTGTAAACTAGGAGGATCTATTATAAGCACTATTACATACATAGCAACATAAAACGAAATGTATGAACGTAAGGGATAATGGTTAATCTTGCCTAAGTGTAAACACACTTGCAAAGAGTCTTTTGCATTTGCTTCTCCTCTCTCCTCTTCCAAATCAGTGCACAAACACAATGTGTACTCAAAGAAGTTGTTTGGCCATTCCAAAACAAACAAGCAATGCTTCTCATAAATTTGAACAAAAACATATTTACGAAATGTGTTATCTTGCTACCTCTATTTTCAACTATCTATCAGACATTTCAGAACATCTAGAAAGACTAGATATTTCAAAAAAGTACTGAGCATTGTCAATTATATATAGTGAGGAACAAAATGCATGTAAAGGACAACGGTTTTAATGTGAAAATGTCTTCTAAATATGACCAGTCTGGCATAGAAGCTTCTTCTTTTCCTCCTCACCGCCTTCTGCTCCATGTCCTCTAAACCACGTAACAAACATAGACATATGTGGCACCGGATGTCGCTTCTAGAGGTGGTGTAACTATTCCATTTCAAAAAATCATTCCAGAAGACATTTCTTTTCCACGATTTTTTTTTTTTGACAAATGGTTATTTACAAGACATTTGATTTTCTAACTCCACTTTATCATACCTCAGGCAACCTCTTTACATCTGGAAGGCCTGGATGTAGCAGAAGGTTTCTTTTAAAGGTCGGGGCGAAAGTGGAGAACAGCTTTTTCATAGTGTATGCACAGGCCTTCCATAAATGGCCAGCAAATCTTCCCCAAGGATGGTGGGCACTCCTATGGGCCCAATGAGCTACGTTATTCTACCATTTCTGCCTTCCAGTGTCAAGACCACCCGCCAGATGGCCACCAACGGTTCCAACCGTCGGTGTCATGGGCTCCGTTCACTTCCAGGCCCTGAAGGCCTCTGTCCATGTTTTCTGGGAGAAGGGTCATTTTTGTCTGATTGGGACCCAGCGGTCACCCCCGGTGCTGGATTTGCGCGGCTCCTCGGCCTGACGCCGAGGCCGCCAAGCTCGCCTCAGCCTGGACCCGCCTTCCACGCCCTCCGTGCTCTTCTGGTGGCCGCCATGTTCTCGCCTCGCGTGCGCGCCACCCAGAGGCTCCACGCCGTCTGCGGCCTGGAGGGGTTCACGGCGGCCCAGCTCAGAGAGGGCGGCCCGAGGTGCTGGGGGCGGGCTCAACGAGGCCGCCGAGGCCAACAGACCGTGGGAGTGAGGGTCTGCCGCTGCCTCAGAGCCTGGGCCGGGGGTGGGCTGCGGCCGTCCGCGGCCTCAGCTCACCCACAGGCCCCGTGGAAGGCAGGGCCTAGGCGCAGGCCTCTGTTCTTACCACGCTGCCTGCCGGAAGTCAGCATCAGTTTTCCCCTTTTTTGACCCCACCAAAGCTACCACAGTCCCCTGTAGTTGTTAGCACTAAAGAACCTTGTGTTTCCACCCAACATTTTCAAGTTACTCCGAATCCACAGGATCTTAGTCACTGCACTGTGGAGGCAAAAGTAAACACTGTTTTGCAATCGCTAACTTGTTCTAAAAGTTTGGGTTACTTTGGATTGTTTTCTGTTACTTGCAAAACATCCTAACTGATAAAAGTCTGTCTTTTCTTCCTGAAACAACTTCCCTTTTAGAGCAACTTCCCTGTGAACCCACCATTTGGCAATTACTATCAAAATTTAATATACAACCTTACACCATACACAAAAATTAACTCCAAATGGATTAAAGACTTGAATGTAAGACCTGAAACTGTGAAACTTCTAGAAGAAAACATAGGCAGTACGCTCTTCTACATCGGTCTTAGCAACATCTTTTGAAACACCGCATCTGACCGGGCAAGAGAAACAATAGAAAAAATAAACAAATGGGACTATATCAAACTAAAAAGCTTCTGCACAGCAAAGGAAACCATCAACAAAACGAAAAGACAACCTAACAATTGGGAGAAGATATTTGCAAACCATACATCTGATAAGGGCTTAATCTCCAAAATATATAAAGAACTCATGCATCTCAAGAACAAAAAAACTACCAACCCAATTAAAAAATGGGCAAAAGACCTGAACAGACATTTCTCCAAAGAAGATATACAGATGGCCAACAGACACATGAAAAAATGTTCAAAATCACTATCAGGGAAATGCAAATCAAAACTACAATGAGATATCACCTCACGCCTGTCAGAATGGCTATAATTAACAAGACAGGAAACAACATGTGTTGGAGAGGATGTGGAGAGAAGGGAACTCTCATACACTGCTGGTGGGAGTGCAAACTAGTGCAGCCACTATGGAAAACAGTATGGAGATTCCTCAAAAAATCAAGGATAGAACTACCATATGATCCAGCTATTCCACTGCTGGGTATTTATCCAAAGAACTTGAAAACACCAATTTGTAAAGGTACATGCACCCTTGTGTTCATTGCAGCGTTATTCACAATAGCCAAGACTTGGAGGCAACCTAAGTGCCCATCAAGGGATGAATGGATAAAGAAGCTGTGGTATATATACACAATGGAATACTGCTCAGCCATAAGAAACGATGAAATCCAGCCATTTGTGACAACATGGATGGACATTGAGGGTATAATGCAAAGTGAAATAAGTCAGAGGGAGAAGGTCAAATACCGTATGATTTCCTTCATTAAGTAGTAGATAATAACAACAATAAACAAACACATAGGGACAGAGATTGGATTGGTGGTTACCAGAGGGGAAGGGGGGAGGGAGGAGGGTGAAAGAGATAATTCGGCACATGTGTGTGGTGATGGGTTGTAATTAGTATTTTGGTCGTGAACGTGATGTAATCTATGCAGAAATAGAAGTATAATGATGTACACCTGAAATTTTTACAATGTCATAAACCAATGTTACTGCAATAAACAAAAATTTTTTTAAAAAATTAATATACAGATACCATTTAACAGAGCACTTTTTTCACTTCTAGGTCTTTAATTTATATAACTAAGAGGACAAAACTGAAAAGATATTAATTGCAACAATGTTTATAATAGAAAAAAGGAGGGGAATCATCCTATGTCCTCTAGTTGGGAACTGGTTAAATAAATTACATACTGTACATCAACACAATAGAATATGGTGCAGTTTTTAAGAATGAGCTTGTTCTATGCTGACCTGGAAAGAGCTTCAAGACATGTTATGTCTTAATTGATAAATGGAGTGGTAGGATGAGCCCATTCATCTAATAATCAAAACTCTAAATTTGCATGTGCGTATGTATAGGTATATGTATTTGTGTGTGTGTGTAAATAGGAAAAAGTCTGTAAAGTCATGCTAGGAAGGTTAGAGTGGGGGTGTGGGTAAGTTTAGTTGTGAAGAAATTTCAATTTTTACTGTATAGAATATGCTTCTATATGGTTTGTGTTTCATAAGGATGCTATAAAGGAAAAACAACTCAGTTTTTTTCCTTCCTATGTGGGGAAAAACCCAGTTCTTCCCTACTGTGTGTTTCTCCCCTGTATGTCTCCTTTACTACTCACACAAAATACTTCACTTCTGTTCACCAAATGTGTGGAGACTTTTCCCCACACCAAGCCAATTTTCTGTGACACTAACTGGGTGTCTTACAATTTAGCTCAATTCTGACACTGTCTACTCAGATCCCATAGGTTAAGGGTTCAGTCTCATAAGATTGCCCCCCACCACACTTCAGATGCCAATCGCAAGTAGTAGGTCCCCAGGTTACCCACAACTTCTGTCCAATTTGGCTACAAATTGGAGGTTCCCATGACTTCTTCCTTGGGTTTGGTTAATTTGCTAGAGTGGCTCATAGAACTCAGAGAAACACTTACTTATGTTTACCAGTTTATTAAAGGATATGACAAAGGATACAGATGAACAGCCAGATGAAGAAATACATAAGGCGAGGTCTGGAAGGGTACCAAGTGCAGGAGATTCTGACCCCGTGGAGTTGGGGTGCATCACCCTCCCAGTGTTGTGTTTGCCAGCCTGGAAGCTCTCTGAACCCGCTACTATTGGAATCTTATGGAAGCTTCCTCACATAGGCATGATCAATTATTAATACCATTTCCAGCCCCTCTCCTCTCTTTGGAAGGTGGGAGGAGGGGCCAAAACTTCCAAGCTTCTAATCATAGCTTGGTCTTTCTGGTGACCAGCCTGCATCCAGGAGCCCACCCAGAGTTGCCTCATTAGAAAAAAAGATGCTCCTAGTGCTCTTATCACTTAGGAAATTACAAAGGTTTCAGGAGCACTGGCCAAGAACCCAGGGCAGAGACCAATACGCGTATTTTCTATCATCTTATAGATGCATATAGATAATAATTGGGAAATTTTTGTGTGTGTGTGAGGAAGATCAGCACTAAGCTAACATCTGCCAATTCTCTTCTTTTTGCTGAGGAAGACGGGCCCTGCGCTAACATCCGTCCCCACCTTCCTCCACTTTATATGGGATGCCGCCACAGCATGGCTTGAGAAGTAGTGCATTGGTGCGTGCGCCCAGGATTGAAACCCGGGGCCGCCACAGCAGAGCGTGTGCACTTAACCGCTACGCCACCGAGCCGGCACCTATAATTGGGAATTTTTTTAAAAATCAAAATCATTTAATTGATTTGTAGTGGTTTTAAAACTATGTCCACAAATTCTAGAATACTCCTCCATTTAAGATCTAAAATTTAATTCCCCTCCTCATGAATGTGGGATGTTCCAGGTAAAGTTGTACTTTCCTGCTCAGACCTGGAATCAACTATTTCTCCAAGCAGCTCTGGTTTCTTGGAGTGGGAAATAATATGTGGCCTGAATCCTGGGGGAGTCTGTTGCCATTAGATTAGTCATTGTTTCTTGGCTTTTTCAGTGGGGAAAGTTAGAAATACAGATTTCTTTTGTTTTCAGAAGAGAAAATAGATTATGAATTCACAGTGTACAAAAAACAGTTCTCTGGGTGAAGGTACTTTTATGATGTAGGCGAATATGCAGTTTCCCGTTTTCTTTTTTTCAATTATCTTTTTAAAGTTTAGTTGCTAAGGACACACCATGAAATAATTTTTTCTTTTGGTAATGAATTTTCTATTTTAGTTGGAAAGACAGAAACAATTATCCTCTCTATTTCTAATATAGTTACTTGTCTCTGAATCATTCAAATTAAACTGAGCTGTTGCATAACCAAAATTAGTATCTTTTTTTGGTCTAGCTAAATATTTTTGAAATAACATTTTTAGGCAGAAGAGTAAAAAGGACAAAAGTATTCTATAATCCAAGCACTCAGAGGATTACTATTAATATTTTTAATAACAATATACATATACATGATATGATATACATATACAGTACATGTCAGAGTGTTAACTACTCATGGATTGGAAGACTTAATACTGTTAACACGTCAGTTCTCACCATATTTCTCTATGTATTCAATAAAATCAAAATCAGTGCAGTTCTTTTTTTATGTAAAGTGACAAATGGATTCTATAATTTATATGGAAATAAGAAGGACCTAGAATAGGCAAAACAATTTTGAAAAAGAAGAACAAATTTGGAGGATTTATACTCTCTGAATTCGAGGCTTACTATAAGGCCACAGTAATCAAAACCATGGGATATTGGGATGAGGATAAATAGAATCAATAGAAACAAATAGGGAGTCCAGAAATTGATCCATATGTATATGGTCAATTGCTTTCTGATAAAGGGGTCAAAGTAATTCAAAGAGGGAAAAGTCTTTTCAACAAATGTTACCGAAACAACAAGTGAAACAGTATGAACAAAAATGAACCTTGATCCTAACTTCACACCATCTACAAAAATTAACTCAAAATTGATCTAGATCTACATATAAAGGTATAGCTATAAAACATCTAAAAGAAAACACAGGAGTGAATCTTTCCAACTTTGGTTGCCAGGGTTCAGCCAACTATGGACTACAGACCAAATCTGACCCACTACCCATTTTTGTAAATAAAGTTTTATTGGGACACAGCCATGCTCATTTAATTATGCATTGCCCATGGCTGCTTTCACACTATAATAGCTGACATGAGTAGTTGTAATAGTAGGCCCATAACGCCTAAAATATTTACTTTCTGGCCCTTAGAGAAAACTTTTGCAGACCCTTGAAGTTAAGCATGTGCTTATTATATGACCTCCCAGGTGGAAAAGAAACACATGTTCCCCAAAAGACTTGTACACAAATGTTCAGAGCAACTTTATTCATAATAGACAAAACTGGAAAAAACCCAAATGTCCATCAGTAGGTAAATGGTTAAACAAAGTGTGGTTCATCCATACAAAAAAATGCTACTACTCATTAAAAAGGAAAAAACTACTAAACACACAGCAACATAGATGAATCTCAAAAACATGCTGAATAAAAGATATAAAAGACTATATACTGTATAATTCCATTTATATGAAATTCTAGAATAGAACTAAGATTGAAAGCAAATCAGGGGATTCTTGGGGCTGGGGATCAGAGGCTGAGGGTGACTGCAAAGGGCACAAGAGAATTTTGGGGGGTGATCTTGACTGTAGTGGTGGTTACATTTCTCACAACTCACTGTACATTTAAAATGCAGACATTTTATTTTATGTAATTTTTGTATCCATCAAGTTGATTTTAAAATTAAAAAAAAAGATTTTGAATAAATCATATTTGAACTCATACAATGGAAACAAATATTACAGCAAAGTCTCACTTGAGTACAATACTTACAATAATCTATGCAGAAATGGACCTCTGCTCTGAAGCCTACTTCTGATATAAGCACCTTGGAGACTAACCTTTGAGCCCTTTAAGTAAACAGTCAGTAATGTGCTGAGTTGGTTTGTGCTGGTTACTAACTGACAAGCATAAAGTAATGTAAACGTTTTGGGTTGTGCTGTATAGATTTCCCATCAACGTACTGGAGACCAGAGACTTATGACAGCATCTGGTAAATGGGCAGATATATAAACCAAGTCTTCCCTCTAGTGAGAAGGAATAACTGTATAAAGACTCGCTCAAATCAGGAGAGGGAAAAGCTTCTGTAGCCTGGCAGAATCCTCACTCAAGTTGGACCTTATCATCAATAGCCATACACCCACTGGGGAAGTCCAGGGAACCGGAACCTGGCATCTTCACCTGTTTGCATAGTTATCACCCTGTGGATGTTCCCATAAACTTTGCCCTCAAAGACACCTTATATGCTGTAACACTATCTGTAGACATCTTTTAACCACATCACTCTCCCCAACTCTGATACCCACGTGTTGTGAATCCCCAAAAGCTAAACCTTTGATGAGAATGGAATAATTTCAGAGTTGGCAGGCTAAGTGCATTCTAAACATATATAAGCTCTATTTTAGTTGCTAAACAGACAGAGAATCCTTTATCAAGTTTAGACTTGAAATATGTATGCTTCATTGTCTGCAAATTCAGTAGAAAAGCATAAAGTAGGACAATCTCATGGTCCTAATAGCCTTCACCAGCTTCTATTTTCTCACAATTCTGGAGGCTGGGAAGTCCCAGATCAAGGCACCGGAAGATTTGGTGTCTGGTGAAGGCCTGCTTCCTGGTTCTTAGATGGCTATCTTCTCGCTGTGTCCTTACATGGCAGAAAGAACGAGACAGTTCCCTGGGGATTGTTTTATAAATATCCTTTATCATGTTGAGGGTTTTGCCTTCTATTCCTAGTTTGTAAGGGTTTTTATGAGGAGAGGATGATGATTTTGTCAAATGTCTTTTCTGCATCAGTTGAGGTGATCATGTGGTTGGCTGGTTGTTTTTTCTTCATTCTATTAATGTGATGTATTATCTTCATTGATTTTCTTATGTTGAACCACCTTTGCATTCCTGGGATAAATGCCAACTGGTTATGGTGTATCATCCCTTTAATATGCTGCTAGATGCTGATATTTTATTGAGGATTTTAGCACTTATATTGATAAGGGATATTGGCCTGTAGTTTTCTTTTCTTATGATGCCATATCTGACTTTCATATCAGAGTAATTCTGGCTTAGAATGAATTAGGACATAATCCTACACGTTCTTTTTTTTTTTGGAAGAGTTTAAGAAGGATTGGTGTTAGTTCTTTGAATGACTGGTAGAATTCATCATCGAAGCTATCTGATCCTGGTCTTTTCTTTGTTGGGAGGTTTTTTATTACTGATTCAATTTTTTTACTTCTTGTAGGCCTGTTCAAATTTTCTATTTCTTGTTGAGTCAGTTTTGGTAGTTTGTGAGTTTCTATGAAGTTGTGCATTTTATCTAGGTTATCTAATTTGTTGGCATACAATTTTTCATAGTGTTCTCTTATAATCCTTTTTATTTCTATAAGGGCAGTAGTAATGTCCCCACAATCATTCCTGATGTTAGTAATTTGAGTCTTCTCTGTTTTTTCCTTGGTTAGTCTAGCTAAAGATTTGTCAATGTGGTTGATCTTTTCAAAGAACTAAGTTTTTGTTCTGTTTATTTTCTCTATTCTCGTTTTCTATTTCATCTATCTCTTCTCCAATTTTTATTATTTCTTTCCTTCTGCTGTCTTTTGGTTTCATTTAGGAACTTTCTCTAGTTCCTTAAGGTGTAAAGTTTGGTTATTTTTTTGAGATCTTTCTTCTCTTTTTTTTTTTTTTTAAAGATTTTATTTATTTATTTTTTCCCCCCAAAGTCCCAGTAGATAGTTGTATGTCATAGCTGCACATCCTTCTAGTTGCTGTATGTGGGACTCGGCCTCAGGATGGACGGAGAAGTGGTGCCTCGGTGAGCGCCCGGGATCCGAACCCGGGCCACCAGCATCGGAGTGCATGCACTTAACCACCAAGCCACGGGTCCGGCCCTCTTCTCTTTTAATGTAGGCATTTACAGCTATAGATGTCTCTCAGAGCACTGTTTTTGCTGCATCCCATAATCTTTGATATATTGCATTTTCATTTTCATTTGTCTCAAAGTATTTTCTGATTTCCCTTGTGATTTCTTCTTTGGCTCATTGGTTGTTTAAGAACATGTTGTTTAAGCTCCACATATGAATGAATATCCCAGTTTTCCTTCTGTTATTGATTTCTAATTTTATTCCATTGTGGCCAGAGTAGACACTTTGTGTGATTTCAATCTTTTCAAATGTTTTGAGACTTGTATTTTGGCCTAACATATGGTCTATCCTGGAGAATTTTTCCTTGTGCACTTCAGAAAAGTGTCTATTTTGCTATTTTGGTGTGGAATGTCCTACATATTTGTGTTAGGTCTGGTCGGTTTATACTGTTCTTCAGGTCTTCCCTTTCCTTATTAATCTTCTGTTTACTTGCTCCAAGCATTGTTGAAAGTGGGGTGTTAAAGTCTCCAATGATTATTGTAGAATTATCTATTTCTCCCTCAATACTGACCATTTATGCTTCATATATTTTTTAGCTCTGTTGTTAGGTGTGACTATGTTTACAATTGTTATACCTTCTCCAGTTATCCTGGATATCAGGATATCAGGATATCAGTTATCCTGATAAAAGGATTGACCCTTTTATCAATACACAATGTCCTTCTTTGCCTCTTGCAACAGTTTTTGACTAATGATCTATTTTGTCTGATATTAGTATAGCCACCCCACCTCTCTTTTGGTTACTATTTGCATGGAATATCTTTTTTAGTATTTTTATTTTCAACCTACTTTTGTCTTTGAATCTAAAATGAGCCTTTTATAGACAGCATATAGTGATATCATTTTTTTTAATCTATTCTGTTAATCTGTCTCTGCTTTTAATTGGAGAGTTTATCCATTTACATTTAAAGCAGTTACTGATAAGAAAGGCCTTATTCTGTCTTTTTGCTGTTTTCTCTTTTTTTTTTTTTTTTTTTTTTTGGCTAGGAAGATTCACCATGAGCTAACATCCACTGCCAATCTTCCTCTTTTTGTATGTGAGCTGCCACCACAGCATGGCCACTGACAGACGAGTGGTGTAGGTCCACATCTGGGAACTGAACCTGGGTCACCGATGCACAGAGCACCGGACTTAACCACCCTACTCTGTATTTTTTTTTTCTGGTTGTTCTTCAACTGTTCCATAACTTCCTTCTTCTGTGTTTACATCTTTTTTTGTAATAGTGTATCATTTTTACTCCTTTCTCATTTCCTCTTCTGTGAAAATTTTAAAAGCTATTTTCTTAGTGGTTACTCAGGGGGGTTACAATTAGACTCGTAAACTTGTAACAATCTATTTTGTATTAATACCACCTTAACTTCAATAGTGTATAGAAACCTTGCTCTTATACAGCTCCTTCCCTCCTCCTCTATGTTGTTATTACAAATTTCATCTTTACACATTGACTGTATTTAAACTCAACTGATTTGTAGCTTTAATCACATCTACAAAATACCTTCACAGCAACATGTAGAATATTGTTTGACTAAATAACTATGTACCATAGCCTTGCCAAGTTGACACATAAAATTTCCCATCACAATAATCATACCAAAAGAAATCTTCAAGATAATACTTTTATCCTATAATTTAATGTTGCATTCATAGTCAGCAATTATGTTGTTGTCTGTAATTTTCCCTTAAATAATATCCAGTTGTTCTATTTTGATATATGCTAGTGGAAATGATACCATAAATGACATATGTTGTAAAACTCTTTCTGAATGAAATCATTCATTCACTTTCATTTTATGAACTTTTATTGAACACTTATTATGTATCAGATAATGAAGGGAAATAACGATAATGAGAGGTGGCAATGATGATTTTATTAGTAATAAACTTTTATTAGTTACACACTACTTACTATCAAATTAGTTATAAACTTTTATTAAGCACTTACTATGGGTCAGGAACACCTTATTTAATATAATACATACAAGATGAGTCACTGCTCTCAAGATGCTCATAATCAGTGGGAAGAGACACACGAGAAAAGAGGCAACACAGTATAATAAGCATTATGCTGTGGGTAAAGGTAGAGTCACTTGACTTAAAGTGTGAGTAAACATTAGCCAGGTGAAGAAGAAGAAAAAGATTTTCCCAAATAGTTGGAGCAACAAATGCAAATTCCCTAGTCTTGATATAATATGGTATTACTATATCAGTAATAACATAGCTCTGGAGAGGCTGGAGACCAAGGGACTAGAAATGAGAATGGTAAGCTAGGCAGGGGTGATTTTCCAGAAAGTTACCATGAAAGTATTTTTGCTCTCTGCAATTGCTGTATTTCCAGATTTCTCATATGGCTTTTGAAAAAGATCCAATAAAGACTAGTATAAAATAAACTGCCTAACCCCAGAGTTGTTTTTCACAGTTGACAGTGCTGAGAACTGTATATAATCATGACTTCTTACGTTATAAAGTATTTTGTGGCTGCTAAAACTCCCCAATAGTAGTAACAATGTGTATGTGTTTTCAAGGTAGGAATGTCGATGATAGGTTAAGAAAAATGTAGAATGAACTGGCATTTGGTAGCGCCAATTTGTTAATCACATGAATATAGCCCTTTAGAAAAAATAGTAACAAACATTTATTGAGCACCTGCTGTGTGTTAAATACTCTATTAAGCACTGTACATGGATTTAATCCCTGTAACTTAATCCATGCAATAATTCTAAGAGGTTACTTTTTACTCTGTGTCATGCATCATTGGTAATTTCACTTTACAGATGAGGAAACTGAGGCATGGAGAAGTCTATCAGTTAGGATGCAGTCATGAAAAATAGAAACCACTCCAGATATTTCAAGCATAATGGTATTTAGTACAGAGAATTAAGTGCTTAAAAGCCTTTGGCAGGGTTGGAGGAGCTACTGTCACGTTGGTTTTCTTTTGTGCCACTGCTTCTGTGGTCCAGAGAATAGGGAAGATGATGATGATGGTGACGATGACGATGATGATGATGACAATGTCACCACTCAGAGGCCAGAAAAGTTCAGAGAAGCATTGTGGATTGTCACAGCAGCCTTATATCCTGAGGCAGGGACTGACAGGGAAGAATGCCAAAGCCCAAGCAAAAAACACAGAACAATAATTTATGTCTTTCTTCCACTTTTCAGATCTCAGAATGTGCAGCCCACTTGGCAAAATGTAAATGAATTCAGAACACTGGCCATAAAGGCACCCGGGAAATTTGGTCCCCAGGATTCCATCCTGCCTTAGGGATAGCTGAGAAGAGCATGAGAATGAATGCTAGTATTAGTTTTCTATTCTTGCCATAACCAAGTCCACAAACTTAGTGGCTTAAAACAACACCTACTTACTATCTCACACTACTTACTATCAACACCTACTTACTATCTCTTATTATCTTATCTTCTATAAGTCAGAAGCCCAGTGGACTCAGCTGTGAATTCTGTTTAGGGTCTCAGAAGGCTGGAATCAAGATGTCAGCCAGCCAAGGCTCTGAGGAAGAATTTGCTTGCAGGTTTGTTCAGGTTGTGGGCAGAATTCATTTCTTTAGTTTGTTTCCCACGTGGTCCCTTCCAGCTTCAAGCCGGCACCCATGGGTTGAGTCCTTCTCATGCTTCAAATCTCTATGAATTTCCTTTCTGCTGTATCTCTCTGACCTGCTATTTTGCCTTAAGGAATGCATGTGATTACACTGCGATCACCTGGAAAATCCAGGCTAATCTCTCTATCTTAAGGTCAGCTGCTTGGAAACCTGAACTACATTTGCAAAGCTGTTTTTGCCACGTAACATAACATAACCATGAGAGGCATACCAGGGGACAAAGATCATGGGGGGGGTCAAAATTCTGCCTACCACAATCCTCATTGGAAGAAAACAAGAAACAAAAAACATTCCAACACAAAAGGCTAAGAGATTTGCTCAAGATCGTTCATGTTACTCAGCTTTATCAATTTTAATAATAGTTACCATATACCAAGTGTTTACTATAAGGCTGGAAATATACAGGGAATTGTATCTCTGGTATCTCTTCTATTTCCTTTAAAAAAATCAAATAGAAAATGGAGAGACTTCGTAGTAATTCATGTAGTATGTTAAGAGAATTAATTTATATAATATGGATAAATGCTTAGTGCGGTGCCTGAGACAATTAAAAACTCAATAAATCATATATTGTTGTTATTACGATTTTAGATATAAGATCATTGTGGCTCTGAGAGGTGACCTAACTTGCCCAAGACCACATGGCTAATAAGGGGCCTAACATGGCTCCCAATACAGATTGTCCAACTTCAAATGTGGAAATAAATAGAAAATATTGCATGCAATGAAAGTGGTTAACACAATGCCCAGTAAATATCATTATTATTGTTAATATTAAAATTACACACAAGATATCCTGTTACCCTAAATAGACATGACATTTCTAAAAGCTACTTACTCGTTGACTGAATTAAGCCCAAATCCCTTATCTGGCTCCAATTTACTTGCCTCCCACACCATCTCTCTCTCAGCAACCCTTATATACCGATCAATTATAATCAAAATTATTTTCCAAAACAAAACAAAAAATGTGTGTAAAGATTGTCATTACTTTACATTTTTACTAATTTCCTTAGTGTTTGACTTAAGACAGCTGTATACTCATATCTGTTTTTGCATTCAATCTGTTGCAATATCACATGTCAATTTTCCAGAAGCTTCTGGAAAATTCCATTGAACACTCCTGAAACTATGAGAATGAAAAAGTCAAACAACATCTTCCTATTATTATGAAAATAGTACTGACCTCCCAGACTCCAGGGATCCTTGGACCATATTTTGGGTACCTACTAGGTTAGAGTATGTTATTCTGTTAATGACCTAGACTTCTGGATTGTACTCTTTGTCTCAGTTTTCTCGTAGCCAGTAGTTACCAACACAAAGCAGGCAGCTCTACCCTCCGTGATGAGGAGGGGTTCGATGAACTAGTTGACGGTTATATTTCCTGTGCCTAGTACAGAGGAGGCACTCAAAAACTATTGAGTGAATGCACGATAATCACCAAGAGGGCGACTATCTGGCACCAGGGTAGGTCTCATAAAATCTGACCCAGCCTAGGGTGGCAAGTAACTGGGACGATTTAGGAAACTCAAGAAAACACAACTGGGCCAGGACCACTTGCCTGTGGAGCAAAATTTGAGGAGCTGTCAAAAATACTCTTTAATCAAGATAAATGATATTTTCAGGAAATATTTTAAAAATTCAAATGGGGACCACCTGTTTTTGTAAATAATTTTGTGTGTGTGTGAGGAAGATCAGCCCTGAGCTAACATCCATGCTAATCCTCCTCTTTTTGCTGAGGAAGAGCAGCTCTGAGCTAACATCTATTGCCAATCCTCCTCCTTTTTTTCCCCAAAGCCCCACTAGATAGTTGTATGTCATAGTTGCACATCCTAGTTGCTGTATGTGGGACGCCGCCTCAGCATGGCTGAAGAAGCGGTGCCTCCGTGCAGGCCGGCGATCACAACGCAGGCTGCCAGTAGCAGAGGGTGCGCACTTAACCACTAAGCCACTAGCCGGCCCAATAAAATTTTATTAATGATGATTTTCGAAAATTTTCCAAATCTTTACACGAGTCCCTCAAAAGAAAAGCCTAGCTCAGGCTCTTGGTGGCGCGACCTGGCGGGAAAGCCCAAGAGGCTGACGGGAAGAAGCGCCCAGGGAGGCGAACTCTCGGTGTCCCTCAGTTAACTTCCATTTCCTTGCCGCCCTTCTCCCCGCCCACTTCACCCGCTCGTCTCTGATTGGCTGGGCTGCCGCACGTTCGTGCTGCCATTGGCCCGGAATCCGTCGGGGGTGGACGCAGGGCGACTTACCCCCGCGGGTCCTCCCGGGAACGTTAGTGTGCGCAGCGGCCGCGGTCTGAGGAGGAAGTGCCGAGAGTGGCCGGGGCCCGGCGCGCGCCGAGCCGCTGTAGGTACGTTGGGCCGGGTGGGAGCCCCACGCGAGCGGCGGTTGGCCGGGTCGGCGGTTGGGCGGGCGCCGCGCGCCGCTCTGAGGGCCAGTCGCGGAAGCCTCGGAGCGCCGCGCGAGCAGGGCGGCTGCGGCGGGGCTGACTGAAAGGCGGCCGCCGAGTCGTTAGCGCTCCGAGCCGGCCGGGAAGACGCCGCTGAGGGCGAGAGGCGCGTCTCCCCCTCTTCGCTGGCGGGCCGCGGGCGAGGCGGGCTGCGCAGGGACGTCGCCTCAGGGTTTGTGTGGGCCGGGGGAGGAGATGCTTCGGGCCGGCCCGACGACGTTTACAAGGTAACGGGTGAAACGGAGTCCGCAGCCCCGACTTGGGGATTCCGTTGCCACTTTTCCTTGAGTGGTTTTAGTCATTATCTCTGAAGAAACCAGGTGCCACAACAGTTAAGCGCGTTTCGCCAGGCGGCGGGGAGGCTTTCCTTGATATCTATGGTCTAGAGCATCGGGGGTAATATGAAGTGGAGTAATACGTCAATTTTACAGTTTTTAATGAAGGGACCTGGAGCGCAGACGTGTAATGCACACTTGTTGAGCTTACCGGTACAGGGATGCTGTAAGTTAACGTGACAGCCGTGTGCAGAGAGCGAGTCCTTGAACGTAGAAGTTCCATTTTAAGAGTAAGTTTAAAAAAGAAAGAAAGAAAAAAATTTCCTTCCCATCGCCCCTCCCCGTTCCTCTTTCTCCGATTTTGGCGAATTCAAGAACGCCGCCAGTACAGAAGAGGTAATTATTTTTGCTTCGT
The DNA here is from genome assembly GCF_057802395.1 of Ceratotherium simum simum. Lineage (NCBI taxonomy): Eukaryota > Metazoa > Chordata > Mammalia > Perissodactyla > Rhinocerotidae > Ceratotherium > Ceratotherium simum. The sequence goes on from NC_141925.1 coordinate 8,957,805, forward strand.
CTCTGACTAAAGCCGTGCTGTACTTGAAAAGTTGACTTCCGCCTCTCCCTGTGACTGTGTTGAAGATGGAGTTGCTAGCGTTATCAGCCAGCACGTGTGGCTCGCTCATGATAAGCTAGCTTTACTGCTCTGAAGACTTATGTAGTCGTCCCTGGTTGTCCTCAGGGGGTTGGTGCCAGGACCCCGGCAGATACCAAAATCCGCGCGTGTTCAAGTCCCTCGTATAACACGGCGTGGTATGCGCTTATGACCTCTGCGTGTTCTCCCGCATACTTGGTCAGCTCTTGATTTCTGATGACATGTAATACAATGTGTATGCTACGTAAAGAGTTGCTATATTGTAGTGTTTAGCGAATGACGACAAGAAACAGTGGTATGTACATTTTCTCTACAGGCGCAACCTTGGTGGGCCTTCCGATTCGAGGTGGGTTGAATCCACCCAGCAGATACGGGGTTCCAAGTGTATATGGGCAAGATGATTGTGTGACTAATTCCTTAGAAATGAAACATTAGAAGAATTATGTCATATCAGTTTAAACAGACGTATTCTAGTTTGGGATTTAATACTCTTTTCGTTTTTGATTTTGTCATATATTTACTTGTAGCCAGTAAATGCTCCGCGACATAACTATTTGCCAAACAAATGGGGAAGAACATTCAAGATAAAGATAATTTATGTCACAGGAAAGCTATTGAAAATACAAAAATGAAGCATCTGTGTGAAGGACTAATTACATTGAATTCAGCTTTTGTGAAGTATGCCGCCTTTGTTTATCTTTCAATTCGCTTTTAGAAATGTTGTCTGACCCTAATCAAATTAATCTACTTAACTCTCAGTCTTATCTGCAGATTTGCACAGACCACATCCTAAGATTGACTTCTGCCTCAACAGAAATGCATGAACAGTGTTTTATTGGAAATGATTTGCATCTTTTAAGAACTGGTATATCTAGGTACATCTTGAATTTTCTGCTCTGCTTATCTTATTGACTTTTGTACTTCCCCTCAGCCTTCAATTCCGCTGTATTTCGTTGCTACTTAGTATCTTGAATTCTGGTATGAAAATACGGCATGTTCCCTGCATCTTTGTCACTGCACATCATGTGGTTCTCTTGTAGTGGGCATGTACAAGATGTATTCATTTGATGTAATCAAATTTTAAATAACATATTGGATAGTTGTTAAAAATAAACTATAACTTTAAATACACAAGAGTATTAGTTCTCATTAAGTTGAATGAGATTATATTAAATATAAAATACAAAGAACCATATTCTATCATATTCCATCTCATATTCTTGCATTATTTAGATACTTACAGTCATGCACCGCATAACGACGTTTCAGTCAACGACAGACCACATATAGGATAGTGGTCCCATAAGATTAGTACCTATAGCCTAGGTGTGTAGTAGGCTATACTATCTAGGTTTGTGTAAGTTCACTCTGTAATGTTTGCACAAACAACAAAATTGCTTAACGATGCATTTCTCAGAAGGTATCTTCATTGTTAAGTGACGCATGACTGTATTCTGTTCTCTGAGGCTTAGTTAAACCTTGACTGATACCTTTAAAATGCATTACCATAGACTCAGGTAACTTCTTATCGTCTTTTAGCTTTACGAATCTAAGTAGGACAGAAAGACTGTAGTCAGGCAATATCTAGAGAGAAATAACCATGTCTTTCTGGGTAGGGGAGATGATAGGATATAATTTGAATTTTTAAACTCCTGATTAAATTTCTAGGGATGTAAGGGATGTTTATAAACAGATCTTACTAAATTTAACCATTAATTATGTAGAGTCACTATATGTATCTGCTCAATGTGGTGCCATTTGTATACCTCTGAGGCTCTACTGTGTATAGCGCTGCTGATGTGAAATAGCTTATGGGATAGCTGTGGCAAAAGTTGCCGAGGCCTGTTCTGGTATAAGGAAAGAATAACCCTGAGTGGTTTTCCAGGGGTTCATTTTTATAAATTGGTTATCCATATAAGCAGCATTTTTTTTTTTTAAAGATTTTATTTATTCATTTTTTTCCCCCCAAAGCCCCAGCAGATAGTTGTATGTCATAGGTTCACATCCTTCTAGTTGCTGTACGTGGGACTCGGCCTCGCGCTGGACGGAGAAGTGGTGCCCTGGGGCGCGCCCGGGATCCGAACCCGGGCCGCCAGCATCAGAGCGCGCGCACTTAACCGCCAAGCCACGGAGCCGGCCCTAAGCAGCATTTAATAAAACTTCTATATGAAAGGCATCTTGCTGAGGATATAAAAGTGAATAAGACATATCTCTGCCCTCAAAGCTCATGACTAAAAATAATATATTTCTAATGGGAAATTCAGATAAGGAAGTAGTTCTCTTGGGGGAAGGCTTTCTTGAAGAGGTGATCTTTAAACGTGACCTTGAAGGAGTGGAGAATAAGGGAAAATGTTGATATGTGACAGTTCTGATGAATTTGAAAAAGAATGAAGGATAGGTTTATAGGAAATTAGAAGATAAAATTTGATAGCGTCAAGAAAAAATATAACCAGATACTCTGTATCTCATTATATAGAGAGTATTTGCCTGTAACAACTTAAGTATTGATTTAACTACAAATGTGATGAAAAGGCATATAGGATATAGAAAAGAGCTAAATCCTCATCTGTGAGTATAAGAACTTGATAGATAATGGCTAAAATTTGTAACTCAAGAGAGAGTAGTGAGAACATATTGTTTTAAAGTACTGAGATTTAAAAAAAAGTTATTTTAATTAGTTAAAACTGATTGCCACTTGGCATTAAGGAGTGCTGACAAGCAGCTACTTTATTATGAGCATTTTATACTGCTTTGTTTTATGCTATTACATTGATAGTTTTTTAAAGTAAAGGCAAAATTCTGCCAGCACTTAGAAGATGCTGATGCTGCTGGTCCATGGACTACAACTTGAGTAGTAGGATTAGTTCATGCTCATTATGAGATTGTCACCTGGCACAAGTTGGTCACATTTTTTCATTTTATTGACCACTATATACCCCTTAAGGTTATCCTATCTCTTCATAATACCTTATCCAATTTGTACTTGTAATGTGAGATTTCTTTGAGTCTTAAGATCTTGGGTTTAAATACTGGCTCTGAACTGCGTTTCCTCGAACAAGTTAAATAACTTAGCGTAGATTCTTTTTTTTTTTGTTTTTACTTTTTAGAAAAAGTAGAGGTAAAAAAAAGATTTGCTTCAGTGGATTTTAAAAATATATAACAAGAATTGCCCATGAGTGTTTATAATGTATTAAGATACTGTCTCAGCAAGAAGCATTGCTAGAAATAGAGATGTTTTGTAAGGAGGAAAACCAGTCCACTCTCAGAAATAGAGAAACTCAATCAGTATGTACTCATAGCTTCAAACTATGTAAGAGGAAAAAACAATTAAAAGAAGTAGACAAATCTACAATCATAGTAATCATACACTCTTAACACTGCTGTTTTAATAGCTGGAAGATTGTGAACAGCACGACTAAGAAATTTGAACTAGCTAGTACTGACATATAATAACACTGCACCCAACAGTGTTCGAATACATGTTCTGCTCAAGTACACATGGAGCTTTTGGCAAAATTGACCATGAAGCTGGCCTCAACAAATATTACAGTATTGAAATCGTTTAGAGGATATTCTGATCACACTGGTTTTAAACTAACATTCAGCAACAGAAATATAACTAGATCTGCAATTGCCTGGAAATCAATCAATATATTTGTAAATAATCTATAGATCATGGAAGGAATTACAATGGAAATTTAAAAATATTTTGAACCAAATGATAATCAAGATAGCGTTTATCAAAATTTGTGGAACTCAACTAAAGGAGAACTTAGAGGAAAATTTATAACTTTAAATACAAGTTAGGGAAAAAACAGACTGAAAATTATCATCTGAGTTTTCATCTCAAGCTGGAACAAGAACAACAAATCAAGCCTAAAGAAAATGGAATTATAATATAACAAAAAATGGTGCAATGGACCACTACATACAATAGCAAGTCAGCAAAGCCAAGTCAGTGCTTTGAAAGGATTGATTAAATGGATAAATTTCTAGTAAGAATGATCAAGACAAAAGAGAAAAACATGTCAGTAATATCAAGAATAAATAGAGACAGCACATATCTTGTAGATATTACAAATACAATTTTAAAGAACCTTTTAAATTTAAAATTGTATTGAAATGGAGAAACAGCTAAAATTAACAGAAAAAGATATGGAAAATATGAATGGTCCTATATCTTTTTAAAAATTCATTAATTATGGGGAAAACCTTTATCACTAAGTTAACTCCAAGCTCAGATGGCATTGTGGTGAATTATTTCTAACATTTAATGAAGAAGTGATACCATTTGCAAACACAAACTCTTCAGAGAGAAGAAAAAGACTTTCTGGTTTTATGAGGCCAGCATAACCTTGATCTCAAAACCTGTTAAAGGAAAATTACAGACTCGTCTCTCTCATAATATTGATACAAAAGTCTTGAACAAAATATTGGCAAATTGAATCCAGAACCATGAAAAAGAAAGGCATGTTATCACTAAGTGAGGTTTATTCTAGGAATGAGCTAGATTTAATATTCCCAAAGATGAACCAATATGATACAAATTAATTGGAAAAAGTGAGATTATATGATCATCTAAATAGATATGAAAAGGCATTTGAAAAAATTGAAAACACATTCATGATAAAATCTTTAGCTAGCAATAGAATGGTAATTCATTAATCCAGTACAGGGTATCTACAAAAAAGTATAGCAAAAATCATATTTAGTGGTGAAATAGTGAAACCTTACACCAAATCCAAGATTGGTAATGAGAGAAGGATACCCACTAACAGCATACCTATTCGTATCATACTGGAGGTTCTAGCTAATGCAATAAGACAAGAAAAAGAAATGAAATAAAGATTAGCAAGGAAAAAATTACGACATTATCTACATGGAAAGCTCAAAAGAATCTATAATTTATTAGATTTAAGTGAATTTAATAAATTCCTAGTTGGAGATGTGCTCCATAAAAAAGCACTGATTATATTTCTATATAATAGACAGGAAAATGAAATTTTAAAATGATGCCATTTACAAAGCATTAAAAAACTAATACCTATGGCAGTAAGAATAGAGGAACAAAGACATGAAACATATCAAATAAAAAGTAAAATGGCAGACGTAAAGCCAACTATATCAATATTAATGTCAAATTTGAATTGATTAAACAATCCAGTCAAATAGCAGAGATTGTCAGACTGAAGGAAAATCAGCATCCAAGTATATGCTGTCTCCAGGAGACACACTTTAGTCTGAAAGATACAAACATGTTGAAAGTAAAAGGATAGAAAAAGATATATCATGCAAACAGGAACCATAAGAAAACTAGGCTGGCTGTAGTGATTTCAGACAAAATAGACTTTAAAACAAAAAATATTAGAGGTAAAGAGGGATGTTTTATAATATAAGGGCCAGTCCCTCAGGAAGTTATAACAATTGTAAACATATATGCACTTAATAACAGCACCAAAATGTATGACACAGATATTGACAAGAATTGGGAGAAATAGATAATTCAACAATGATAGTTGGAGACTTATTCTAGTACTTTCATATTGGATAGAAAACTAGGTGGAAGATCAATTTTAAAAGACTTGAATAACACTACGAACCAACTAGACCTAAGAGACATCTTTCAAATACTCAATCAAACAACAGCAGAATATACATTCTTCTGAAGTGTACATAGAACATTCTCTAATATAGACATGCTAGGCCATAAAATAAACCTCACCAAACTTAAAATGATTGAAATCATAACAGTACATTCTCTGACTACAGTGAAATGAAATAGAATTCAATACCACAAAGAAATTTGAGAAATTCACAACTATGTGAAATTAACATACTCTTCAATAATCAGTGGGTCAAAGAAGAAATCACGAGGGAAGTTAGAAAATACTTCAAGATGACTGAAAATGGAGACATAACATACCGAAATTTTCGGGTGCAATTAAAGCAGTTCTGAGGAAATAGGTAGTGATAAATGCCTATATAGTCATGTGTCACTTAACAATAAAGATATGTTCTGAGAAATGCAGCGTTGGGCAATTTTGTTGTGCGAACATCATAGAGTGTACTTATACAAACCTACATGGTATAGCCTACTACGCACCTAGGCTATGTCGTATCGCCTAGGCTACAAACCTGTATAGCATATTACTATACAGAATACTGTAGGCAATTATAACACGATAAGTATTTGTGTATCTAAACATATCTAAACATGGAAAAGGTACAGTAAACATACAGTATAAGATAGAGAAAAAATGGTACACCTGTATACGGCACTTAACATGAATGGAGCTTTCAGGACTGGAAGTTGCTCTGGGTGAGTCAGTGAGTGAGTGGTGAGTGAATGTGAAGGCCTAGGACATTACTAGACACTACTGTAGACTTTTTAAGTACTGCACACTTAGGCTACACTAAATTTATAAGAAAAAGTCTTTCTTCAATGATAAACCTTAGCATACTGAAACTTTTTTACTTTATAAACTTAAATTTTTTTAACTTTTGACTCTCGTAATAACACTTAGCTTAAACACAAACACATTGTACAGCTATACAGAAAAATTTTCTTTATATCCTGATTCTATAAGCCTTTTTCTATTTTAAAATTTTTAATTTTTTTTGCTTTTTCAGCTTTTTTGTTAAAAACTAAGACACACACATTAGCCTAGGCCTACACAAGGTCATGATCATCAATATCACTATCTTCCACCTCCACATCTTGTCCCACTGGAGGGTCTTCAGGGACAGTAACATGCATGGAGCTGTCATCTCCTATGATAAAAATGCCTTCTTCTGAAATACCTTCTGAAGGACTTGCCTGAGGCTCTTCTTGAGGAGGTGTCACTCTTTTCAGAAGTATGTCCTTGGTGGTTTGCTTGGTTTGTTTCTTTTTTCCATCATAGATTTGCTTGTAAGCAGATAATGTACCGTGAACTTTCCTCTCTGTTAATGAAAACCTTTCAGTGTTGGAGTCCATCTTTTCAAACTTTTTAAGGAGCTTGTCGAGGTCTGCAAAAGCTTCTGCTAAAGACTTCACTGTGAATTTTCTTGGGGGTTCTTTTTTTCTTCTCTTGCAATTTCCTTTTTCCTAGCCTCTATTTTAGCTATGCGTTCCTGTTCCAGTTCCAACAATTCCTCATTAGTCAATTCCTCAGGAACCAACTCTAGGAGCTCCTTAATGTCATCCTTATCCACACCCAGGTACAAGTTTGCTGTTTCAACCACAATCTTGTTGATTTTTACAATCTCCTCACCCTTGGCAAATCCTTTGAAGTCACGGATGAACCTCTTGATTGGATTCTTCCAGGTGCCATTCATACACTCCTTGGTGACATTACCCTAAGCAGGCTTGTTGATGCAGTCATAGACGTTGTAATTGTTCCAGGTTTACATCAGTCCTTGCAGGTCTTCTCAGTGTCATCCTCAGTTGAAGCAATAGCCTGGGCAAAGGTCCTCCTCAGGTAGTAGGCCTTAAAAGCTGCTATAACTCCTTGATCCATTGGTTGGGTCAAAGAAGTGGTATTTTGAGGGAGAACATGGCTTTGATATTGGAGTGAAGATTACCAGTAAAGGGTGGATGTCCAGGAGCATTATCAACAATAAGCAAAATCTTGAAAGGTATGTTATTCTCCAAACAGTACTTCTCTGTTTTGTTGGCGTAGCAATTCAGGAGGGCATCTTGGAAGAGGAGCTGGGTCATCTGTGACTTCTTATTGCTCCTGTAGTACACTGGCGGTGTGTGCTTATTGATATGCTTGAAGGCCCTGGGGTTCTCACTGTGCCAGATCACAAAGCATTTCAGTTTGTAGCCTGCAACATTGCCCCCAAGCAAGATTGTTATTCTGTCCTTAAAAACCTTGAAGTGTGACATTGACTTGCCTCCTTATGGATGAAAGTCATTTCAGGCATTCGTTTCCAGCATAGGGAGGTTTCATCCGTATTGAATATTTGCTCTGGCAAGTAATTTTCCTCCACAATCAGCTTATCTAGAGTTTCCAAAAATTCTCCAGCCACTGTCACATCAGCACTCACAGATTCACCACTCACTTCCACATTATGTAATGAATAATGATTCTTGAATCATTTAAACCACCCAGAGCTAGCAGTAAATTCAATATCATAGTCGAGTCCAGGCTTTTCTTTCAACATTGTAAACAGACTTTTTGCTTTGGCCTTGATTGTCGTGGTGCTGAGAGGGATACGCTACTGTGTGTGGTCTTCAGTCCAGGTCATTAGAAGTTTCTCCATGTCTGATATAGGCCCTTCTCGAATTTTTGTTAGTCTCATTGCCTTAAGTGAAGCAGATCCTTTAACAGCTTCCTTCACTTGGTTCTTGTTCTTCAAGATCATAGCTATGGTGGAATGGGGCATGTCTAACTGGTGAGCAATAACCATCACTGATTTTCCACCTTCATAGTCCTTAATCACTTTTAATTTTGTCTCCACATCAGTCACTTGGTGTAGCCTCTTACTGGCAATATTAGCAGTGGGTTTTGTATACTTAGGGTCCATAATAAACAAAACAACATGAGATTAAGTAAAGCACCAGAGAAAATGATGCAATCAAGAGATGTGGTAAACATGAGATGTTTGAGGCTGCTGCCAGTGTAACGCAGCACACTTTTTTACAGTAAACTTTTTTTATATATAAGTAAAAAGAGTACGTTCTAACAATAAAAAGTATAGTATGTTAAATACATAAAACAGTAACATAGTTGTTTATTATCAAGTATTATGTACTGTACATAATTATATATACTATACTGTTATACGACGGGCAGTGCAGTAGGTTTGTTTACACCAGCATCACACAAACATGTGAGTAATGCGTTGTGCTACAGTGTTGTGATGTCTAGGACATCACTAGGTGATAGGAATTTTTCATCTCTATTATAATCTTATGGGACTATCTAGTATATGTGGTCCATTGTTGACTGAAATGTCATTATGTGGCACATGAGTGTATTAAAAAAGATCTCAAATCAATAACTTTTAGCCTTAATACAAAAAGAAGAGTAAAGTAAATCTAAGCAAAATGAAGGAAATAATAAAGATTAGAGTAAAAGTTAATAAAATTGAGAAAGAAAAAAATAAAGTCAGGGGAGCAAAAAGTTGTTTTTTAAAAAGATCAACAACGGGGCTGGCCCGCTGGCATAGCGGTTGGGTTCACGCACTCCGTTTCAGTGGCCTGGAGTTCATGGGTTCGGATCCCAGGCGTGGACCTATGCACTGCTTATCAAGCCATGCTGTGGCAGGTGTCCCACATATAAAAGTAGAGGAAGATGGGCACAGATGTTAGCCCAGCGCCAATCTTCCTCAGCAAAAAGAAGAGGATTGGCAACAGATGTTAGCTCAGGGCTAATCTTCCTCACACAAAAAAAAAATCAACAAAATTGACAAACCTTTACTTAGACTGACCATGAAGAGACTCAAAGTACTGAAATCCAGAATGAAAGAGCATTTCTACCAACCTTCCAGAAGGTAAAAAGATAAGAGAATACCGTAGAACAATTGACTGTATACCAATCAATTAAATAGATGAAATAGTTAAATTCCTAAAAAGCCCTAAATGAACAAAATTGACTCAAGAAGAAATAGAAAATCTGAACAGGCCTATAACAAATAAAGAGATTGAATTAGAATGCAAAGAAAAGCCCAGTATCAGATGGTTTTATTGTTGAGTTCTATCAAACATTTAAAGATACCAATTCTTTACAAATTCTTCCAAGAAATAGAAGAGGAAGGAACACCTCCCAAATCTTCTGTGAGGCCGGTATTATTTTGATAACAAAATCAGACAAAGACATGACAAAAAAAGACAAGGAAAAAAGTACAGAACAATGTCTCTTATGAATATAGGTACAAAAATCGTCAACAAAATACTAGCAAATTGAATCCAGCAACATATAGAAAGGATTATACACCATGACTAAGGGGGATTTATCGCAGGACTGCAAAGTTGATTTCACATCCAAAAATATATTAATGTAATGTACCATATCCATGGAATAGAGAACAAAACCATATGATTATGTTAATAGATGCTGAAAAAGCATTTTCTGACAAAATCCAATGTTCCTTCATGATAAAAACATTCAACAAAGTAGAGATATTTGGGAAATTCCTTAACCTGATAAAGGGCACCTGTGAAAAATCCACAGCTAACATCATACATAGTGGTTGAAGACTGAAGGTTTTCCCTCTAAATCAGGAACAAGACAAGAGTGACAAGGATGTTCACTCTTGCCACTTGAATTCTATATTTTACTGGAGGTTCTAGTCAGGGCAATTAGGTAAGAAAATGAAATAGAAGGCATAAAGATTTGAAAGGAAGGAATAAAACAATATTGACAGAGGACATGATACTTGTATGTAGAAGAGCCCAAGGAATCCACAGAAAAACTATTTAGAAATAAAAGTCAACAATGTTGCAGGATGAATATACAAGATAAATATACAAAATTCTATTATATTTCCATATACTTGCAATGAACAATTCAAAATTGAAATTAAGAAAAAGTTTCATTTACAGTAGCATCAAAAAGAAGTGAAAAAGTTAAACTCTGACAACTACAAAACATTACTGAAAGAAATTAAAGACCAAAATAAATGAAAAGACATCACATGTTCATGAATCAGAATATTTGATAGATTTAAGGTAGCCATACTCCTTAAATTGATCTACGGATTCAACACAATCCCTATCAAAGTCCCAGCTGGCTTTTTTGCAGAAATTGTTAATCTGATTCTGACATTCATATAGATATTCAAGGAACTTAGAATAGCCAAAACAATTGTCAAAAAGAACAAAGTTGGAGGACTCACACATCCTGAATTCAAAACTTACCAGAGAGTTACAGTAATCAAGACAATGTGGTACTGGCATAAGGACAGACCTATATATCAGTGGGATAAAATTGAAAATCCAGAAATAAACCTTCACATTTATAGTCTGTTTTTGACAAGAGTGCCAGAACAATTCAATGGGGGAAAGAAGGGCCTTTTCAAATGGTGCTGGAACAACTGTATGTTCACATGCAAAAGAATAAATGTGGACCTCCTACCTCACACTATATAAAAATTAACTCAAAATGGATCAGAGAGGTAAAACTTTTAAGTAGGGGTAAATCTTCATGACCTTGGATTAGGCAGTGATTTCTTGGATATGACATCAAAAGCACAAACAACAAAGAAAGAAATAAATTGGACTTTATCAAAATTAAAAATTTGAGTTTTCCAAAGCATGCCATCAAGAAATTGGAAAGATACCCACAGAGTGTGAGAAAAAGTTTGCAGATCATATCTGATAAGGGACTTAAATCTAGAATATATAAAGAACTCTTACAAGTAAGTAATAAAAAGGCAAATAACCCAGTTTTAAAGTGGGCAAATGATCTGAATAGACATCTCTCCAAGAAGATGTACAAATGGCCAATAACCACATGAAAAGATGCTCAACATCATTAGCCAAGGAAATGCAAATTAAAATGACAATGAGGTACCACATTACTTGAACCAAGATGGCTATACTAAAAAAGATAATGAGTGTTGATGAAGAGGTGTTAAAATTGGATCCCTCGTATACTCCTATTGTGAATGTAAATTGGTCCAGGCCCTTTGGAAAACAGTTTTAACTGTTCCTCAAAAGATTAAATATAGAGTTACCATATGACTAAGCAATACCATCCTTAGGCATATACCCAAGAGAAATGAAAACGTGTGCACACAAAAACTTGTACATGAATGTTCATAGCAGCATTATTCATAATAGCCAAATTTTTCTCTATAGCAGAATGTAAATATCCAAAATTATTCTTGAAAGTGTATATAATGTAAAAGTAGGGTAAAATCTGGAATGTAAAATTCTGAATTCAGTGAAAAAAGACACTAAAAGGGGTAAAGATGAAAGTAAGGAAAAAACTCTTTAGATAAGGTATACTCAATATTGTTTCACTCTTGACCTCAGTGGTTAATGAAATGTTGGCTGAAGAATACTTTTAGAAAATCTTTAAATATTCTAGAATCCATGGAATTGTGAAGCATATGTTGTCCTTAAAAAATAAAAAGGACATTTTCATATTAAAGTAATATGGAGATAACATAACAAAAAGTTAAACATAACAGCAACAAAGTGTAAAAATCAGAAAGCATAAAACCAAATGTAAATTAAAGCTTTAATATGTCATTTATAATAAATGTAATTGGATTAAATTCTATTAAAAGACATTCATTAGGTTAAAATATTTTAAATAAACTTTACAAGAGACATCAAATAAATTGATGAGATAGACAACAGTATATATCAGCAGGAGTCTAATCTAAAGGACAGATTAGATTTTTTTTTTTAATTTTTTTGTTTATTGCAGTAACATTGGTTTATAACATTGTAAAAATTTCAGGTGTACATCATTGTACTTCTATTTCTGCATAGATTACATCATGTTCAGATTAGATTTTTAAAGTTTAAAATTAACAAGATACTGTCAAACAATTATACAAACAAAATTAGATCCCTTCTCACTATAGGCTAAAATCAATTCTAGGTGGATTAAGGACTTAGATGATAAAAGACATCTTTACAACTTGAGAAAATATAGATGACTTATCTTTCTGACTTTGTGCTGCAGGACAGTACCATGATTCCAAGATCTCTGTGAAATGTGGCTTGACAGCAAAGGATTCAAGCTGGTTGAAGAGAGTCAAGAGTTCTGGTGGTACTGGGGATCCCCCAATTAGACTGAGCTGTTGCTTTTTATATTTCAAGTAATAAATTTCACTAAACCTCTCTACAACACATAAACTATCCCTGAGACTTTTAGGCAGTTACTAGTACTTAACTTCCCTGAGCCTTTTACTGGCAGTTTTACTTGCTTTGCCTAAGCATTCCAATGCAGAGGTTTTCCAGGTGAAGTACCTCTCTTCAGTGCCCTTAGTTTTATCAACTAGCAAGTTGCACAGTTATGACCAATTATCTCATGTTGTTTTTAAACTTTAAGAATAATTCACTCTGAGCAAGCATTTACTCTGATTTCTGCATTTCTATTATATATTTTTATCATTGCCCAACCATGGTACAGCTCCATGTCCTCAGATAATCTAGATCAGAAGAAGGCTTCTCTACTACCAGTAGGCCTCACTATTTCACACATTACCATGGGATTAGGGAAGGATTTCTCAAGACAGATTAAGCTTTAGCTGTAAAAGTAAAACAATGGATAAATTTGTCTGTATTAAAATTAGGAGAAGACAAGGCACAGAATGAGAGAAGATACCAGTAACTCATATAACAAAGGATTGACAAAGAATTATTCTTCATAATACGTTTTTCTCTTAAGAAATGAGAAAAGACAACACAATAGAAAAAATGAGCAAGATATAATCAGGAATTTTGCAGACAAGGAAACATGTATAGCCAGTAAACATGAAAAGATGCTAGTAATTAAGGAAATGCTAATTAAGATAGTGAGATATACATCTATATCCAGGTAGATTGGTAAAAATTAAGTCTGGCAATACCAAGGGCTCAAGAAGATGTGGCTAACAGTAACTCATTCACATTGCCCATAGGGATATAAATTGGTACAACTGCTTTGGAAAATAATTTGGCTATCCTGAAAAGTTGAACATTTGTGTACCTTATTGCTACCCCACAAACCCACTCAAGAAATGTTTACAGATAGGGACCTTGAAACAAAAATATTTACAGCAGCAACGTTAGTAAGAAAAAGAAAAAGAAAATTGGAAATGACTCAAATATACTTCATAGATAACTGCATAATCAAGTTTTGTTATATTGACCCAATGGATTATGAATATGCCATGGATTATGAACATAATGCCATGAAAATGTATGAACTATTACTATACACAACCACATGGATGAATTTTGAGAATATGAGTGAAAAAACAAGTATTAGAAAACTGTATAGTTTGCTCAAAAACAAGCAAAATTAAATCGTATATTGTTTACATATGACAATATAATAAACACTATAATTTACAAAAGGCAATGGAAGTGTAAACTCAAAATTTAGGATACAGATTACCTCAGGACAGGGGAGAGGAGGAGGGGGTGTGGTATGTGGAAACATAGGTAAATGCAAGTTTCCGGTAGTATCTGGTTGAATGGTGGGTGGTTCAAAGATAATCAGTATTTTTAGTATGTTGTTAAACTCATGATGAATGGATATTACATGTCTTTTATATGCATCAAATGTAGAGGCATATTAACCCTAAAGTTTTCAGGGCCTTTCATTAGTTTAGGCCTTTTCCAAAGGCCCCGAGAAGGACTATAGCAATGTGCTCACATGGTTGGATGTTTTTCTAAGATTCACAAAAGTAAGATATTTTAACTGTAATCATTTAAGACTGCTGTCTCTCTTCATGTTGATTTCTCCTTACCTTTGTGTCACCTGGTGGTAGAATGGCTTCAGGCATTTTGTGATTGGAGATATACTTAGTGTAGGTTTAATAGGATACATTTGTGGTTCACAGTCACTTTTGAGTGTAGCAATTATTGCCTATCAGCCTGATTGTGATGGGAATGTGGTTTGCAGTGCCTGGCACCTGAAATGTGTGAGTAGTGAAAAGGCCAAGGATTAAAATTTATGAAGCCGGAAGGTAGTCAGGAAAAAATTTTCCGATTATCTGTGTTAAAAATTGTTAGAGGATTTAGTTCTCATGATTTCAGTCAAAAGAGAATTTTTCTCTTGTTAGAAATACTCAATAGCACATTCAATTAGAAATTCACCCTACATTTTTTTTGATAGGAATTCTGTCTTTGGAATAAAATAAGAATTTTTATGTTTATAGGGCACAAAGCTGTAACAGTACCAAGAAGTGTGTCTTTAGGTGAAGCTGATTGTTTTATGCATCCTGATTATCAATTTTAAAAAATTAATGAACCATGGTAGAGGAAAGACTTGGTTTGTCCATTCTCTCTATGGGAAATATTACAAAAATTTTACTCATGAAGAGGCAGTCAAAATATGCAGTCATATAGGAAAAGTAGAATTCTGTATTGTATGGGAGCCCTTAATGAAAGTATGCCATTTTTCTGGATTTTGTGATGTTTATATATAAATGACAGATTTTTAAAATTTGAAGTTGATTTCTTGTTCTAAATAAATATTCAACTCAACCTTCAGGTCTCACAAATTCTGGAACTGTTCCTGCAAATGATATATTGAATCAAAAGAATATAGTAAACGAAAGCTTCAAGTAAGGAAATAGATAATGATAAATGAAAAAATTATTCAGGTAGCTTTGACTGGGTTATTTGTGCCTTAAAAGATCCTACTTTCTGTCTGACCTTGAGTTTAATAAGTGCTCTATAGTTTATTAGGTAACTGGTCTATCATGTCACTATAATTCTTTTTTTTGCTCATATTATGCCTTTGCCTTGTAATCCATCAGTATTCTTTTCTTTTAAACCATTTACCTACCTACAGTTCAGATCAAACCTGATGTGGATACTGAGGGATGAATACTGAAATATTTTTCTTTGCAATCCTATAGATTCTTCTTAAATTATGAGAAATAATTAAGTGTTAAGTATTATAATGCCTAAATTGGCTTTCTCACTTGAACTGGCATTATGTGTTTCTTAGTGCTCATTTTATACTCATGACTATTGGGAATTACTCCTGCAGTACCATTTATTTTGGAAATTTGAACACTAGGAAAGCTTTAGAAAGCTACCACTATGTGTAGAAAATAGAATGTTCTATACAAAACATTGTTTTTTGTTTTTATGAAGAAATGAAATTTAATTTTTAGATTATCTAAAGTATAGCTTGTTTGGATGATTTAAACCAGAAGTTAATGGTTATAGCAGTGAGGTGATATAACAAAAAGTGGCCAGATAGATTATCAGGCTTAGTATCAAGTAGAGGCTCACTGGCAATATAAATTTTGAATTCATATAGTTTAAGTTTATAGAAAAGAAATAAAATTATTTGTACATTTTCAGTGACAGATGAAAATGGATGTAATTTTCAAAAAAAAATATCTAAATCTGGAAAGATAGTCTCAAGATTATTTTAATATTGGAAATAAGTTAGCTTTTGTCTGCTGGAGAAATGCATTTAAATATGGTATCTTAAATTCTAGGATATGAAAGATGGCAAGTCCAGATAGAAGTAAACGGAAGATACTAAAAGCCAAAAAAACAATGCCTGCAAGTTGCCGCAAGCAGATAGAGATCCTGAATAAGTCAAAGAATGTTGAAGCACTAAAAACAGCTGCAATTGGGAATAATGTGTTAAATGGTAATCAGAATTCAAGTACTGGTGTCATAAGTAGCAAATGTAAACATTCTGAAAATGATGCTTCCTCATTGGATGCTAACAAAAATTCAGTATGCTCACAGAAAAGTAAAATATTTTCTCAGAATTTAATAAAACCACTAGAAATTGTGGATTCGGAAACAAGGTTGGACTACATTGAAGAACAAGTTGTGTGCCCTTACCAAAAGCCAAGTACAACAATAGAGTCTTCCAGGAAACTCTTTACACAGGAGGTAAAAGATTCACAAAATGCTTGTGAAAACCATCTTGAATGTCAGGCAAATATAACAAGATCCTTTTTTGAACAACATGAAGAGAATTGTAATCTGACATCCATTTGCCATCCATCCGGTGTATTGAGTGGTATAGTTCAAACATCAAAGTTTACAGTGATCAATACCTTGGATGATAAGAGAATCAACAAGATCATTTCCTATTTAGAAACGAACTCCAATTTTGAGTCAAATGATAAAAGGCAAAATGACATTTTAACTTCAGACACCTGTACTGTGCCTCTTGATAAAATACCTAAAGTGCTGAATTCAGTCATTTCCAGTAACTGTGCTGCTGACATTTTGAAAAGTGAAGAATCCTGTGGAACCTGTCATTCCAGCATTGATTGTGAAAGTACAGGCTTAACGTGCTTGTCCTCACTTGATACTGATTGTGATAACAGTAAGTGTATACGCATCTTTTGGAGAAATTAA
Source organism: Ceratotherium simum simum (assembly GCF_057802395.1). NCBI lineage: Eukaryota > Metazoa > Chordata > Mammalia > Perissodactyla > Rhinocerotidae > Ceratotherium > Ceratotherium simum. The sequence continues at coordinate 8,974,876 of NC_141925.1, forward strand.
AATAGTCACTTTCCTTTGGAGGATTTTATAGTCTCAGATATAGAAACAGTAGAGTACATATAGACAGGAGAAAAGTAAGTGATGACAATAATTATTTCAGAGTATCTTGTTTCTGAACCATTCTTGGTGGGGAGGGGGAACAGAATCACCATTTGCAAAGGGAAGTAAATTCTGGCAAAGAAGGGATCAATCACTTTCCCCTGAGAGTACAAAAAAATCAAAAGGTGGTTTATGGCAATTATTTGGTTTATTTCATCTATATTTCTTCTTATTTTGGAGTTTTGTTTATTAGATTAATAAGGAGGCTAGTTGAAAGTGGGTTTTTTTAATTGTTGGTGAACCCATTTCTTTCCAAAGAATTGACCCATAAGTCACATGACGAGTATAAGCTGATAGATAATAAGAATATATATACATATACATACATACATGTGTGTGTAGAGTGAAAAAGAAACACATCAAATAATTAACCAATGAAATTCTGGGGTTATAAGATCTTTAAAATAGCAAAAGTGAATTTTATTAAAAGTGGGTATCAGTTAATGAAATCTAAGAAAAAACTGATTTCATAGGATAAATTTTATTTGTGTTCTTGTCTAGGCTACAGAGTGATCATTTAACAAGATGAATTTAAAATTGCTTAAAAATAGGGGGCCGGCCTGGTGGCATAGTGGTTAAGTTCGCGTGCTCCTCTTTGGCGGCCCAGGGTTCGCGGGTTTGGATCCCGAGCGTGGACCTACACACTGCTCATTAAGCCACGCTGTGGTGGCATCCCACATACAAAATAGAGGAAGATGGGCACAGATGTTAGCTCAGGGCCAATCTTCCTCACAAAAAAAAAAAAGATTGCTTAAAAATAATAATAGGATCACCTATTAAAAATGTGGAGGACTGCCTAAGTAACTGTTTATAAAAATGATGTAAGACTACTTAACTAACTGTAAATAGAGGATTAAATGCTATTATTTATTCAGTTTTTGTTGCTATGAAATAGGTATTAAATGTGTATTAAATAAGATGGAAGGGAAAGTGATTCTGAGACCAGAATCCTACCTAAAATATACAATATACATTGTTTTTTAAGGTTTAGTTGTTGGGATTTTTTTAAACTACATTTTCTAAAAAATGCTGCCATTGTCACATTTTAGGTTTTCCATTGGCTTAGAGGGTCCCTATATTAGAGAATTCCCCTGTTTCCTTCATTAGAAGGAATATTTTTATGTCTGATCTTTTCGTCTCCCCAAGGCCATAATGAAAAGAAGAGGATGTTTTCAGAAAACAAAGAAAATGTTAAGCGCATGAAAACGTCAGAGCAAATTAATGAAAATATTTGTGTAGCTCTGGAAAAGCAAACAGCATTGCTGGAACAGGTAAAATATTGGGGCTTAAACATTCGCTTCAGAAACTTACTTTTGATAAATAAAAAATGGTAAAAGTTAATTGATCTCCACAATGACTTAGTACAGATAACTTTGACTTGATGCAAAGCTGGTATATGAAAACTGAATTAGCAGATGGGCATATTAGGGAAAGGTAATTATTTACATTACCAAAACATCTCTAGTTTCTTGAAAATGATCCTATGCAGAGTAACCTAGAGAATCATGTGTCGGTAGAGTGCTGTGGTAGAAAGAGAATGGGCTTTTCAGTTGATATTATGCTCAAATCTCTTAGTGAGTCAGACGCTGCATGACCTTGAGCTTTGCAGAGCAATCCGGTCTCTTGAACTGGTCATGGGGTTCTTTGATCTGCAGCTATAGCTGTTTGTAGACCTCATCACAATTGACCACTACATCATAGACTCAGACAACCCAGAAGTCTATTGCAAAGTCCTGCTGCATTCAGGTTTACTTGCCCTAATTTCCAATGGGGCCAGCCTGGTGGTGTAGTAGTCAATTTTGCACGCTCTGCTTCGGCACCCCGGGGTTCGCAGGTTTGGATCCTGGGTGCGGACCTATGCACCGTTTATCAAGCCATGCTGTGGTGGCGTCCCACATATAAAGTAGAGGAAGATGGGCATGGATGTTAGCCTAGGGCTAATCTTCCTCAGCAAAAAGAGGAGGATTGGTAACAGCTGTTAGCTCAGAGCTGCTCTTCCTCACACACACAAAGATTTACACAGATATGCTGCATTTTCTGATATTTTGCTTTATAGCATCTTAAATGCATGTTTTGCTTTCATTTTTGCCCTATTTTCATCTCCTTGTACTAGAGTTTCCCTACATGTTTGATCAACTCTGAGTTTGTGTAATGAGCTTCAATTTTAGTAGGTCCTGTAATCAGGACCTATTTTGATGATCATATTTTGTTATTTTATTATCACTAGAATGCCACAACCAAAAGTCATTATGTGATAGATTAATGTCTGTCAGCTGTAATGGACCAAAATGTCCCAATCCAAGCTATCATGCTATTTCAGAAACAAAAACACTACTGTTTTCTAAAACAGACCGTTACAATTATATAGTTACATATTACATGAATGTGTACTCACATAATAAATGGAAACCTTTTTGAAAGACTCATGCAGAACCAGCTTAAAAGGTGAGTCAACAGTTTTCCCCTTTCTATCTCGTTTCCTTCCAGGAAGACCAAAGGAGACACTAATAAAAATTATGTAAATGTTCTGTTGTTTGCAGGGAAGGGGTAGCAGAATTATGGTAAGCATGGATGTAGCTTAAGAAAAAAGTTGGAGATTCCACCTGTGTCTTATTCCCAATAATTAGTAGCTGAGTTCAGAAATAAGTTCTGATATAGACATATAAAGACAAAATTTAATCTTTGAACATTTTGATTTCACTGGCATGGAAAAATCAGGGTTTTCATTTACTACGTTTATCTACCTCACAAAATACTTGGTCCAAGTTAACACAGAAAGTGGTCCTTTAATAGGAGCCTTTAAATAGGAGGTTTACGGAATGCAGTTTATTTTGTTATTCCTCCCCACCACTGGAAGTGTCTTGCACATTCTCCAGAGACAACTTGGGTTTTACCTAATTCTTATCTTTTTACCTATCTCTAAATAGCTAGCTTTCCCTCACTTGATGTTTTAGTTCTTGTTCAGTTAGTTAACTCTCTCCGTTTGTTTTTCTTGTTTGAATCCCAGTGGAATGGGGCTTCCCATTCTGAAGTTGTTCTTTCCTACTGAGAGAGTCCCAGAGCTGTTGACTCTTATCTTTTGAGGTTTCATAAGGATTTTGGCCTAGCTGATTCCAACTAAGTTACTCAAGTAGAGGGGCTTTTCTTCCAAAGTCCAAGTTATTCACTTACCCATCGTCTTAGAAAGTTGAGGCAAATTGGGGATATGTAATTGCCCATCTTTTTCCAATCTGTAGGCCACTTTGGCTGCCATCTGTAAATCACAGCTAGGATTTACATCTGGTTGCATAAATTTGCACACGTTACCATCAGCAGAAGATATTTATGAGGTATTTGGTGGAAGTTACCATGTCTTCCTTCTGTATGAGAGACATCACCACTAAGTGAGAACAAATGTTGACTCTAACCAAGAGGAATCACCCATTGGTGGGCGTTTAATCCAAAATAATCAAGCTTTAAGAGTCTGCCTCTATCTGAATCACCAGGAGTACTTGTTTAAATTATGGTTTCTTGAACTCACTAATAGTTGATGACTGTTGTTTTAGGCTAGTCTTTTCTCAAACTCACCTGATAAGACTCATTTGTGGTGCTTGTTAATTATACAACTTTCCAGGAAATTCTGTTTTGTGAATCCATGGTAGGGCCTAGGAATTTGCGATTTTAACAAGTATCTCATGTGATTCTTCCTCACCAGGGAAGTTTGACAAACACTGTGTGGCCTTTGCTTGTTAGTAAAACAGTATTTCCATTTTCAAAACACTTAGATATCTTTCTCCAGGCTTCATCTGGCTATGAGCTTCGCATATTGACCCCAGCCAGTGAACTAGCAAACATGCAATAATCCTTAAAAACCGCACATGGGTGGCAGATAATGGCTGTCAGTAAAAACAGTATGTGTTTCTGAGCATATATTTACATAATCTATTTTGAGCACATATTAATTTAATTGAATATTTAAAAGTTGTGAAAGTAAAAATGACAGTCATGTTTAATGTTGAGAAACCACTGAAGAAATGTTAGTTAAGCATTACAGAAGAAATGAGGTAGATGGTAATGCTGCAGAGCAAGAACAATTGGAAATGAGAAGGAAAAACCTTGGGAATGATCAGATAAAATTACTGAATATGGCTAATCATCCAGATGATATTAGTATAAAAGAGTTTAACATAGAAACTATGTGTTCCAATTTTGAGCACCAAGAAGCGAGATATTAGAGGAAAGATATAAATATCACTAATAAATACTTTAAATGTATCATGAAAGGTTTCGTTATTAAGAGAGACCACCTACTCTGTTACACAAGTTGCTTACAGGAGGATACACATTGAGTAGAAAACTGGAGGATGTTTCTGAATGTATGGCTCAGCAGAGCTCTTCATATTAGTGGGCACTGAGATTCATTATGCTCTCTGCAAATAGGCCAGTCTATTTTCAAAAAAACAGCAGATAATGAAATGCATTAATGTTTTATGTGATAGCTACTACAGTCTGTTAGAATAGCATGCATTAAGCCAGGTAGCCATTAGTCGCTACATAATTGTCCTTTGCTTCTTTCAATTTTAACAATATGAAAGTCACCCCCTAAAAAAACTATGCAAGTAAAGGAGATTATCTTGCATATTTATTTCCGTCATATCAATTCAGTGTTTTCCATTTTGTGGAGCTCTTTCACATGTTATCTTTTTATGTTCTTTTTTGTGTGTGTGTGAGGAAGATCAGCCCTGAGCTAACATCCATGCCAATCCTCCTCTTTTTGCTGAGGAAGACTGACCCTGAGCTAACATCCATGCCGATCTTCCTCCACTTTATGTGGGACGCCACCACAGCATGGCCTGACAGGCGGTGTGTCGGTGTGCGCCCAGGATCTGAACCCGGGCCTCCAGCAGCAGAGCGCGCTCACTTAACCGCTACACCACAGGGCCAGCCCCATCTTTTTATGTTCTTATAAAAATCCTATGAGCATCAGTTTTCAACATTGTATCACCCATTTGTGGACAAGGGAAATGAAGCTCAGAGATGTGACTTCCCAAAGGTCATACAGCTTGTTATTGACCAAGTCAGGGCTCAAACTTGCATAATTTGTTCCATATCTACTACAGACTAACCATTTTCATTGAGCTCTGGTTTTCAGATAAGCAGAGTTCCTTTTTATGGAATACTAGGTTTCAGTTATGGTCATTGAAAAATATAAATGGGATATAGGCTTTTATTGTTCTTTTATATATATGTCTTATGGAATTCAGTTGAAACTATAGGAAACTAAAATTAGCACTAGGAGAATAAATTTAATTTCTAAGATTTGTATAATTAAATATTAGGTGTGTTCTGCTGAATTTAATATTCAACTTTTATAAAACTTACCGGTACAGTAATATAAACATAGACATATAAGTAAAGTATATTTTATTAGTTACAATAAACCCAGAAAAGAGCAAAGCTATTTTTAAGAAGTAGAAAATAAAATTGCTTTTAAATTTGAAACGTGGGGTGTTTTGGTTTTTATTTTAAAATTCTAGGTCAAACATTTGATTCGACAGGAGATCTGTAGTATAAATTACAAACTATTTGATAACAAACTGAAAGAGTTGACTGAACGCATTGGGAAGACACAGTGCAGGAATAAACATGAAGCAATAGCTGATGAACTCTTCGTAAGTTTCTAATTTCATTTAATTTCATTTGAGTCCTCTTAAAAAGTAGAATTTGGTGATATTTTACATATTAGGAAAGGAAAACAAAGGCAGACCCAAATCTGATCCCTGTCCACAAGCCTGATATACTATATAATAGGTAATAAAATTCATTACATCTCAGCAATATTGGCCTTTGAGAAATACTTTTAGAAATATCAGCCATTCTGTGTCAATTGACAAACTTAGTACATAGGAAGTTTCTTTTAATTCAAAATATATTCTGTATTAGAGCTTGTACAACCTGTCTCAAGCTTTTTGGGGTTTTTTCTTTTCTAGGGTTACTTACTGGTTGGTGTTTCTACCAACAGTTTTATTGTGGACCAATTGAAAGTTTGATGTTGCTATTGTCCATTCTTGAATGTCATACTAGCATCAAATGTGATTTATATCTTTGGCTTATTTAAGAATTTCTTATTTATTTGGACGGATGCCTAAGTCTCACAAAACTACTTTGCGAATAGTTTTCCCTCCATCTCTATATGATATTTAGTACCCTGGTTTCGTATGTATTTGTTTTTCTCTTTTTCTTCTAGGCAAAAATAGCAAAACTTCAAAGACGTATTAAAAGAGTATTGTTATCTCAAAGGAATTGTTTGGAACCAAACGTGTTATCCAGTAATATAGCCTGTAAGGTTGGTATAAACACACAGGAGTTTTAATAACTTAGTTGACCCCCATTATAAGTAGTTAGATTGTAAGAAATGAATATATTTCCAAACTAAGACAGAAGGCTTAAAAGACAGTAAATTTATGTTTAGAATGTTCCTGTGACTGTGTCTCTGGAGAAGACACCCTTAGGTAGCCAAAAGTAAATGCCACTTGCATTTCTTTCATAAAGTAAGTATAGAGAGGTGACTTGTGATTACCTCCCCACCATTGTGTCATGATGAAAAGTTTCAAACATGCAGCAAAGTGGAAAGAATTTTACAGTGAACACTTGTATACTCAGCACCTAAATTCTGCCTTTACTATTGTAATATATTTATTTTTGTCATATATCTGTCAATCTACTTATCTCCTAAGCCATCTTTATATTTGATACATTCATAAGTACTAATATATTGTGTATCAAAATACACTTTGCAATGCACACTTCCAAAATATTTCAGCATGGGTATCATTAAGTATCTGTTTATATTTTTTATATAAAATTTAAGTATAATCTTCAGTATACGTTCACTGAATTTTTTTCTTGTAGTGTCTTTATTCACTTTGGTATCCTATTTATGCTAGCCTCAATAAATGAATTGGGAAGGATTCCCTCCCATTTTCTGAAAGTTTGTGTACAATTTTTATTACTTCCTTAAAAATTTGATAGAATCCACCTCTGAAAACTATCTGGGCAAGGAGCTTTCTTTGTAGGAAGACTTTTTCTTGAAAATTAAATTCTTTAATAGGTATAGGGCAATTAAGATTTTTCTATTTCATCTTGTATCAGTTTTGTAAGTTATCTTTGCAAGGAATTTGTTCATTTTATCTAAGTTGAATTTGTTGGCATAAAGTTATTGATAAAATTCCCTTGTCCTTTTAATATTTGTAGTTCTGTAGTGATATACTCTATTTCATTTCTGATACAGATTTCTGGTAATCTATGTTTTCTTTTTTTCTTGATCAGTCTTGCTAGGGTTTTTAAAATATTGTTAGTTTTGTATTACTTGTCTCTTTTATATTGATTTCTCTTTTTTATTATTTCCTTTCTTTTACTTACTTTGGATATAATTTGTTCTTTTTTTCCCAGCTTCTTAAGAGAAGGAGCATTAATTTTTAACCTTTTCTACTAGAAAACATTTAAAGCTATAAATTTCCTTCCAAGCACTGCTTTTTCTAAGCACCTTCTCTGTGCTTAGGTTATGCACTTCTTTTAAAGATTATTTTATAAAAATCTTTGATATATTGCATTTTTGTTTTCCATCAGTTCAAAATAATTTCTAATTTCCTTTGCAGTATTGTTATTTTGACCCATGGGTTATTTAGATGTGAGTGTTTAATTTCCAAGCATTTAGAACTTTTTAAGTATCTTATTTTTATTGATATTGAATTTAATTTTATTTTAGTCGGAGAACATACTGTGTAAAATTTCAATCTTGAGAGTTGTTGACACTTATTTTATACAAGCATATACAAGATATGCTTTTCCTTGGCAAAGATTCCATGTCCACTTGGAAAGAATGTTGGGTGTAATGTTCTGTAAATGTTACTTGTGCCAACATGATTGACAGTTGTAAATAATGACCTCCAAAAGATGTCTGTGACCTAATCCCCAGAACCTGTAAATATGTTACTTTACATGGTAAAAAGAAGCTTGTAGATGGGGAGATTATCCTGGTGGGCTCAATGTAATCACAAGGGTCCTTATAAAAAGGAGTCAAGAAGGTCAAAGGCAGAAGGAGAGGGGACAATGGAAGCAGAGGTTGGAATGATTGCAGTGAAGGTGGAGGAAGGGGCTATAAGCCAAGAAATGCTAGTAGCTTCTAGAAGCTGGAAAAAAAGGAACAAGATTCTCCCCTGAAGCCTCCAGAAGGGATGCAGCCCTGCCAACAACTTGATCTTGGCTTAGTGAAACTGATTTCAAACCCCTGGCATCCAGGACTGTGATAGAATAAATTTCTGTTGTTTTAAAGTACCCAGTTTGTGACAATTTGTAATAGCAGCCTTAGGAAACTAATACAGAATGTGGTACCAGGAAGTGTGAGGTGCTGCTGTAACAAATACCTAAAAAATGTGGAAGTGGATTTGGAATGGGGTAATGGGTAGAGGCTGGAAGAATATTGAGGAGCAAGATTTTTAAAAGCCTGGGTTGAGTGGAACAGACTTTTAGAAATATAGATGTTAAAGACTGCAAGTGAGGGCTCAGAAGGGAATGAGGAAAACCTTAGAGAAAACCTATATAGTCCAAGAGAATATCCAAATCTTCATAAACAGACCGTTGATAGAAATGTGGGCATTTAAAAGCACTGTTGGTGAGGACTCAAAAGGAAATGAGGAATATGTTAGTAGAAATTGGAGGAAAGGGCATTCTTGTTACCTAGTGGCAGGAAGCTTAGCTGAATTGTATCCTACAGTGATACAGAAAGCAGAACTTGTGATGACTGGGATTTTTATAGGCTGACGAGATTTTTGAACAAAGTGTTGAAGGTTTGGCTTGGTTTCTTGCTGTGAGAGGGAAGAGAGAAATTGAAGGAGGAACTGTTTAGCAAAAAGGAACCACGACTTGATTTGTGGAAATTCTGAACCTATCCAGATTGCAGATGATCTTAAAATTAGGAGGTTCGTTGTCAGAAAAGCATGCTCTGGAGAGAAAGCCAATGGTGTGTCTGGGCAACCTTTTACTTGTGCCTTGGAAGGGTCAAAAGATCACAGTATTCATTCACACAGAGGGCTCTTTGAAGAGATTCTGCAGTTGATACTTTTTCAGCAGGCAGTTACCCTGTTTAGATTTAGTGTGTAGGTCTTGGACTCCTTTTGCAAGCTGTAGTTCCAATGACAGTTTACTTTTCAAAGCCCTCGCAGTGTTGTTCTGGTTGGCTTCATTCTTCTGGCTTCGCTGGATCTCCTGTTCAGTCCCTGCAGGTGCTGCCTGGGCTCCCTAGTGATATGAGTGGGAAGTTCAGGAAATGTTGGCCTAGGGTTGCTGCCACTGCAGTGGATTGGGCCTGCCACTGCCCCAGGTGTGGAGCACAGACATTGCTGATTCTTCGGTCGTCCACACCCACTGCCATCCCAACTGTGGGATGGTAGCCCCACTGACACTGCACTGGATTTGGCCCACTGCTGTTCCAGGTGTGGAGTCCTGGGGTTTGGTTCCTGACGGGGCTGTGCTAACACTGCTGCTGCAGCCGGTTAGGAGCACTGCTGCCTCAGGTGTCAGGTGGGGACCCATCTGACACTTCTCCTGCGGGGAATCTGGCTGCTGATTCTGCAGATGTGGAGTGGGGAATTAGTCACACCTGCTCTAGGCTTAGGAAGAAAGATGGGTCCCTGGCCTTCCTGGTGCCGCGTGCAGGATATATGGATAATAAAAAAAATCTCAGGGAACTCACTGTGGTGTTGCTCCTTAATCTTGAGGTCCCCAGGTCTGCCCTCTTCTTTTCACCTTTCAGAGGCGTTTTATGATTATCTGTTGAATTATTTCCAGGATATTTTGTTGTGCTTACAAGGGAGAAGGGAAAAGTGAGTCTATGCCACCTTATCCTGGAACTGAAAGGACACCAAATATATTTTGCTATTGTTTTCCAATGTTGTTTAAACCTATTTCTACATATAAAATCTGTACCCTTAACATAATAACATTTCAGAATTCTGCCTTTGTGTACCTGCATTTTTGTTCATGCTATCTGTTGTAAGAGGTTCGATGGATTCGATCGGAGACGTAAAAGGAACTTTCCAACCCAAACGAATGGACTGTTTGCACACTTTATTATATAGGGAAGGGTAAAGGCGAAAGTTAACAAATAGATATGGAGAATACAGGAAATAACTATATACAAAGAAACATCAGACTGGGTACTTATAACATCCAAATAAGTCAAAAAAAAGAGGAAACAATATCAGATTGATCGAAAAAGAAAAACATCAGATCGGGTACTTACAACATCCATGCTCTTACACTGGGGAGAGTCCCTTTAACTGACACGGCTAGGTGGGAGTGCCGATGGAAAGAAGTCCTGGGCAAGGCGTCCCCCCCACAGGCAAGACTCTCACTAGGCCTCAGTTTCCAGCAGCTTATATAGTATGAGTGATCTCCAGAGTAAGCATTTGGTGTTTTCATGTACCAGTGATTATCAGTTGTGTACATGCATTGAGCTCCTTGGTTGTACATGCATTGAGCTCCTTGGTTATCATCCCAGCCTGGCACTGATGGCCAGTCCGTCCCAGGCTTGACGCCCAAAGAGTCTCGTAATCTTACAAATTGCAACTATCTCTGTGGGAGAAGGGCCAGTTCCCACCACACAGAAATCTGCTTTATATTTCTTTGTCTGCTGGTGGCTGTAGGTTCATGGACCAGCCAGACATGGCTGTACTCATGTCAAGACACTACCCATCAGAAAAGCCCATGGGTTAGGCAATCAGTTGATCCTTTTGTATTGATTAATATACACATGTATTTTCAATACTGCAAGTTCTCAACTGAAGCATGGACTAAATGTTTCAGCTCCAAGTTTTAAACAAAACTCATTAAGTGAAAGAGCAAGTTGGAAATTTGATTTATTTCTGGTCTTCACTCATCATTAGAAGTATAACAAAAGTAGGAAGTCTCCTCATTAAGGCCTGATGTTTAATAGTTCCTAAAACTTAGTCTAATAGAAATAGAATGTTGTGTAAGTACTTAGATATTTGTTTTTCCTTCCTTTCATCTAAGCTAAGAAGTTGATTTGTACTATCATTATTTTTATTTCTTTGAAGTATTTTTTTAATTCATTTTGGCAGAGTAACTACAATCATAGGCTTCAGCCATTGAAATACATACAATTTAATATATGTTTTGCCACATATATGCGAGAATATTTTGAGAACATTTTCAAGTGAAATTTTACCTATCAATTTTGTGTGGAAGAACACAATTGGTAACCCTCTCCTCAACTACTTTTTCCTCACCTAATTAACAGGTTGCAAATTCAGAGACCATGAATTTGGATAAGAATCCAGTGTCAGTTAATAGTCCAGATGAAAGAAAAACTTCAGTGAACTCTGAACCTTCTAATCCTTCAGAAAAAGCAAGTGAAAAGATTAATTTATCACGGGAACATGATGAGGCGGTTTCTGAAAGGTAGGCATTTCTATAAAAATGCATAAATTTATTTAACTGAATTTATGCTTGTAAACATATACCCTTTTCTCAATTAAGCATAAAATAGTTTAGGGTTGGGCTGGTGGTGTAGCGGTTAAGTTCACACATTGCACTTCGGCAGCCCGGGGTTTGCCAATTCGGATCCTGGGTGCAGACCTACGCACTGCTCATCAAGCCATGCTTAGGCGGTGTCCCACATAGAGCAACTAGAAGGATGTACAACTATGACATACAACTTTCTACTGGGGCTTTGGGGAGAAAAAAGGAAAAAAAAAAAGGAGGAAGATTGGCAACAGATGTTAGCTCAGGGCCAATCTTCCTCAAAACAAAAAAAATTAAAGCTTCACATTCATATGAACACTATTTATGTCTGTTATGAAGGAATGGGGTTGGTTCTCAAAGCTTTTATCATTGTTGTTTTAACAGTACTAAATAAAATTTTGAATTGGTTAGGTGATCAGGTTTTTCATTGTGATGCTTTCTGCCTTTGGTATGGTGACTGGAGTGATCAACTCCAGTCAAGCTGATCACTCCAGTAGTTTTCCAGCTCTACACATGGCAAAATCAAGGCCCTGTGAAACAGTGGTTTAAAAAATTACACAGAAGAGGAAGACTATGAAAGTAAGTAAGATTAGGAAGAAAGTGCCTTAAATTAGTTCCCTGCATGTTGCATGTAATATGATAACTTCAGATTAGAGTGAATAGGTTAACTTATTTGTCCCATTGAGGCACAAAGCAGCTGAGACACCTCATCTCCGATCTAGGCTAAAAGATTTGGGTCTGGTAGGGAAGAAGTAGTTTAGTTTAACAAAGAAACACGATTAGTGATTCCTGGCCTGGATTGATGTTCAAGGTGGAGGGGGACACTGAAATGAATTCTTTTCTCATCACTAGTGATTCTCAACAGTTTTGGAGCTTTATAATATTATTTATTTATTCTTAACATGCACTCCTTAAAATGTTGTCTAGTTCTACTTTTACATGTTAAATTATACCTGAGCTTTTAAAAAGAGGAAAATACACAACCAAAAATAAGTGAATTGAAGGATGGCCATTGTTTGAAGAACAACACTGTTGCCCCGAAATAACTTTGCATACTCAAGGATGCTATAAAACAAAGGAGAAACAATCACATCTACACCATTTACAGTAAATTCTTGGTATTTGGGAATTTACATGCAGTTTTGATTCTTCAGAAAAATTCCCTAATATTCCAGGATATTGAAGCCCACATTTTAGTTTTGAGCCAGGAAGCTGCTATGAAGAAGGCATTTATTTAGTTGGTGAAGGGCAAGAGTCAAATTTCACTGAGTCTTTGGTGTTAACACTTGTTCATGCGTGTTCTGAAATTCATAAAGTGACAAAAAAAAAATAAAATGCTGGTGATGGAAGTGAAAAAGTGAAGATACCATTAAAATAACATTTTATAGACTAATATGTCAAATTTGTCAGTGGCTTGTATCTATGATATGTACAATCCACCTTATGCTCTATAATGAAGGAAGAACCTGCAATTTATGAAACTGTTTCAAGCAGTACTCTCAGCCCATGGTAAGTGTGAGAATAGGTGTAAAAAATGTGTAATGTGACCCTGATGGGAGGGTTCAATGGTGAGTTTTATAAAACATTTAAGGATGAAACAACACCAATTTTAAAGAAATTCTTCCAAAGAATTAAAAAAGAGGGAATATTCTTTAGTCTTCATTTTATGAGAGTAAATGCTAAATCTAGTATAATTCTGATACTAAAATCAATTTAAAAATTTTACAGAAATGGAAAATTACAGTCCACTTTTACTCATGAAATAGATGCAGCTATCCTAAACAAGATGCTAGTAAACCAAGTTCAACAATCTATAATAGTTGAGTTTGTCCAAGGAATGCTGCAAGGTTGGTTCAATACTAATAAATCAATTAATGTAATTTTCCAGGAGAAGAATCATTATCAGCTCACAATAGATGTAGGATTTATAAAATATCTGTTTATAATTAAAAACAAATTTGTGGCAAACTTGGAATAGGAGGTAACTTCCTTAATTTGATAGAGTATCTACAGAAACCCTAAAACAAATTTGACAGTGAAATATTGGAAGTATTCCCTTTGAGATACAAAATAGAATGATACCTGCTGTCACCACTTTAACATTATACTGGATATGTTGGCTAATGCAAAAATTCAAGAAAATGAAAGAAAAGTAAAAATATAAAGGATCCAAAAAAAGGAACCATAAATAATATTACTGTTCTTGGATGCTTGGGGTGTATATGTAGGAAATCCAAAGGAACTTACAGATAAATTATTAGGATTAACAAGAGTTTAGCAAGATTGCCAGACTCAAATATATAAGAAATCAATTGTATTCCTATATGCCAGATATAAACAATTAGGAACTGAAAATTTTAAAAAGATATAATACCGTTGCAATAGCACCAAACATATCAAGTACCTAGGAATACAATTAACAAGACATGTAATAACTCTGAAGAAAATTATAAAACTTTGAAAAATATTAAAGAAGAATTCAATGGAGAAATATACTATGTTTATGGTTTAGACAATGCAGTATCATAAAATGTTTTCACTTGTATTCAGATTATATAGTACAATTTCAGTTTCCCAGTGTGTAATTTTATGGAACTTGACAAGCTGAAGTTAAATGCAATGAGTTAAGAGGCCAAGATATCCTTTAAGTAGAGAAACAAAATGGAAGAAATTTGTCATCAGATGTCAGGACGTTACAGCAGTAATTAGGATAATGTCATATTGGCAAGTGCTATACAAATAGAGCAGTGTAAGAGAGTCCAGAAACCTCTGCATATGTGTATATGTGATATGTGATGGAGATTGTATGGCAGATCATTTGGGAAATGATTGACTTTTAGTAAATGGTATTCTTAATTTGCTATTCATGTTGGGAGAAATATGAAAGAAATTGTATGCCTATGAAAGTCTATATATAAAAATCAATCTCATGTGGATTAAGGAACTAAGTATCTAAAGGAAAATTATCAAGCTTTTAGAAGGTAATATAGAATGTTTTCATGAACTTCGGATAAGGAAAGATTTCTTAAGACACAAATACCCTTGCCATAAAAGAAAAAATTGATCAATTGTACCACATTAAACTTAGAAACTTCTTTTCTTAAAAGGCACTATAAAGATAGTGAGAAGACAGGCCATCGAGTGGGAGAAGATACTCGCAGCATATATAACCTGTAGAGGACTAGTACCCAGAATATATATAAAAAGAACTTCAACAAATCAATGAGTAAAAGCCAGATAATATAAAAGAAAAATGGGCAAAAGACTTGTACTTCTGCTTCACAAAAGAGGAATTCCAAATGGCCAGTAAACATATGAAAAGGTGCTCATTCTCATTAGTAATCAGGGAAATGCAAATTAAAACCCCAATGAGATACCATTTCTTATCAGGTAAGGAAAAGTAAAACATTTTAAAATCTGACAATACCAGGTATTGGTGAGGTTTTGAAATAAAGAGAATTGGTTTTATTTAATATTTTGTTGTTGGGTGAGTAAATTGGTATAGTACTTCAGAAAAAATTTGGCATTATCTAGAAATATTGAAGATCTGAATATTCTTTGACCTAGCAGTCCCATCCCTTGATATATACCCTAGCTAGAGACATGTACACATGTGCAATAGGATATATGTATAGGAATGTTTATTACCAGCATTTTCCATGATAGCCAACAACTGGAAGGAAAAAAATGTCCATCTGCTGTTGAAAAGAAAAATAAATTGCAGTAAATCCATACAATGGAATTCTGTACATTAATGAAAATGAAGGAACTGCAGTCACAGGCAACAGTATGAGTTACTTCCACAAAAACATCATTGAAAAGCAGACACGAGCTGACCCAGTGGCATAGTGGTTGAGTTTGTGTGCTCTGCTTCAGTGGCCCAGGGTTCACAGGTTTGGATCCTGGGCGTGGACCTATGCACTGCTTATCAAGCCACACTGTGGCAGGCATCCCACATATAAAGTAGAGGAAGATGGGCATGGATGTTAGCCCAGGGCCAATCTTCCTCAGCAAAAAAAAAGAGGAAGATTGGCAACAGATGTTAGCTCAGGGCTAATCTTCCTCACCAAAAATAAAAAAAAAAAAGCAGACATAAGAGTATGATTCCATTCAAATGAAGATCAAAAATAGCCAGAAGAAAAAGTATATTATTTAGGAATTCAAAGCTAGATGGTAGATCTAAAGAGTATAACAAGGAAGTTAGTACCACAAATGTTATTTATGGAGGAGATTTATAATATAGTATAGAAGCATATGAGTTTCTGAAGTGCTGATAGTTTAAAATATGTTTACCTGATTGGTGGCTATGTGGTACTAGCTTTGTAATTATTTATTAAACTGAACATGTACTTTTAATTCAGTTTGAAAATTATCTATTAGAAAATTTAGGTTGTTTATGTTTAATGTAATCTTACTGATATATTTGGGTTCATAACTATAATCTTATTTCTTGTTTTCTATTTGTCCCATCTGTTTTTTTGGTCCTTTTTGCCTATCTATCTGTGTCTGTTCATCTGTCTCTTTATTTTAGCCTTCTTTTGGGTTAATCCTTTCTTTTCCATTCCCTATTACCTTGTTAATTATACATCTTTCATTGTTCCTTTATAAGTTATTCTAAAGATCATGATATGGATTCTTGACTCTAATATTAGAATCTAATATGAACTGCTACTTTTACCATTTTATAGGCAATGCCTGATGTTGGAACACTTTAACTCTATTTACTGCCCCCCCCATCTTTTGTGTTTTCATGCATTTTAATTTTATGTTATTTTAAATCTCACAAGGTAATATCACTATTTTGTACAGTCATTATTCATTTAGAGTTACCCACATGTTTAACCTTTCTTTTGCTCTTTATTTCTTCCTGTATTTTCATCTTTCCATCTGGGATAATTTTTCTTCTGCCTAGAGAACTCCATTTATTATTTCTCTTTTTACTTCTGCTCAGGATTAATTCTGTCAGTTTTCATTTGTCTGGAAATAATTTCATTTTGTCTTTATTTTTAAAGGATATTTTAAATGGGGATTGAATTGTAGGTGGGCAGTTCTTTTCTGTCAGCACTTTCAAGGTGTCATTACATTGTCTTCTGACTTCTATAACCTCTGTTGAAAAGTTAGACATCAGTCTTATTGTTGCTTCTTTGAAGAAAATGTCTGTATTTCTCTAGCTGCTTTTAAGATATCTACTTTGGTTTTCATCAGTATACTATATGATGCTAGTTTTTTGGGAGGAGGTTGTTTTTTTTTTTTAATTTTTCCTGATTGATGCTCTTAGTCTTTCTTGAATCTGTAATTTGATGTCTTTCCTTATGTTTGGAAAATTCTTGGCCATTATCTTTTCAGATATTGCTTCTATGCCATTCTGTCTGTTCTCCTCTTCTGGTATTTCAATTACATGCTTCTCTGTACACTCCATATTTTTTGTTCTCCTTGCTTCTGTCTGGATATTTTCTTCTAACATATTTTCCAGTATATTAATCCTCTCTTCAGCTGGATCCAAGTGGCTGTTAAACCCATATATTGAGTTCCTAATTTTAGTTTGTTTAATTTTCAGTTCTCCCCTTTCCATTGGATTCCTTTTTATAGATTCAAGTTCTCTTGTGAAATTCTTCATCTTGTCATCCATGTGTTGAACATTTTAATCACTGTTATTTTCTGATCCATTTCTTATGACTCTTATATCTGGGTTACTTTGAGCTCTGTTTCTATTTGCTATTTTTCATCCTTGTCCTGTTTCTTATTACACCGTTAATTTTTGTTTGAATCTTGGACGTTATGTATTGAAAATTGTAGAGGCTTTAGATGATGTTATCTTCCATCGAGTAGATTCACCCTATACTGTGTCAGGCAGCAGAGAGAGGGACACAGCCTCTGTTGATGGTTTTTAAATATGCCCACAAATTATTTGATACTCCCTTTAAAAGGCGGAGCTAATTCCTGTCTTGAGCTGTACTTAGTGACAGCAAATAAAATACGACAAAAGTGATAGTATATAACTAGATCATAAAGGACATCGCAGCTTTCTTGCTTTCTCTTGGGTTGCTTACTCTGGGGCAAATTAACTGCCATGATTACATGGCAACAAGCATGGGTAACTTGAGGATATCAAGAAACCTATGTAGAGTCCCACATAGTGAGGCACCCTGCCAACAGCCATGTGAGTAAGCAATTTTGGAAGTAGAACCTCCAGCCCTAGTCATGCCTTCAAATGACTACAGCCACTGCCAACATCCTGACTGAAACCTCATGAGAGATCCTGAGCTGAAACCCCCCAACTATACTGCTCCCAACTATTTTACCCACAGAAATTGTGACATAGTAAATGTTTATTTTTTTAAGCTATTATGTTTTAGGGTAAATTGTTAGCAATAGGTAAACAATACAACATTTCAATCCAATTGGGAATTGAACAGAACTGGGGCTGATTTGCAGTCTTTATAAGACTCAGTCTATTCAGATTTTCTCCCAGTCCTATGGTGTAGCCCTCCAAAGTTCCACTGGAAAGTCAGAGGTGTTTCCTATGGCTCCCCCTCTATTGCTGGTTTTGTATTCCAATTTTTGTCTCCCCAGTGCAGTCCACTGTGATTTCAGCCACTTTCTACTTGGCTTCTTAGTATTCCTGAGTGGCATAGTTGATAAAGGCCTTGAGAGGAACACCAATGGCAAGTGTCTAGCCCGCTTCTCTATATTTTCCTCATTTCTGGGATCTTAGTTCCTTAAGTCCTGGCTTCCACCACAGCTTTCTAATGTCTTCAAACACATATTTTTATTTTTTCTTTCTTAAAAAAAATTTTTTAATATACTTTCTCAAATTGTTCAAGTGCAGGGGGCTCCATCATAGTTATTTTACATAGCAATTTATGTACTTTTCTATACATAGAATTTATTAAAAATTTTTTTGAATATTAAGAAATAAAGGAACTTTTTAAGAAAGAAACATGTTGTTCCCCCTGTTATTGTAACTCTGGAGAAAGCCAGGAGGTTTTATAATTGTTTTTTCTGATATCCCAGTACTGAAGGTATTAGTGCCTCTACTTTGTTTGGATTTAGAAGTTTAAGCATTTTTCTTTTTAGAATGTGAAGAAAATGGGAAGGCAGTAACAGCTGAGCTGAAGAAGCTCGTAGAAGAGGTTTATGGACCAGAACACATATTTGATGAAGAAGGAACTTATTTAAACAGGAAGAAAATGCCTTTATGTGCAGTCATTTCCAAAGATGAAAAGTAAGCCTCAAGGTCTAAGGCAACCAAGAACAGACCGCTTCACTAGTGTTGATTGAACAAAACACTAATATTGTCTAAAAAATAAGTCTTGCATTGAATTTCACGTGAAGAAATGTTTAGAGAGATATAGAGGATAAAAAATAGTTACCAGCCACAGTATTTTAAGAAATTTTCTAGTGTTTTGCATGTGCCCCTTCCTACTCAGTCTTTATTAACATTCATTTAATTTTAATAATAAACTTATCCCTCTTTTAAAGATGAGGAAACTGAGAAAGAGTTTCTTGCCCCAAAACACTCAACTAGTAAATGGCAGAGCCAGGATTTAGACCCAGACAATTTGGTCTCCAGAACCCATGTTCTTAAATTACTATATTATAATATTACCTGGAGAATTTTAATTACTAATTTTAGACAAGAAATTCTTCTCCAAAGTAAACTGCAAGTAGAAAACATATGTTAAATGATCCAGATGACCATGAAAATTATCATTGTCCTCAGTTTTCCTCACAGATATGGTGCATTAAAAAAAGCCATCATTTGTAGGCAGTCAGTGGAACAGTTTCATGAAACTTACATATCATTAAATGTTCATGGAATTCCAATCTTTAGTTTGCAGATTTATAGATGAATTTCTCAGGATAAGCAATAAAAGCTTTACACACACACACACACACACAATTTTTAAAATGAAGTTAATTGACATATAATACCTACTGAAAACTGTACAAACAAGTGTATAGCTTGGTTAACTTTGACACAGTAAACACATTGTGTAAATATCACCGAGATCAAAAAACAAAGCCAACAGCATCCAGTCTGCCTCATACTTCACACTCAGTCACCAATCCCACCTCTACCACACTGACCTAAATAACCATCATCCTAACTTCTAACACCATAAGTTGTTTTTGTTTGCTTTTAACGTTTATATAAATGGAATCATACTCAATGAACTCTTTGGTGGCTTGCTTCTTTTGCCCACCATTATGTGTTGTGAGATTCAGCCATGCTGTTGCTTAGCAGCAATAATTTGTTCATTCTCATTGCTATATAATGTCCATCATATGAATATACCACAGTTTACCCATTCATAATTGTTGACGGGCATCTGGGTTGCTTGCAGATTGGGGAAATTATGAATAGTGCTGCTATGAACATTCCTTTACATGTCTTTTGGTGAATGTGCATATGTACATTTCTGTTGGACATTTGCATGGAAATGGAATTGGTAGGTCATAGGATATGTGTATTTTCAGGATTAATGGATACTACCAAACATTTTAACAAAGAAGTTGTACCACGTTACACTCCCACTGAAAGTACATGAGGTTTTTGTTATTGCCTATCCGTGGCAACACTTGGTATTATCTGCTTTTTTCATTTTAGCCATGCTGATATGGTTATAACATTATGTGTTGGTTTTAATTTGTATTTACTTTTAATAATGAAGTTAAGCACAATTGTATGTTTGTTGGCCACTTGGATATCTTCTTTTGTGAAGTTTCTCTAAGACTTTTGCATGTTTTCCTTTTCAGTTGCCTGTCTTTTCTCAAGTTTTTTGTCAGATATATTTATTATACATATCTTTTTCCACTTCAGGTCTTTCTGCTTCTGTAATAGTGTCTTTATATGAATTGACTCTTCTTAATTTCAGTGTAGTCTTTTTTCCATAGATTCTACTTTTCTGATGAATGTTCCATCTGGTTTTAACTATTTTCTCCATCTTTCCACAATATTCTTAAAACTATTAATTAGAGTTTTTTTTAATGCCCTTGTTTTATAACACCAGTATCTGGATCATCTAAGCTGTTTCTTTTGTTTTTCTGTCAGTTTCTGGTGTTTCTATCTGTTGGCATGCCTGATAATTTCTGAAAAATTGGTGAGGCTCTGAATGAGAACGTCTTCCTATAGACAAGGTTCATTCTCTCTTATGGCAGATAGAGTAGGTCCTGATCATCTGGTCTACTCAGGGAATGGTATAAATTGAGGCTTATTGCTATTTTAGTAAGGTTCCTTCTACCTCTAGTTCATCTGGCTCTTAAGATGTAGCCCTCCATGAATTCCAGCTAAAAGCTTGGAGTGTTTACCAGGGCCCCTCTACCATCTCAAATCTTAATCCTTACCTCCTCAGCCCAGTGAGATTGCCAGAAATTTCACTCTACTTTTTAAAGTGTTTCTGCTTAGTTTCTTAGACTCCTAAATAACAATATATTTGATATACTATAGCAGCAAATTAAAATATTAAAAACATTAGAAATATAGAAATATTCAATGAAGAATTTTGAGATTGATAAGAGATTTTGACTATAGTGTAATAAACATTTGAAGAATTGCTTGTGGTTTTCCTGTAGGTAAATGACAAAATATAGCTGTCAGTCTTTCATCCATATGATGACTATTACTAATAGAAAAAATATAGATAAAATAAACTTTTTGAGTTTTGTTAGAGGCCAAGAATGGACAGGAGAATAAAATATTCTTGATAAAATTTAGATCTGAACATTTGTTTTTCTTTATTGAACTTAGAAATATGGCTATTGTCAGAATCTCTTGTTGATAAATTTGATATGGGAAAAATATTGAATTAAATCTGTCTTTAAAAATGTACATTTAAAACAGTTGATTCACAAAATGAATATGAATGTGTAGAAAATGTCTCCTTCTGCCCTTGGAATATTAACTGCTACAGGAATTGTTCTTTTGCTGTAAACAACTAGAAAACCAGACTAAAAAAGAAAAAGAATTGTGGTCAGATGTTGTTCAACAGAGAGCACAAGACTATGATTTCTGGGAGAAGGGAAACAAATGCACCCTACCATTGTCCCAGCTTACAGCGTGGAGGCATTTCCCGGGTTGAAGAGCAGAGGCAGAAGGAGCCCAAAGAGCCTAGTGGTCTTGCTGCATTTAGACCAGATCAGAGATTGGGGATTCTGAGTTGGCTAGAATTTGTGAGGCAGGACAATGAAGAGAGGAAATTGTATAAAGATAGAGCTCCAAAGATCCACAAAAGAAACCCCTTGAATCATTGGCTGAATACAGATCTATACATGCAAAGGGTGAAACTACAAGAGGCTAGGGAAAGAACCATTGAAAAGAAGGCCAAACATTTCCTGGAGGTTGCACAGGGCTGGGAACATTTTGCTTTCTCACTGGCTATAATGAAGAGACTTATAATATTATATCATGGAACAACAAGTAGAGTCCTTAGGAGGGTATAGCTGTAGTGGGGCTAAATCAGTCCTAAAGACTGCAATGGACCTACCCCAAAAATCTAAAAAGAGTCAAAGGAATCAAACTAATCCTAAGTAATATAACTGCATGCCAGAACAAAGTCCAACACTCTTGGAAGGAATGAAACATCATCCATCATCCAACAGTGTAAATTTTGTAATGTCTGACATCTAATCAAAAATGACCAGGCATGTAAAGTAGCAAAAAATATCACTCATAACAAGGAAAAAATTGAAATGATAGAAAACAGAAATAATATCATTGATGGACTTAGCAGACAACAACATAAAATAACTATTATCAATATACTCTTAATGTCCAGGAATGTAGAAGAAAATGTAATCATCATGAGAGAAATGCAAGATGTAAAAAAAAGACCCAGATTGAACTTCTAGAGATGAAAAAGACAATAACTAAAGTGAAAACTACATTGGATAGGATTAACAACAGAATAGATAATTATTGATTTTTGTTTAAAAAAAAATCAGTGAATTAGCAATAAAATCTGTTCAAACAAAAGCATGGGGGGAAAAAGACTAATAAAAAAATGAATAGAGCATCAGAGACCTGTGACATAGTATCAAGCAGTCTAATATATATGTCATTGGGGTATCACTAGGTAGGGGAGAGGGGGCCAGAAAAATATAATGTCTAAAAATTTTTCCAAATTTGGTGAAAATCCTAAACCTGTAAGTGTAAAAAAAAAAAAAAAAAAAAGGTTAACAAACCTAAGCAGAAAAAGCATAAAGAAAACCATGTTATAATCAGATTGCTGAAAGTCAGTAGTGACAAGAAAATCTTAAAAGCAGCCAGGGAGGAAAGACACATTACATAGAAAGGAACAAAAAATAAGATCAGGAGACTTCTTGCTGTCAACTGTGCAAACTAGAGGACATCTCTAAAGCATTGAAATGGAGAAACATCTCTAAAACATTGAAAGAAAAACTGTCCATTCAAATTTCTACACTCAGTGAAAATATCTTTCAAACGTGTAGGGGAAAACAGACTTTCACACTAAAAGAAAAGTGAAAGAATACATCAGCAGCAGACCTGCACTATAAAAAATGTTAAAAGAAGTTCTTCAGGCAGAAGAAAAATAATACCAGATGGAAATTTGGATCTATGCAAAGGTAAGATAATGAAGAGTGCTGGAAATTATAAATATATGGATAAATATAAAATACTTTTCTGTGTTCCTATATGGGGTATGTATCATACTGTTCCTCTATACTATGTGGTGGGTGTGTATATGTCTATATTATATATTTCTTACTATTTTTCTGTAGTATTTTTATGTACCGGCAACAAACAGTTGGAATTTGAAATTTAAAATCAATACCATTTACATAATATCAAAGAACATGATATACGTAGGGACAAAATTACCAAAATATCTATAAGACGTACTTCAAAACTACAAAGTAGGTTTCTTATTTCTGGTTCAGCCTGTAGAGAGTTGTTACTCCAGTCTAACAATAAATAAAAAGCTGAACAAACTGAAAAAATCAATGACTCTTCTTAGATCCATTAGAGAAGTAAGCCACAGAGTAAACTACTGCCCCCAAAATTGGAGAGATAAACAGGCAGAAACAGAGAATCACAACATACCGGAACTGGAGCGGAAACCACTTGTGAGCAGAAACCTCCATGGGAGCCAGGGCTGGGGTAGGAAAACCTAAGCTGTGATTGCTGGAGGCTCAGATAAATCTGAGAGTTAAAAACTCCAGGGGGCCCAATTACGGGGGTGGGGGGGTACAGTTTTGTGAGTTTTATCTCCAGAAGCTCTATCAGATCCTCACAGTGAATATTGGAGAAAAATCCCCTCATGCTTCCAGCGGGGGAAGGTAAAAGGAACCTTTTGAACAAAGAACACCACAGCACTCTGTTTTTAACAAGGCCTGCCCTCAAGGGAAACTATTGCCAGAGCTTAACCTACCTGGGGGAAAGGAAATACCAAATTCCTGCTCCCTTTAGCCTTCCACATGGAAGGAGGGAGATACCTAACTCTAGCCCCCTCTAGCCATCGTGTTCCACCTGAGTGAGGTGGGGGGAATGAGAAGCACTAGTGAAATTCACACTCCAAGGGCACAGGCTCACTAAAAGCCTGAGACCTAATCATAGGACTAGTAGAATGCTTCCCCTCCCCCACATCTTACCATTACTTTACTAAAGGCCTGTATACCATAGTTCCTTTTACTCAGTACATGTCCACCTTTCAACAAAATATTACAAGACATACTAAAGGCAACAAACACAATTTGAAGAGACTGAACAAGCATCAGAACCAGAGTCAGATATGGCAGGAATGTTTGAATTATCCCACACCAGGAATTTTGAAAAACTATGATTAATATGCTAAGGTCTCTAATGGAAGAAGTAGACGAAATGCAAGGTCAGGTGGATAATGTAAGCAGAGAGATGGAAATGCTAAGAAAAGAAATGCTTGTGATAAAAAACACTAACAAAATTGAAGACTGCCTTTGATCGGCTCATTAGTAGAATAGACACGGCTGAGGAAAGAATCCCTGAGCTTGAGAATATGGCAGTAGACCCTTCCAAAACAGAAAATCAAAGACAGAAAAAGATAAAAAAAGAAAACAACCCAGAATGTCTGAAAACTTGGGACAGCTACAAAGGGAATAACATATGCATACTAGGAATACCAGAAGGAAATAAAAGAAAGGAACAAAAGCAATATTGGAAGCAAAATGTCTAAGAATTTCCCCCCAAATAAATATTAGACACCAAGTCACAGATCCAGGAAGCTCAGAGAACACCAAGCAGGATAAATTCTAAGAAAACTACACCGAAGCATATCACATTTAAACTTCAGAAAATTAAAGATAAAATCTTGAAAGAAGCCAGAAGAAAAAAACACCTTAACTAGAGAGGAGGAAAGATAATAATTACGTCTGACTTCTCCTTAGAAACTATACAAGCAAGAAGAGAGTGGAGTGAAATATTTAGAAGTGTTGAGAGAACAAAACCACCAACCTAAAATTCTGTACTCGGTGAAATTATCCTTCAAAAGTGAAGGAGAAATACTTTCTCAGACAAACAGAAATTTAGGGTATTTGTTGCCAGTAGATCTGCCTTGCAAGAAATGTTAAGAATTCTTCACAGAAAAAGAAACTGATATATCAGAAAATCAGATCTACATAAAGAAAAGATGATCAGAGAAGGAATGAGTGAAGATAAAATAGAAACTTTTATTTTTCTTATTCTTAATTGGTTTAACAGAAAAGAGTTTATTCAAAATAATAGCAACAATGTATTTGATTATATATGCTTGTGTGTGTGTGCACACGCTTGTATATAAGTGAAGTGAATGACAGCAATGATACAAGGAACAGGAAGGAGGATTAGAAATATTTTATCATTATAAGGTACTTGCACTACTTGTGAAGCAGTTATAGTGTTATTTCAAAGTGGACTTGGATTAGTTGTAAATGTATGTTGCAAACTCAAGGGCAACTGCTAAAAACGAAGTACAATTGATATGCTAAGAAAGGAGAGAAGATGGAATCATATAAAGTGCAATTTCATTCATAATTGCCAAAAACTTGGAGGCAACCAAGATGTCCTTCAGTAGATGAATGGATAAATAAACTGTGGTGCATTCAGACAATGGAATATTGTTCAGTGCTATAAAAGAAATGAGCTATGAAACAACATGGAGGAAGCTTAAAAGCAACATGGAGGAAGCTTAAAAGCATATTACTAAGTGAAAGAAGCCAATCTGAGAAGGCTAAATACTGTATGATTCTAGCTATAAGACATTCTAGAAAAGGCAAAACTATGAGGACAGCAAAAAGATCAAATATTGTCAGGAGTTAGTGGGGAGGGATGAATAGGTGGAGCACAGGGGATTTTTAGGGCAGTGAAACTGTTCTATATGATACTGTAATGGTGGATACATATTATACATTTGTCAAAACCCACAGAATGTACAACACTAAAAGTGAACCCTATTGTAAATTATGGACTTTGGGTGATAATGGTATGTCAGTGTAGGTTCATCAGTTGTAACAAGCATACCAGTAGGGTACAGGATTTTGATAGTGGGGGAGGTTGTGTGGGGGCAGAGTGTATATAGGAACTCTGTACTTGCCACTCAATTTTTCTATAAACCTACAACTGCTCTAAAAAAAATAAGTTAATTAAAAAGCACAAAAGTAAAAAGAAATTAAAGGAGACCTAAATATATGATGAGATATGCCATGTTCACAAATCAGAAAATTCATTATTAATGCCACTTCAACCAAATTGTTCTGTACATTTGATGCAATCTCAGTCAAACTCCTGGTGGCCTTTTTTGTAGAAAGTAACAAGCTGATCGAAAATTTATGTGATATGCAAAAGACCTAGAAGATGAAAACAATGTTATAAAAGAAGAACAAAGTTGGAATATTTACACTACTGCGTTCAAGACTTATTATAAAGCTATAGTAATTAAGACAACGGTGTTGGCATAAGGATAGACATATAAATCAATGGACAGGTTAGAGAGCATACATGTAGTCCATTTGTTTTCAACAAAGATGCCAAGGTAATTTAATGGGGAAAAGATAGTCTTTTCAACAAAGGTTACTGGAATAACCAGAGGGGAAAAGTGAACCTCAACTGTTACCTCACACCATATGCAAAAATACCTTGAAATGGATCATAGACCTAAATACAAAAGCTAAATATTAAAAACATCTATAAGAAAATGGTATAACCCTGTGTATAGAAAATTCATCTAGCAATTTTATGGGCTTAATGAAATTTGTACCAATATTTTCTTAACAAAAATTCTGATTAAATGTCATACTCATAAAAGTGGAGTCAGGGTCAAATGGAAACCGAAGGCAATCTTCTGACTCAGGATATTCTGTAACCATAATCAGCATCATGTACCATCATTGCCTCAGTTTAGTAAATGTCTGGTAAATACTGAGACTATAGTGATATAATGTAGATAGTGGCCGAAATAATTTTTTAATAGCTTTGTTTGTTATAGTCCTGTATTTGTAAGAGTCAAAGTGTCTTAGTGGATTTCTTTCAGTTAAATGTTTTTTCATTTTTGTGAAGGCAAGTATATGTGCTAGAGTGACTTTTGTATATTTTGTACATTTATGTATATTGTATACTTATAGATTGTATATTTGGGTTCATTGTAAATGCATCTCTCCTAAGTTTTAAGGGTCCCTTATTATTGGATATCCATGAACTTTTGGTCATATCATTAATTGGTAATACATGGGGTTTCTTGGGTATTTGGTTTTATCATCTCCATTCCACCTCCCACAATTGTTAGATTAAAACATGTCAGGTATAAAATGTTAAATTAGAATAATTCTAACCATTGTTTGCTTGTTTAAGCTTAATATGCATGTTTAGTTTATTTTTGTTTTTAATTTTTTATCATTTTAGTAACAATGATGATGTTATGTTGATTTCTGTGGAAAGTCCTAATTTGACAACTCCAATTACATCAAATCCAACAGGTATCTTAAGTTGATTAAAATATGATCTATCAAATTAGAAAGCCTCAAATCAGTATTTTTTTAAAATAGAGAATTGAATATTATCTTTTAATAAAATGAAATTTTAATTCTGTTCTCAAAAATGTTTTAATTTATATCTGTGATTAATATTACCTGAATAAATAAATGATTCCTTAATATAAATGAAGGTTTCTTTTTAACCTTGTGTTTATCAGTTTATGGCCTTTTGTTTCCTTACTGTGTTTGTTTAATGACTTTGTAAGTAATAAAACTGCTTACTTTTCATATGCATTATTTTTGCTTGTTTGCTCTGGCCTGTGTTGGTGGTAGTGTTGGGGTTTTTTGTTTGTCTTTTTGTTTTATCTGTTATAATCTGCTTAAGATGTAAAGTTTCGCTATTCGTTAGTATCTTTGATTTTTTAACTTTTGGCTTTTTTAATAATACTTTGTTGCTCTTTAGAGTTTCTGTCTTATTATGTTTCTGTAAAAATCTTTAACAGATTTCCAATAAATTTCCTCTCTATTGAAATAGCTGTCTTGTTGGTCCATAATTTCTCATTCAAAATTCCTCATTTTCTTTTCATTTTTTACTATATTAGAATATTTGCATCTTAATTTCAGAAAGCTTTGCCTCTATTTATATAGCTACTTAATTGCCTCCATGGTGTGGGCTATTAAGATTGTAAATCAAATAGTTACATTTATCTGAGGCTTTCTACTGGTTCTAGGAAGAATGCTACTTAGTCATCTCAGGTAGTTTAGTCTAAAGGTACTGTGAATAAAAAATGTATAGATTTCCAGGTTTATTTCTTCAAATGCTCTATTAATTTACAGATAGAGTTTCAAAAAAGAGTTACTAATATAGTTGTAAAGTTACAGAAGGACGAAATGTCTTGAACCAAAATTAGATTTTGTTTTTTTTGAACTGGTTCATCAGTCTTTGGAATAGGTAAAGTCAATTGAGTTACTTTTTATGATTATATAATAAACGCTTAATTAGCGTCCCCATTATTTTTGTGTTTCAGCATTCATATATTAAGAAAGTCCATAAATATTTAATAGTTTAATAAACTTGTCAAATGTTCATATTTGAATAACTTTCTTTCAGATAGTGGAAAAATTACATCAGGAAATTTTAACTGTTCACCTGATACTGAAACTAAAGTTATGGTAGGTAATAAATACTGTCTCTGAATGCTACTTATTTGAATGTGTTAGTTCTAAGAACTTTAGTGTTGCTGCATGTTGGAGGACTCAACTTTGTCATTCGTTCTTTGGGAGATTCACTCTCTGAGAAATTAATGTCTGACTAGGTAGCATAACCAGGCTCTAGTCCAGCTTAAACATTAAAAAGCAAACAGCTAATGATAAACATATTTCACAACCATATTTATTTACCAAATTAACTCATTTAGACTCTGCTTAGTCATATTTTCAGAAACCATACAGTATTTCATAAGCTTCTCTTTCATAGTAGAGTTAAACTAAACCATAAAGACTTATAGAATGTTCAGTCTCTAGCTTCTAAATGGTCATTTAAAATATGTGTTTTATTTTTTAAAAATATTTTCTGCTATTGAAGCAAAATCTTATTTTTTTAACAACAACTTTTCAGGCTGTAGAGAAGAAGAAACTTGATACTGTGATTGATCTGACGACAGAAGGCCTATCAAACTGCAACACAGGTAAAGGATTTATCTTTCTTTTTTAAGAAAGAGGAAAGGATGACGACTCAAAATGCATTTGACCCTTGTATGAAGTTTGTTTTAGTGTATTAGTGTGTGCGTGTAGTTAGCTCTATGCAATTTTATCACATGTTGATTTGTGTAACTGCCACCACAATCAAATTACACAACAGTTCTGTCACTACAAGGCTCCCTCATGCTAACCCATTGTAGCCACACCTACTTCCTGTCCCCAATCCCTAAACCCTGGCAACCACTAATCTGATCCTCACCACTATAATTATGTTATTTCATGGATGTTATATAAATGTAATAATACAATATGTATCCTTCTGAAATTGGCTTCTTTCACTTAGCATAATTCCCCCTGAGGGTCATCCAAGTTGTTGTGTGTATCAGTAATATTCCTTTTTATTGCTTAGTAGTATTCCATGGTATGGAAGTATAACAGTTTATCTGTTCACTCGATGAAAGTCATCTGGGTTGTTTGGGGCTATTATGAATCTCTTTTCTACCTGTGGTACCTTTTGTCCTTAACTATAACAATAGTGGCTGTGAGAGGACACTAGGGCGTAACATGAAAATGTAGAAGGCGAGTGACAGCAGTGCTCTCTTTCTCAGACTTAAACAAAAAGAAGTAAAATACAGTTCTCTGGGGCTGGTAATCAGTTATAGGGTTTCATCTCTTAATAACTGCACTTGAATGTCTATAGTACTCTTTTGATAAAACATTTGAATTCCACTTATTAGCATTAGTAAAAAAAATGTAATATTTTAAAAAACGGAGATTAGTATAGGAAATATATAGTCCAATTCCTTCTCCCCTTTTAACTGGATCCAAACAAAGGTTGGAAGCTTTAGAATCTCCAGGTACATCATGATAGAATTAAAAAACCCATCAGTTTCCAGTTTCATGATGAAGATTAGAAATATAAATTTGAAAAATGAATTGGAGTCCATAATGAAGTAATCAGTTACTTCTTAATGATTAAGATTACTAAATTGTTTCTAAACTACATGATACAGGATTTTAGATACAGTAAATTAAAAAGTAAGAACACAGATTCATTCAGTGCTTAACGAAATAAGTCATACCTCTAACTTGAGGGGCTTCAGTTTGAAATCCAGCCATTGGAAAGATAGATTATGCTAATTCATGATGCTAACTCATGATAATGTGAGTCTATCTTGTAGAATGTCCAGTTCTGAATAAGAGTATAGTTAATCAGATCAAAAGTTGGGCTATTTCCCATGTTCACAGGCTTGAATGATATCACCAGCTCACCCAATTTCCCAAGCCAGTTGTGGAAAAGTTACTGTTGACTCTTCAATCAGCCTCATTCCACTATCTAGTCAGTTTTCAAGCCCGTCAGTTCTGTCTCCTGAAAAGCTAATGTTACTGAGCAAGGGGTCAATCTGCTCACCACAAGACAAAAACCAATCAGTCAAGAGGCAAGGTGGTGGTAGAGAAAGAACTTTATTAAGCAATGAGCTAGCTGATCAGAAGATGGCAGACTGTCGTCCAAAGAAAACCATCTTAAAGGGAACTGATTTGGCAGCAACTTATATAAGGCAAATAGGGGTTGAGGAGGGGGCTCAGGAATGTCAGGTGATAGATGACTGCAGACTGTTGAGCACCTCTCCATAGACAAAGAGTTTCAGATCTGCTGACAGATGATGAATATGACATTCCTGAGGAATCTAAGAAAAGATCAGTTACTTCCTTATCTTAGACAGAAGTTATAGTTCTGGGCAGGGGTCATAAATTTTCTAACAAGTTATTCTTTCTACTGGTTGCTGATTTGCTTGCCTACATGCAATTCTAAGTGTTTCTACAAAGCACATTATGAGAATAAGACAGGATCAGAAAAAGTTCAAAGCATGGAGTCCTGCATGCTAACATGGAGACTCAGTCTCACTAACAGATCTGGTCCATAGATTTCCTTATTTTAGAATTCCATCTCCTTTAGCCTGGTCTATTGCCATAATTTAGTAACTAATATTTCTGCCCTAACTTATTGCTTTTAATGAATCTTCCAAACTGCCTCTAAAATATTATTTCCTATATACAAGTCTGGTTATGTTTTTGTCTTCAGGATACAATCAAAACTCCTTAGGGCCGGCCTGGTGGTGTAGTGGTTGAGTTCCTGCTCTCTGCTTCGGCAGCCTGGGGTTTGCAGGTTCAGATCCCAGGCGCAGAACTACATACTACTCATCAGGCCCTGCTGTGGCAGCATCCCATGTACAAAATAGAGGAAGACGAGCACAGATGTTAGCTCAGGGCTAATCTTCCTCAGCAAAAAAGAGGAAGATTGGCAGTGGATGTGAGCTTAGGGCCAATCTTCCTCACCAAAAAAAAATATCAAAATTTCTTAGCAAGATATACAGAATCCTTAATGACTTAAACCCTGGAAACTTTTCTAGCTTTATCTTCTACAAACTCCTTGCCTGCACCTTAATAGCTTCTCAATAGGTGGTACTTCTTTCTCTACCATCTCTCCATATGTGGTTCTCTTTGCCAGGAATGCTCTCCCCTCTGTACCTCCTCAGGCTTGTCTGATGACCCCACTTCTCATCCTTTAATATTCAGTTTAGACACTTGTGCTGAACTGTTCCTTCCAGGCAGCAATTGGCATTCCTTGCTCTGCTTACCCTTGGTATTTTGTGCATACCTATATCATAGCTTTATTACATTGTTCTGTAATTGTTTCTTTACGTATCTTTCTTCCTAAAAAAACTTGAAATTCTTTTCAGCAGCATTGCTATCTTTATTAACCTGTATATTTCCATCCTTTTAGCATAGTGTGTGGCGCATAGTGTGTGGCACATAGTATACTTTCCAAAAAAATGTTGAATTAATGCAGCAGATTTTCCACTAATGAGTTTTAGAGGAAATGTACCTTTCTATACTGTGAACGGGAGTATAAATCTTTCTGGAAAACATTTTGTCAATATCAAAAACTTTACAAATATGTAAGCCTTTTGACCTAAAAATTCTTTGAATAGTTACCTGAAGAAACTAAAGTCAAGTGTATAGGGAAGTATGCCGATGTTCATTACAGTGCTATTTGTGAAAATAAAACTTTGGAAAACCTCAATTTTCTAGAAATAAGGGATTACTCGCACAAATTTGGTTTATATGGCATAGCAATATTCAGCTATTAAAAATAATGTTGGAGAAGAAGTACATGTATTGATGTAAACATGTTAATAACATAACAAGAGAAAAAAGTTATGAAAGTATGTATGTAGAGTCATGATGGAATAAATGGGACCACACTTAACTTTTCTGCAGTAAACAACTAGAAAACTAAACAAGATATAAGAAAAAATTTTTCAGATATTACAGTACAGGACTGCAATCACAGAAAGAAGGGAGATGAATGAAATGAGCCCTACTGATTCCTCCAGCTTTCTTCCTAGACTGTGGTGCAGTGAAGGAGATCCCAAGTAGAGGATGGCTGTCTTGCTGAGGTGAGGAGACACAGATAGGCGTTCAGAGAGGCTGAGGCAACTGGAATGAAGGGAAGAGGACTATCAGAACGAGGAAGCCACTCAGAGAAAGAGCTCCAGGATGTTAGCATAGTAGTCCTCATGAGTCTTTGCCAAAATATTAAGCCACACATGCATAGAGTGAAACTCCATGAATCTAGGTAAAGAATGACCAAGGAACTTTATGCTGAACAATTTCCAGAGCTCAAACAGAGATGGGAAATGTTTCAATTCTGACCAGCCATAGTGGCAGATTCTTATTGCATATCTGGGTGTGAACTCATCTTAGAGCAAAGGCAACTCCAGCCTTGCCCTAATAAAACCTAAAAACAAGCTTTGAAAGGATCACGCTGAACTGCAAGTAACTCACTGGCTTATCACACAAAGCCCACTGTCTGTTAAAAGAGGACAAAAGAATTCAACACACAACCATGTAAAATTCGTAATATCCATCATCTGATTTAAAAAATCACTGGAGATATGAAGAAGAAAAAATGGAACCATAACCAAGAGAAAAATTAGTCAATAGAAACAAACTTATAAATGACAGAGATGACAGTATTAATAGACAAGGACTTTAAAAGAGCTGATAGAAATATGCTTAAAGATTTAGAGGGAAACAGGAACAAAAGAAGAGAAATAAAAGATACAAAATAGAACCAAATGAAAAAAAAGAAAATACTTAAAGTTCAGTGGATGGAGTAAACAGCATATTAGACACCAAAGAAGGAAAACAAATTGGTGTACTGGAGGAAGTAGTACCTGATCCAAAGAGTCTGGAAAGAAACTATCCAAAGTAAAGAAAGATTAAGAAAAGAAAAAAATGGTCTAAGGGGAAAGCAATCAGACCTCTAGTGAACTGTGGGACAATATCAAGTGGTCTAACATACATGTATGGTCAGAAGCTTTCCAGTTTAATGAAAAGTACAGACCCACGTAACCAAAAACTTCAGTAAACTCCAAGCAGGATAAATACAAAGAAAACCATATCAAGGCAAATCATAATCAATTCCTGAAAAGCAATGATAAAGGAGAAGAATCTGAAAAACAATGAGAAAAACAAGATAAATAGAGAATATATAGAGAAGAACAAAGAATTCACAGTTTTCTCAATTGGAACTATGCAAATCAAATGACATCATTAAAAAGCTCAGGGAAAATGATCGTCAACCTAGAATTCTATATCCAGGAAATATAGCTTTCAAAAATGAAAGCAAAATTAAGACTTTTTCAGATAAACACAATTTGCTGCCCGCAGACCTTCACTATCAAAAATAAATGAAGTTCTTCAAGCAAAAGGAAAGCAGTATCAGATGGAAAGTGGATCTACACAAAGGAATATCACACCATATTGTGGAGTTTATAATATATGTACTGTGTTAACGTATGACAATAGTGCAAGAGATGATCAGAGGAATGGAAGTATGCTGTTGTTAAGGTCTTACGTTATACGAGTAGTATAATGTTATTTGAAGATAGACTATAATAAGCTATTAAAGATACATATGATAATGCCCAGAGCAGTAATTTTTTTTAAGTGGAAGTATAGCTAATAGACCAATAGAGGAGATAAAATGGAATTTTTTGTGTGTGTGTGAGGAAGATCGGCCCTGAGCTAACATCTGCCAATCCTCCTCTTTTGTTGCTGAGGAAGACTGGCCCTGGGCTAACATCCATGCCCATATTCCCCCACTTTATATGGGACGCTGCCACAGCATGGCTTGACAAGCGGTGCATCGGTGCACGGCTGGGATCTGAACCGGCAAACCCTGGGCCACCGCAGCAGAGCATGTGCACCCAACTGCTTGCGCCACTGGGGTGGCCCCTGGAATTTTTTAAATAGTCAAAGAGAAGCCACAAAAAAGCAAAGAACAAACAAGACTAATAGAGAACAAAAGGCAAGATGATAGATTTAAATCTGACCATATTGATAATTTGCATAAGTGTAAATGGTCTAAACACTCCATTAAAAAGCAGACATTATTGGACGGGATAACAAAAGACCCAAATATATGATAACTATATGGTGCACTTTAGATCTAAATATGTGGATAGGTTAACATTAAGAGGATGGAAGAAGATAATGCAAAAACATGCAAACACTAATCATAAGGAAGCTGGAGTGACTATTATCAGACAAATAGACTTCAGAACAAGGAATATAACCAGGGATAAGGGCTGTTTCATAATGATAAAGCACTCTTTTCATCAGGAAGACATAGTAAACCTACATGTATATGCAATTAATAGTAGAACTTTAAAATTCCTGATGCAAAAACCAATGGGACTGAAATGATAAACAGAAAATTATAATTGGAGGTTCCAATACTCCCTTCTCAGTAATTGATACAATATGTAGACAGAAAGTCAGTAAAGTTATAGAAGCTTGAGCAACACTATCAACCAACTTAACCTAATTGTCATTTATGGAACACTCAATCCAACCACAGCAGAATACACGTTCCTTTTAAGTGCATATGAAGCATGCAATGAGATAGATCAGGTTCTGGACCATAAAGCTAGTCTCAGTATATGTAAAAGGATTGTAATCATTCAGAGTATGTTCTCTGACACAGCATAATTAAATTAGTCATCAATAACAGAAAGATAGCTGGAAAACCCTAGATATTTATAAACTAAACACGTTTCTAAGTAACCCATGAGTCGAAGAAATTGAAAGGGAAATTTAAAAATATTTTGAACTGAGTGAGGATGAAAACGCAGCATATCAAAATTTGACCGATGCAACTAAAGCAGTGCTGAGAGGGAAATTACTAGCATTAAGTGTTTATATTAGTAAAAACAGAAAGTCTAAAATGAATAGTCTAAGCCTCTACCTTAAGATGCTAGGAAAAAAAGAATAAGTTAAACCCAAAGTAAGTAGATGATACTTCACTAGAGAAGATAGGGGGAGGACAAATAAGCACAAGAAGACATCCTCAACATCATTATTCATTAGGGAAATTAAGACCATAATGAGATACCACAACATATCCACTAGAATGGCTAGAATAAAAACAACTGAAAATATGCAAAGTGTTGGCAAGGATATGGAGCAACATGGAATTCTCATACTGTGCTGGTAGGAATGGGAAAACCACCTTGGAAGTAGTTTGGCAGCTTCTCAAAACATTAACTATAGTCTAACCATGTGACACTATTCCACTCGTATGTATTTACCCAAGAGAAATGAAAACCTACATCTACACAGAGACTTGTACATAAATGGTCATGGTAACTTTATTCATAAAAGCCCCAAATGAGAAACAGCCCAAATATCCATCAACAGACAAATGTATAAATAGGTTGTGGCATATCTCTACAGCCAAATACTACTTCACAATAAAAATGAATAAAATATTGTTTTATGCAACAACATGGATGAATCTCAGACACATTATACTGGGCAAAAGAATTCTACACACTGTGTGATTTGATTTACATGAAATTCTAGAAAAAGCAAATCTAATCTTCAGTGACACCAGACCTGTGATTTCATGGGTCCAGAGGTGAGAGAGGGATTGACTGAGATGGGGTACTAAAGAACTTTGGGGATAATAAAAATATTCTGCATCTTGATTTTGGTGATGGTTTCACAAGTGTACATTTGTCAAAACTCAAAGAATTGCACATTTAAAATGGGTACATTTTATTGTATGTAAATTATATCTGAATAGTTCATTTAAAAATTCAAACTCTAAAAGTCATTTTTATAATATTAATATTTACATGGGTGAATATGTGTGTTTACATGTTTATATTCATGCAGCAAAGGATCCATAAGGTCAAACACCAAAGGGTTTAGTTGAAACAAGTGGCCACAGTTCTCACCTAGAGATTTAATGAGGAACCTTAAAATAATGATGTACTGGCTCTATTGCTTTGAGAATACAAAGCACTGAAGTAATCATTACTCATTTTTATATAGATAAGGATAAAGGCTGGTGAGTATTTACAAGACACTGGCGTTGGTAACACAAAGGATGTAAACACTAACTGGTTTAGGATAAAAGTCCTATTTTGTCTCTTCTTATCATCATAAAATTGAGTTTCTCTCCTAGCCTATTTTAATTTGCCAGGGGCCTGTTGACTTATTACCTTGAAAGATGGAATGTTAGTTATGGGAAGTTATATTTGTTAGATTTTTTTTTTTGGTATGAAATTGTTCACTTGAAAATTTAAAGAGGTTATTTGTATTACCTCTTGTATGATGATTAACCTGCAGATTATGATTTCACAAATCTAGTTCTAACTAATTAAACCAGTTAAAAAGGCTGTACAGACTCTCTTACAATTAAAAATATAAAGTCATTACCTCTTCTAAAAAACTGTTTTAACACCAGTAAATAAAGTTAGTCATAAATTAACTTTGAAACACAATGCAAAATCTTGATTATCCTCATCAGTCAAAAGAAAAATACAAGTAAAAGAAGTTTCATTTGGGGACATTCACAAACTAGATTAAACAGTTATATCACTTCACACACAATGGATCTAAAATGGTTTTTACTACTTACTAGATATGTTTAAACTTCTGAAACTTTTGGCTACCAGACCTACTACTTCACAACATGAAGTCCCCTTTCTTACCATCGCCATCTATATTCTCCCCATTTGTTTTCAAACCATTCTTGTAAATGGCTCTATGTTTACAAACATCCTTGTTAACCTAACAGAGCAGAATCTACCTCTAAGACCACTGAGTGGGGATCCCTCTTCCATGTGTAACTTTTCCTAGTTTCCAGTTGCATAATGACTTAAATGTTTACCTTAAGAGGGGAATTTTTGTCACATTAAAGGAAAATTCTCTATACTTGGTACCTTTGGGTCTTAAACTTTTATCACAAGTTTTTCTTCTCATTTCACAGTTTGGTAATTTTAGTTCACATTTAATTACCACCCAAGACGAAAACTATTCTTTGTTTAAAGGCTGTAGGGTTGATTATTGCAGATACATTTTACTTCTTAAACCTTGTGTTCTTCACAGGAAGTCCAGTATCCACCCTGGAGTCACCTATGAAAGCTGTTTCAATCTCAAAAGAGAGAACTCCAGTGGCACAAAATGCAGCCCAGGTACTGATTGAAATGCTCTGTAAGGGATATTCATTCCAAATTGAGTAGAAGTACCCATGTTAGCCATGAAGAAACATTTGGGTCACATTTCAGCTTAGAAAGCACTTTAATGTGCCTTTTTAAATGTGCTATTGTGAGTCTACTTATTTACACAATTAAAATAATTTAACTTAATTTTCCAGAAACTACAGAAATTAAAACAAATACATTTTTTAACCCAACAGATTCAAAAAGATTTTTGTTTTAAGAGTGATAACCATTGTTGATGAAGGT
Source organism: Ceratotherium simum simum (assembly GCF_057802395.1). Taxonomy (NCBI): domain Eukaryota; kingdom Metazoa; phylum Chordata; class Mammalia; order Perissodactyla; family Rhinocerotidae; genus Ceratotherium; species Ceratotherium simum. The sequence goes on from NC_141925.1 coordinate 9,012,966, forward strand.
GGAGGGAAATGGATGTTCTCGTTCACTCACACTTTTCATGTAAATTAGCACAGTGTTTGGGAACACAATTTTGAAATGAGTTGGAATATGTATCCAGAATGTCTAGGACCTAACACGCTGTGGATTAGTGATATTCCAGAGTGCAGAAATCTTAACTCTAAAACAAGCTTATGCTTGAAAAGACTGGATCTAGCCTCACAAGTTCTTGAAGCATCCTTCTGTTCTTATAATTTTGAGAACTGGATTGAGGAATGGGAAATACACATTGTAGAACTGAGGTTGATCACTTTAAAATAATCAGAACCCACCAATCCAACTCGCTAAACTTTTTATAAATGTGTTTTTAGGTTCTTGAGTCCTTTGAGCACCTGCCACCTCTTCCAGAACCACCACCACTCCTGCCTGAATTGGTAGACAAAATCCGGGATACACTTCCTCCTCAGAAGCCTGAGCTCAAAGTGAAACGGGTGCTGAGACCCAGGGGCATTGCCCTGACTTGGAACATCACCAAAATCAATCCCAAGTGTGCTCCTGTGGAAAGCTACCACCTCTTCCTGTGCCATGAGAACCCTAGTAATAAGTTGATTTGGAAGAAAATTGGAGAAATTAAAGCATTACCACTCCCAATGGCCTGTACTTTATCTCAGTTTTTGGCTTCCAACAAATATTATTTTACTGTCCAGTCAAAAGACATTTTTGGGCGATATGGACCATTTTGTGATATAAAGTCTATCCCTGGGTTTTCTGAAAATCTTACCTGAAAGAAAAATCTTCAATAATTATATATTGTACTACATTTTGTTTTGTTTTTCCGTATTTGAGTTGTTTACAATAGTCCTCTAACACTATTTGCCATCTTAAAGGGCCGGTACAGATTGTGAACCCTTTGTATAGGGACAGTCCCTGTGTTGTGTAAGTGGCCTCTAGTTTCATGAATTTCTGATTTGCATTCAATAAGTGCTTCCAATGGGTATATTCTAAAACATACACTCCCGTGGACCCATATCGCTAAGCTGTGTGTGTACAATACCTTTGGTGACTGTGGAGCTGCTGCTTAGATCAGAAACCCAGGATACAAGCAGTCACCATTTCCTCTGTTGACAGTCGGCTTTCGGTGACCTGCCTGCGGTCAGTATAGCTACCGGAAAAATCTGCTTTTCACTGAGGCCAGGTCATCCCTGGAGTGTGTCTCCACCAAGACTTTATGAAAATAAATGTCTTCCCATTCTGTTCAAATTCTAAGGGCTATTAATTTGTGCCCCCCCCCCTTTTTTGGCTATGTCAATCATTTGGGGGAAATAGTCTGCAGGTTTTCCCTAAATCTGTTTGTATACTTATATATATATAATAAAATTAACATTGTGTGCTGTATACACAACGCATATGGTATTGCTTAGGAAAGCATTATCCAACCCACTATTTCAGTTGAGGAAAATGGAGTTGTCTGCCTTATATTTAAGGCTTTAATTTTCTGATTCCCTAATGCAACCCTTTGCTCATTTCCTGGCTGCCATCATTACTCAGGGAAAGATCATAAACTCTGAGGGACTCCAGTAGCTGTGTCCTATGCATACCTGCATCTGAGGGAGCACTGAAGGGAAACTGTGGCCAGCACAAGGAGCCCAAGAAATTCAACAAGTGGACAGACGTGATAAGTATAAGTCAGGGCCCAATGGGACAAACTGGGTAACTAATACTGAGATGTTGAGAAAAACAGAAAAATAACTGTAGTATAAAAGATACTATGTTCAAGAGAAGCATTCTTTCCTGGTACATAGTAAAAGTTCAGGCTTCAGAGGCTCTAAAAAAATGAACAGGAAATGGTTTTCCTTGGCATTTTGTGAATGCCTTCACTTCTTCAGTCATAAATAAAGCTGTTATTTTTTGGTCTCCTGTGTCTTTACTTCCTAAAAACATTACAACTGAAAGAGCCAGATTTGAACTGAAGGTGATGAGCTGAGCTGCCCTCTGTGAGGTCCCATTCAAGCTCAGGGCAGTGGAGGGCATCCTGCAGCACAGAACAGATGGGCTTCACTCGGGAGAGGACGGCACCCTTGGGTTGACGTAGACTAGACATTTACTCGCTAAGCGAAGCCCAAAGACTTGACCCCATAGGCAAGATTTTGGTGTGCATCTCCAAAGTGAAACTGGATCCCCAACCAGCAGGTCTTCTGGACTATCTATAGGTACACAAGTCTTAAGGAAAAGAGCTTTCATGATAATGGGAAGAGGGAGGAAGGCTGATATTAGGCATCTTGGAGGTGATGGCTAAAAAAGCATTAATGTTTCTTGCCATCTGGAGGGGCATGGGGCAAGATTCTCAACTGTCATCTATCAGTGACACCAGAAGAGAGCCAGCCTAAGAACAAGAAAGATCCAGTCCTGCTAGACACAGTACAACTATCTAGTACAGAGAGCAAACACCCCTCCCCCACCCCATGAAAGGCTTCATGTGCTTTTGTTGGGAAATCTTTATGCCTCCTTTAAGCAACAGAACCAAACTGACGAGCTAAAATTGCATTTATTGAGAAAAGACTATCGGGTAGCTCATGGAATCACCAGGAAGCAAAAAGATTCAGGCTTGGAAAACAGGCAGGAAAAAAAGATACCTTGCAATAAATCCATGAGGTTTCAAACCTGAGGCAGTTTATGCAATTCATATTCTACCATGTGATATAAGACATTTTCTGCCCATTTTAAAGATGAGGAAACAGGCCCAGAGAGCTTAGCTGGCTTGCCCAAGTCACATAGACCCAGCCCATTCAAACCTAGCATCCTGGTCCTGGGTTCCCGCTGTATGCCTCGTGGGAACTGGGCAGACCGCACGGAAAGAATTCACCACTGACTTGCCGCCTTGTGGCTCCAGACCCACATCTGATTGACTTATCCTAGGACGTGTGCAAGGTGACCTAGGAAAGCAAACCTCTGGCATTTTTGGTCAATGAGAGGTGCACTTGGCCACTCTTGAGACTCATAAGGTGGGCGTGGTGGCTTTGGATCGTGTCCGTGTGGCTCAGCTGGAACTACTTTTCCCAGGATATTCTTCCCTGGCTGGCTAAAGGTTAGCGCTGGTCATGAGACGTTGCCTGAGATTCAGAAACAAGTGAAAATAGCAGTCATGTTTTACCTTCTGAGGATGGATACAGGGCAACAGAGCATGGTGGCTCCTGCATGCTGTTGCTGATCTGTTGGCTCACGGACTTGCAGCTCCTGCAGCTTCTGCCAGAGCCCTCCTTCAGCCTCTCCAAGCACAGGGCACGTGTGTGCCGCTCTGTGCCTTTCCGACAGGCCCCTGATTCCCACAGCTCCAAGGGTGGAGGTGGTGACATGCAGATGCACTTCCAGTTTGTGCTTGGTCTTGTCCACATCCATCCTTCCTCCCTAACTGCTACCTGGCTGACCTCTGGTGACTCCAAGCTCAACACTAGACCCAGAGGGAGCAGTTGGCATAGCTTTCTCCACCAGCTCTCCCAACGTTGGACCAAGTCTTGCCCCTATAATAAATTCCTTGTTCTATAGCATCGATGCCTCCCTCACTGAGACTGTGGGGAAACCCCAGACAGAGGAGGGGCATCCTCGCTCTGGGCAGTTGAGTAGGGCAGTAGCTTGTCAGACTGTCCTGGAAAGCAGCACGTCTCATACGTTGTTCTCATAGAATGTGGACATCGAACAGACCCTCGGGTCTGAAAGCCAGTTGCAACACTTACTGTGATTTGGGCAACCCATTTCATCTCTCTGAGCCTCCTTTTTCTCAATGTGTAAAATGAAGGCAGCTGACTCCTACATTTTGTAATAGCCTCCCTCCCTCCCTCCCTCTTCCCCTCCCCCTCCACCTCTTTCTTATTTAACTGGTTCCCCTGCAGGAGACCAAGAACCCTGACAGATAGGGCCATTGTAAAGAATTAAGGAGATAACATAAAATACCTAGGACAAAGCAAGTCCTTATTAGTAAATGGTAGAAAGAAAAAAATAAAACCTTTGCTAGGGAACAGGGGCATTAGAAATATCTTGCTTCCCAGCATAAAGAGAAATTAAGAATACAATCCCATTTACAATTGCAACAAAAAGAATAAAATACCTAGGAATAAACTTAACCAAAGAGGTGAAAGATCTGTACACTGAAAACTATAAAACATTGCTGAAAGAAATTGAAGAAGACACAAAGAAATGGAAAGATATTCCGTGCTCTTGGATTGGAAGAATTAACATAGTTAAGATGTCCATGCTTCATAAAGCAATCTATAGATTCAATGCAATCCCTGTCAAAGTTCCAACAACATTTTTCACAGAAATAGAACAAAGAATCCTAAAATTTATGTGGAAGAACAAAAGACCGTGCATAGGCAAAGGAATCCTGAGAAAAAAGAACAAAGCTGGAGGTATCACACTTCCTGATTTCAAAATATACAACAAATCTATAGTAACCAAAACAGCATGATACTGGCACAAAAACAGACACACAGATCAATGGAACAGAATCGAGAGCCCAGAAATAAACCCACACATCTATGGACAGCTAATTTTCAACAAAGGAGCCAAGAACATGCAATGGAGAAAAGAAAGTCTCTTCAACAAATGGTGTTGGGAAAACTGGACAGCCATATGCAAAAAAATGAAAATAGGCCATTATCTTACACCATACACAAAAGTTAACTCAAAATGGATTAAAGACTTGAATGTAAGACCTGAAACCATGAAACTTCTAGAAGAAAACATAGGAAGTACGCTCTTCGACATCAGTCTTAGCAACATGTTTTCAAGCACCATGTCTGACCAGGCAAGAGAAACAATAGAAAAAATAAACAAATGGGACTACATCAAACTGAAAAGCTTCTGCACAGCAAAGGAAACCATCAACAAAATGAAAAGACAACCTAACTGGGGGAAATTTGCAAACCATATATCTGATAAGGGGTTAATCTCCAAAATATATAAAGAACTCATACATCTCAACAACAAAAAATCTAACAACCCAATTAAAAAATGGGCAAAAGACCTGAACAGACATTTCTCCAAAGAAGATATACAAATGGCCAACAGACACATGAAAAGATGTTCAACATCATTAACTATCAGGGAAATGCAAATCAAAACTACAATGAGATATCACCTCACGCCTGTCAGAATGGCTATAATTAACAAGACAGGAAACAAGTGTTGGAGAGGATGTGGAGAGAAGGAAACTCTCATACACGGTTGGTGGGAGTGCAAACTGGTGCAGCCACTATGGAAAACAGTATGGAGATTCCTCAAAAAATAAAGGACAGAAGTACCATACGATCCAACTATTCCACTGCTGGATATTTATCCAAAGGACATGAAAACACCAATGCATAAAGATACATGCACCCCTGTGTTCACTGCAGCATTATTCACAACAGCCAAGACTTGGAAGCAACCTAAGTGCCCATCAAGGGATGAATGGATGGATGAAGAAGACGTGGTATATATACACAATGGAATACTACTCAGCCATAAGAAACAATGAAATCCAGCCATTTGTGACAACATGGATGGACGCTGGAGGGTATTATGCTAAGCGAAATAAGTCAGAGGGAGAAAGTCAAATATCGTATGATCTCACTCATAAGTAGAGGATAAAAACAACAACAATCACAATCAGACAGATATTGGATTGGTGGTTACCACAGGGGAAGAGGGGAGGGAACAGGGCGAAAGGGATGATTGGGCACGTGTGTGTGGTGATGGACTGTAATTAGTCTTTGGGTGGTGAACATGATGTAATCTATGCAGAATAGAAGTATAATGGTGTACACCTGAAATTTATACAATGTTATAAACAAATGTTACCACAATAAAAAAGAAAGGAAGGAAGGAGGGAGGGAGAGAAGGAAGGAAGGAAGAAAAGAAAAGAAATACCTTGCTTCCTGGGTAACTACTAATTTACTGGGGCAAGAGCATCAGCAGGAGAGGGCATGTCACTCAGTGGTGGCCATGGAGATAGAAGAAAATCCTTTTTAAAAAAATCACCATATGACAGCCTGCCTGGTATCCCAGTGGTTAAGTTCACACACTACACTTCGGCGGCCCAGGGTTCATGGGTTCAGACCCCAGGCACAGACCTATGCATTGCTCATCAAGCCATGCTGTGGCAGGCGTCCCACATATAAAATAGAGGAAGATGGGCACAGATGTTAGCTCAGGGCTAATCTTCCTCAGCAAAACATAAAAACAAAAAAAATCACCATATGTGAACACGTTCCCAACATGAAGACAGAAACAGAAACTGGAGTGATGCAGCCACAAATCAAGGAAAACCCAGAACCACCTTCCAGAAGCTCGAAGGGGCAGGAAGGATTCTCCCCTAGAGATTTTGGAGGGAGCACAGCACTGCCAACATCTACATTCAGACTTCTAGCCTCTAGAGCTGTGAGAAAATACATTTCTGTTGTTTTAAGCCACCAAGTTTGTGGTAATTTGTTACAGCAGCCCTTGGAAACTGATACAGTCACTCTTCACTGGGGACCACAATTTGTTCAAAACAATGATCCCAGGCCCTCACACAATATGCCATGGAGGTGGGTCCTCCTGGGCTCTCCTAGACACATTGGCTGGGAGGTGGCTTTATCCACCAATGAGGAAGATGCAAAGCCCCCATCAATCACCTCCAAGGATCTTCCCTCAGGGAGATGTGCCCAACATCACGAGTCAGATCCAGGCCTTTCTTTAACTTCCAGATGGCAGCTGACCTGGCAAAAGCACTTACATAGTACCCATTACACAAATCCAGGGGGTGAAGTGAAAGAACCTAATTGAAAAAAAAAAAAAGCCCTATAATGCAGACAAATCCAATTCAGTCAGTTCCTACCTTTCAGCCTCATGAGATTTTTGGGGAAAAGGGATACAGCTACTTAATTTTCTACCCATGTTGAGGAGGATCAGAATACGCCACCCCAAACATCCCACTTTGGCATACGGATCACGTTGAGCTGAAGGCAATTAAGAAATGGCTGACACCGGAAGAGTTCTCTGCCCTCTCCCTTTCTGCCTAAAAGCAGGGCATAAATTTCCCTTTGTAAAGGTGTTCCCCTCTCCCATACCAGGAAGATGGCACTGAGATGAGTCTGCATAACAAACCCTACTAAACAACCCTTATCTACCAGACATTTCCTAGTCACCTTCCCATAACTTACAGCCCCCAGGAGCCCAAACTCCCTTTCCTTTTTCTCATCACTTCTCCATAATTTATCACCCTTTGTTAAAATGGTACATAAGCCCCAAGTCTAACCACTTCTTTGGGGTTTCACTTATTTTCTGTGAAGCCACTGTATATGTAAAAATATTAAAATTTGTGTTCCTTTTCTCCTGTTAATCTGTCTTCTGTCAGTTTAATTCACAGGCTCCAGCCACAAAATCTAAGAGGAAAGAGGAAAAGTTTTTCCTCCCCTACACTGTGAACTACGGATGGGAAAACTATATCAGGGTGAAGAGCCCCACCTACTGGGATCTAAGCATCCAAATGCACCGGCAAGGTCTAAGAAGACAGTGACTACAGGAATTACAATGGATGGTAGGAGATCTTAACAGATTAGTTGAAAAGGACAAAAATTAGTTAAAACTCAAACTGTCACTGGTCAACAAGCAAGACCCTTCCAAATAGATAATGAAATAATAATCCATACAACGGGATACAATATTTTTCTCAAATCTCTTTGAAAGGAATGTTTTCTCATAATTTTAGAATTCAAGCCAGGGGGTTTACAGGTTGGACAATCATTTGTCAGTGCCAGTGAAATAAAATTCTTTAAAGATTACAGTAAGTTGGATCAATAAGGCTCGTATCAAGGAACATATGTATGTTACTGCACAAAGGGCATGATCTGCTTGCCACAAGACTAAAGCCAATCATCAAGAGGCAAGATGGTAGCAGAGAGGAAGGGCAGTTTATTACAGCTTGCTAGCAAGGGGGAAGATGGCTGACTAATGTCCAAGAGAACCATCTTACAGAACAAAGACTACAGACCAGTTATATAGGGGGCTGGTTTCCCGATGAGGGGGGCATCTGATCTCAGGATGGGGGCATCCATCTGATCTCCGGGTAGAGGCAGACATTTAGTCTCAGGGTGGAGGCAGATATCTAGTCTTAGGGTGGGGCATCTATCTGATCTCCAAGTGGAGGCAGACATCTGGTCTTAGTTCCTGAGAGTCTTTTGTTTTACTGGATATGCATCAGAGACCAGAGCAATACCCTATACCCTGATCTTTCAGTTGTCACGGATGATGGCTATCAGCATAGACTCTCTGCCCAGGGGTCACCACATTCCTAAGGAACTCAAAAGAATAAAGTTATCGACTTATTGCAGCTGAGAGGGGCTGTAAAATCCACAGAGCGTGTATATCTCCTGGAGGGTGCATACCCAGCTGGCTAGTTAATCAGAGGTCATTCAAAGTTACAATATGGTTTCTTTTCTACAATATGGCTTCCCTTATGTCAACCTTGTGTTGATCCAGTATCCATTCCCCCCTTTTGTTTTTCATCCTCCATCTTAAGGGATATCTTGTTGATGAGGGGCTTAGGTTCTTCCATCTCATTGAACCAGTCTCTTAGTAAGTAAGACAGTGGTGCAGGTGGGCTCCCAAAGTTAGGCCTATATTGTGGAAGCAAGCAAACAGGTATTTAATAAGACCAAAAAGAAAAACAAAGTTAATGGTGGGAGAAAATTATAAACCATATAAAGTTTCTGAGGATAGGGCACAGCCAGTCCAAAAGATTTCTAGATGTCAGAGTCAAAGCATCCTTTTCAGTTTGAAATGTCTCTGATAATGTCAGGTGTTCAGGTACCTTTCTGAGTGGCTTACATGGCAACAGACATGGATCTCTCTTAAGTTTATATCAAGTCCTCCAGCTTCAGTTTGCAAGGCTTCAGGAAAAAGGGCAGGTTCTGTTCTCAGTGATTCCAAGTGAAAATGATGGAAAAAATTGGAAATGTTAGTTTGGAGATTTGCAGCCAGATATTTCAGGAGGCTACAAGAATTCAGGATCCAGTCCAGTTAACAGATATAAAACAAAAACCTCAAAGACAATTAACAGAACTCGAGTCTAATATCCATGAATGTGTTCTATAGTTTCTATTGAAACACAATTTTTCTTTCTAAAATCACAAATTTTTTATCAAAGATAACCAAATTAAGACTAACTAGTTTGTAAAATGTCTAGTTTCAATAAATTTGGCCCAATTATTTACATAAGTACAGCAAGAATAGCAACTGATCACATAGGCTCTTTTAAATCTGCTTTGCTGCAACTTTTTATTAGGAATCTCAGATTGAACTTTAAAGGCCTCTTGAGGCCAGGAAAGCCAAGCCAAGGACTTTGTCATTAGACTTGCCTGTAATACCTGCATATTTGGGTGAATTCCTCTCTTTTAGAGGTTTCCCAAAATATTTTGATGTTCTTGCACCTGCCAGATAAGTGACATTCCTTACTTACCCGGGTAAGATTGCTTGGAAATCCATAAACAAGATATCATGCCAATATTTCCAAGTGGTTTTATTCCAGAAAGTCAACCTTTATTCCTCAAAAGCTGTCTTGTCATATCTGAGTCTGTATGTTTCTCTCAAAATATGACATTCTAGTCAAAGCCTTGGTAATATAACCAGTGTTTCCAATCGTGTCCTGTTATAAGGAGAACAGATTCTTATTGGACTTTTACAAATAACTCTATTGCCACGAAAACAATACTCATTCACAAAGAGTTTCCAAATTCTGGAGGGATCAAGTAGGGAGAAAAAATACTTTTCAATTCTGTTTACAATGGTATAATTTACCAAATTGCTATAAATCGTAGTTAACTTGAGAGAAAAGAGATAAAGATTTCCTTAAATCTGAAAAAACAAAACATTAAAAAATCAGGAATATTTCGAACAAAAGTCATAAAAATTATAATCATCCTCATCGGTTCATTCAGTCCTGTGTAATTGATTCTTGATCTTAATCTTCTGTTAGCAGTTTTATTGGGCCATCAGTTTCTCTGTTAGAGTTCTGTAATTTCTTACCCAGTTCAGTTTTATAATCTGAAAGTTTATCAGAAATCTGCATTCCAGAGTAAATGTCAGAGCCCTTTCCATGAATCTCTCTGAAGATGAAAACATTTGCAAAAGCATCAGAGTAAAACAATTAACTGTCTGTAAACAACAAAAGACTTAAAAATGACAATTGACAAAGAAATTTTGTTAATTTCTGTGACATACAACACTTTAAACTAGAATTATGACTGATAACCAGGACAGATCAGAATTCCAAGAATGTTATATAATTTGTAAAACACTTATATCAATAACATTTAACCACATAATACCATCTAAGAAGGTTTAGCATCACTTATTTGACAATGTTTCCCATGTAATTTAACATACCAAATAAGCCTAATAAGTTTAGTATCTTCTTCCTTATAGGAAGAGAGCAAATTTCTTTGAGAAGTCCCAGGGGCCCTCTGAAAATCCTCAAAGGAAAAAAAATTTCTTTTTTTTTTTCTTCTTCTTCCAGGTCAAAAGAAAGACTTCACTCAGGATTTGAATAATTTTTAGGGGGGAAGCTTGTCAAAAATATTAAAAGGCTTTAAAACACTTTATCAGGTAGGAAACAACGCTCACTGTGAAACAATGCTCAGTTATCCATTCAATCAAAGTGACAACAGAAACAGGCAAGGGCAAACAGAGAGTTAAAACAGTCCAAAAAATCGTAAAAGAGAGACCTCAGTCTTTTTGAACATAGGAAATTTTTTTAACAAAACATAATTTTTCTGTCTTTTAGGTAGACTTACTCAAAGGTAAAGAAAATCCTTTTATCTCTTTATCAAGAGCAAATGAAAATTTCAAGAAAATTATCCTTTTAAGAGAAAGATGACAAAATTTTAATTTTGCACCAGCTTACTTTTGACATTAAAACCCATTTACTTACCTGGATTTAGTTTAATCTTAGCCAACTTGACCATGCATAAAACTCCTCAGGGTTTTACTTTCACAAACTTTCTGTCACTTACTTTTTTACATTCAGAATTTGTCCCATGCCTTCCTTTCTTCCCTTGTAGTACTTTAGGACAAATTTATCTTTCTTAATAAAACAAACAAAAATATTTCCATTCTTTATACCTTCTTTACTGAAAACATATATCTTACCTTCCTTGAATACAAAGATGTTTTCCTCATTAATTTTTAGTAGCTTTAATCATATATTAGAATTTTTAAACCTTAGAAACCTTAATTTTTAAGTAAAAACTAATTGTAAGTAATTTTAAACTGTTTTTTACATTAGCATTTTAAACACTTTTAATATTTTTTTTAGAAACACGCTACTTCATACAATTTTTTAATAAAACATGACATGTTTACTAATAGACTCAAACGCTTTTTAGTTTCTCTGTAGTAAGAAGCCAAAAGTAGATAAGTTTAGAGATGTTTAGCAATCATATTTCAGTATTTTATTTTATTTGAAAATGACCCAGACACTCAATAAATTTTTATCATTTAACTTAATTTAGCAAAACTCTAAATCTAAAGTTCTAAGTCACCAAAAAGAATTTGGAAGCTGTTTTTTTCAGGTATACAGACCATAAAACATAATTATTGTACCCAAAAACTCTTACTCATTTTCATCTATCTAAATCATTTGTTTCCAACAATTGTGTTTTGATCACTCAAGAAAACTTCACAAGACATTAGATAAAATTAGCTATTACTTAAAGCTATTTTTGCCGACAAACTCCTAACGTGAGCTTATTTAACTAGTAAACCCGGGCTGAATCTTTGCATCATATCCAATGCCGATAACTCTGAGGACATGTCTATTTTAATCAAACCAACAAACTTAAACCAGCTTTGATTTACCAAAGACTATTTCATATCACGTTAACTTGAAAGACATATAAGTGCTTACTTTAAGCTAATTAAACAGAGCTCTTAATTTTGGCTATACCATCTGGGGTGGAGTATCACACACATATAGACACACATACACAGAGATTCCACAGCAATTGTTTTAAAATTACTGTCATGAATTAGGTACAGTAACACAAAGCTCCCTAGTTCTAAATCCAAATTTTGTTTTTAGCCCTTTTTTACTATTATTTGTGGAGAAGACACTCAAGATGCTAGATTTTTGGCAAGGGCACTCTTATGGCCATTTTTTTTCTGGCCTGTTTACTTTTTTTTTTTTCCTTCAGTCCTAGGAATTAGTGATGGGCTAGATAGCGGTTCCTGGAGAGGCGAGATGATAGTCCTTTTCAAGATAAAGGAACTGGGTGGAATCTCCCCTGCCTCTAGAGCTGCTTTTCCAGTCTTGCTGGGAATCTTTCTAAGGACAACTACATCACAAAGGCACAGAGGAACCACACAAATTTTCTCCGAGATGGAGTTCCTGGGGTATATCTGCCTTAACTGTTTCTAATGTCTCAATCTTTTGTCTCAGTCAATATCTAGGAGCATTTTGAAGAATGGGGGAGGCTTTGGAATTGACAAAAGACAGGTGAACTTTGAGCAGCTTTCTAGAGCCATACTTCTGGCCTTGCAGAGATTTGTAGGACAAAGATGGTTGCTTCCAGCTCCCCCAAAGATCCACCCTTCTGGCTACATTTTTTTTCCAATTGCTTTTTTTATATCAGGGAAATCTTTGACTTAAGAGGTAAATCAAAAGATTTGTATGTTCTAAAGCTTCAGGACAATGCATCACCACCAATGAGGTGGTGAGTGCCCTAATGGCTCTTAATTTCTTGAGCCATGCCCACCAATATTAGGGCTCTTTTGACTTCCAAGATGCCCTTAGCAATAGCTTCCACCTTATGTGCATACTCCATAGGCGGGCCTGGAGAAGGGTACAGAGTCCGACTGAGGGCATCAATATAGTTATAAGATTTAGTCAAGTCCCTCTCAGCCTGGGCACTTTGTTCCTGAGCCAGCACAAGGCAAGCCAGAGGGGCAAGAGGCAAAGGCCTGGAGTGGGCCAGGCACCAGAGATCCCAACACCAGAGTTGAGAGTTAAGTCCCTGGCAAAAGGTTTTCAAGTTTTCAACTGGTTTTTCTCAGGTCCAGCCTGAACTTAACCCCGACCTGGTGACAACAGAGGAGGTGACGAATGAGACAGACAAAGAGAAAGAGGGGATCAGGTCTCACCCTCATGGCCTCTTCCCAAGGGTTATCAAGATAAGGGTCACACAGACAACAGTTCCCGTGCCGGGGCACACAACCCCAGCAGGACAGTTTACAGAATAAATTATAGGTCTCTTGCCTCCATAACTGACTCAGTAGGCACCTAAAATACTCAATGCATTCTTGACAGGAGACAAAATAGGGTTCCAGATTGTCAGTCAAGTGACTGACCCAGGGGCCAACCTGGAATCACCTCAGGTACCCAAAAACCAGAGGAGAGCTCCCAGGGGTGGAGCCTTTGACTCTTTTAAAGATTTCTTTGTTTCTCGGTTCAAAAGCTCAAAAGGAGCCCAAAGTGCCCACTGTAACTTTAAATTATCCCAGGTTATCTTGCCAGCTGGTTACAGTTGTCTCCATTTTACGGAAATTTTCCCAAGGTGGCCATAACAAAGAAGGTAATTTCTAAAGAGAGTTTTCTATGATCACCAAGAAACTCAGTCTCCAAACAGCCAGTTTTAACAAATAAAACAGTCAGACATAGACAAACATGAACAGACACCAAAATCCAATACTCTGGGACTCCAATCCAGAGCTCGGACTCTAACCCAACCCTTTTGAGTGCCCCAGTGGCTGTAACCCTTTTATATTGTCTCCCACAATCCTAGCCTTGGGACTTTAACCCAGCAACCAAATCTCGCCAGTGGGGCCTCTAACCCACTATCCTGATGAGATATTAGGCAATTTTAGGCACAGGTGCATTTCAACAAGGTCACTCGCCCAAACCCAAAAGACGTCTGATCCTAGAGCTCTTTACAGACACAGACACAGACAAACCAGACACCGCTGAACTGGTTCCTGGATTCCAGGTGAAGTCCTATTCCTCTTCCCACTCTGGCAGGGCACCCTATTAACCAGATGGTCCCCCTTCTCAAACAGGGGACTGCAGATGGAGGGGAAGGAAAGTTCTCAGTGGTGTACCCCTGAGGCAACTTACCCTACTCCAGATGTGAGCCCATTGGCCCACCAGAAGTAGCCGTTTCTCTTTCCACCATAGGGAGCGTTAGGAGGCAGCCAGTGTTGGCATGGGAGAGCAGGTAGGGCACATCCCCGAGACAAACAGAGCCTCAGCAGCCAGAAAGCTAGGGACTCACTCTACAGGTCGCCTGTCTGAGGTCAACTGGCCATGAGCAGGAACCCCACCAGCGTCACCAGATTTCTGTTACTGCACAAAGGGCATGATCTGCTCACCGCGAGACAAAAGCCAATCATCAAAAGGCAAGACGGTGGCAGAGAGGAAGGGCAGTTTATTACAGCTTGCTAGCAACGGGGAAGATGGCCGACTAATGTCCAAAAGAACCATCTTACAGAACAAAGACTACAGGCCAGTTATATAGTGGGCTGGTCTCCAGGTCGGGGAGGCATCTGGTCTCAGGGTGGGGGCATCCATCTGATTACTGGGTGGAGGCAGACATCTAGTCTCAGGGTGGAGGCAGACATTTAGCCTTAGTTCCTGGTAGTCTTTTGTTTTACTGGATATGCATCAGAGACTGGAGCAAAGCCCTATACCTTGATCCTTCAGTTGTCATTGATGATGGCTATCAGCATAGACTTTCTGCCCCAGGGGTCATCACATTCCTAAGGAACTCAAAAGAACAAAGATATTGACTTATTGTGGCTGGGAGGGGCCATAAAATCTACAGAGCATGTATATCTCCTGGAGGGTGCATATCCAGCTGGACTAGTTAATCAGAGGTCATTCAAAGTTACAATATGGTTTCTTTTCTACAATATGGCTTCCCTTATGTCAACCTTGTGTTGATCTGGTATCATTTATAGATGCTGTGACTGATCACTGGGGCAAGGACACACCTGGAAGTTCTTTTCTTTACTTTGATGGAGGTAAATGATGTCTGATCTCTGAAGACAATATTTCTACACTCAAGATTTATTTGAAACTATTTCTAATCCAATTATATTCCCCTGGATTTTGGCTCTAGGGGAATACAGTAAATGCAATTGGACAAGTTGGGGTGGAATGGATTTAGCCAAGATAATACAAGAGGCAGATTATATCTGATTTTTGCAATTCAGAGCTTTAACTATTCACATTCAAGAAAGTATTGAATTTGGGGGTGTTCCTAATGATATGAGTAGTCTGTGGGATTGATGTCCAGAGTGCCTGTGAAGGAAGGGCACAGACACAGCACAGGTGGTTCTGCCATGGAAGCAAATGATCAAATCAAACCCACCCTGTCACCGTGGAAACCACACATGGTGTAATTATTTAGGATCATGGGGAATTTCTTGGACTACCCACAAATTACCCTGATCATCACCACAGCTTGCAGTCAGTTCCCTTTGGGCTAATAATACTTATCTCTCCATGAAAAAGAAATTGTCATGTAAGCCAGGGACGCCCACCCATCTCTTGCTTACAGATTGGGACCCATGTGTAGCAAGCAGATATTTGGGGTAGTCTAGTAGTAGCATTGGAAGCCTTATTTCAGGCCAAGTGGGCTCTGTATCAATCCAATTTGGTAAATTTATGGGCAGCGGTTATTCCTCTGCACAAAATAGAGGCCAAGCTTGGGTAGGCTGGATTGCAGCCCAAGACACATACAGTTGTACTGAGAGGTTTATGACATGGTAAAGGCTTGGGACATGCAGCCCAGGCAACCCAAAACTATTTTCACCCATTTGTTAAATGTCCCCGGTGAAATGTTCATGTATTCATTTGTCAAGGAATTATTGAACATCTACGCAAGGCCAGACACCATGCCAGGTGCTAACACAGAGAACAGGACTAGACACTGGGTCTGCCCTCTTGGAGCTGACCTAGTGGAGGACACAGGAGATTAACAAGTAAAAAGTATACACATGGGATTTTCAGAGAGCAATGCAATGTGGTCCAAGAGGAAGATGAGCAGGGAGATATGGTGAAGTGTGATGGGGGCAGGAGGAGGCTATATGAGACAGGCTGGTCAAGGAGAGCTTCTTGGAGGTGGAGGCACAAACTGAGGCCTGAAGGATGAGAAGGAGCAAGGCATGAGAATCTGGGAGAAGGGCTTGTGCCAGACCAAGGGGGTTATCACACATCGGGACAGTCCTCTGAAGGAAAAGGATTTGAATGTGCGAGGGGATCCCGGGGAAAATGCAATGCGTACATGATCCTCAGCAGACCCTTTTATTTTTTTTATTGTGAAATTTTTGTTGTACATTATTGTTTATCAGTCACCATATAAGTGCATCCCTCCACCCCTTGTGCCCATCTCCCACCACCCTAGCCCCTGGTAACCACCAAACAGTTCTATCTGTGCGTGTGTTGGTTTATCTTCCACAAATGAGTGAAATGATGCCCTGTTTGTCTTTCTCTTTCTGGCTTATTTCACTTACCATAATACCCTCCAGGTCCATCCATGTTGTTTCAAATGGGACGATTTTTTCTTTCTTTATGGCTGAGTAGTATTCCATGGTATATATATACCACGTCTTCTTTATCCATTCTTCAGTCGAGGGACGCTTGGGTTGCTTCCGTGTCTTGGCTATAGTGAATAATGCTGCAATGAACATAGGGGTGCATAAGCCTCTTTGGATTGTTGATTTCAGGTTCGTTGGGTAGATACCCAGTAGTGGGATAGCTGGATCATAAGGTATTTCTATTTTTAATTTTTTGAGGACTCTCCATACTGTTTTCCACAGAGGCTGCACCAGTTTTCATTCCCACCAGCAGTGGATTAGGGTTCCCATTTCTCCACAGTCTCTCCAGCATTTGTTGCTTTTTGTCTTGGTGATTATAGCCATTCTAATGGGTGTAAGGTGATATCTTAGTGTGGTTTTGATTTGCATTTCCCTGATGACTAGTGATGTTGAGCATCTTTTCATGTGCCTATTGGCCATCTGTATATCTTCTTTGGAGAAGTGTCTGTTCATTTCTTCTGCCCGTTTTTTGATTTGGTTGTTTGTTTTTTTGTTACTCAGTTGTGTGAGTTCTTTATATATTATGGAGATTAATCCCTTGTCAGATATACGGTTTGCAAATATTTTTTCCCAGCTGGTGAGTTGCCTATTCATTTTGATCCTGGTTTCATTTGCCTTGTAGAAGCTCTTTAATCTGATGAAGTCCCACTTGTTTATTTTTTCTTTTGTCTCCCTTGTCTGAGTAGACATGGAATTCAAGAAGATCCCTTTACAGCTGATGGCGAGTAGTGTACTGCCTATATTTTCCTCCAGGAGTTTTATAGTTTCAGGTCTCACCTTCAGGTCTTTGATCCATTTTGAGTTAATTTTTGTGTATGGCGAAAGAAGAGGGTCTACTTGCATTCTTTTGCAAGTGGCTGTCCAGTTTTCCCAGCACCATTTATTGAAGAGACTTTCCTTTCTCCACTGTATGTCCTTAGCTCCTTTGTCAAAGATTAGCTGCCCATAGACATGAGGTTTTATTTCGGGACTTTCAATTATGTTCCATTGATCTGTGTGTCTCTTTTTGTACCAGTACCATGCTGTTTTAATTACTATCGCTTTGTAGTATGTTTTGAAGTCAGGGATTATGATGTCTCCAGCCTTGTTCTTCTTTTTCAGGATTGCTTTAGCTATACGGGGTCTTTTGTTGTCCCATATGAATGTTAGTATTCTTTGTTCTATTACTGTGAAGAATGTCCTTGGGATTCTGATTGGGATTGCATTGAATCTGTAGATTGCTTTAGGTAGTATGGACATTTTAACAATGTTTATTCTTCCAATCCAAGTGCATGGAATATTTTTCCATTTCTTTATGTCATCATTGATTTCACTCAATAATGTCTTATAGTTTTCATTGTATAGGTCTTTCGCTTCCTTGGTTAAATTTACTCCTAGATATTTTATTCTTTTTGTTGCAATTGTAAATGGGATTGTCTTCTTGAGTTCTCTTTATGTTAGTTCGTTGTTGGCATATAGAAATGCAACTGATTTCTGTAAGTTGATTTTGTACCCTGCCACTTGGCTGTAGTTGTTGATTATTTCTAATAGTTTTCCAATGGATTCTTTAGGGTTTTCTATATATAAGATCATGTCATCTGCAAACAGCGAGAGTTTCACTTCTTTCTTGCCTATTTGGATTCCTTTTATTCCTTTTTCTTGCCTAATTGCTCTGGCCAGAACCTCCAGTACTGTGTTGAATAAGAGTGGTGAGAGTGGGCACCGTTGTCTTGTCCCTGTATTCAGAGGGATGGCTTTCAGTTTTTCCCCATTGAGTATGATGTTGGCTGTGGGTTTGTCATATATGGCCTTTATTATGTTAAGGTAATTTCCTTCTATACCCATTTTGTTGAGAGTTTTTATCATAAATGGATGTTGGATCTTGTCAAAAGCCTTCTCTGCATCTATTGAGATGATCATATGGTTTTTATTTCTCGTTTTGTTAATGTGGTGTATCACATTGATTGATTTGCGCATGTTGAACCATCCCTCTGTCCCTGGGATAAATCCCACTTGATCATGGTGTATGATCTTTTTAATGTATTGCTGTATTCGGTTTGCCAATATTTTGTTGAGGATTTTTGCATCTATGTTCATCAGGGATATTAGTCTGTAGTTTTCCTTCTTAGTATTGTCTTTGCCTGGCTTTCGTATCAGGGTGATGTTGGCCTCGTAGAATGTGTTGGGAAGTGTTCCATCTTCCTCTATTTTTTGGAAGAGTTTGAGAAGGATAGGTATTAAGTCTTCTTTGAATGTTTGGTAAAATTCTCCAGAGAAGCCATCTAGTCCTGGGCTTTCATTTTTTGGGAGGTTTTTGACTACTGTTTCAATCTCTTTACTTGTAATTGGTGTATTCAGGTTCTCTATTTCTTCTTGATTCAGTTTTGGGAGGTTGTATGAGGCTAGGAATTTATCCATTTCTTCTAGATTGTCCAATTTGTTGGAATATAGTTTTTCATAGTATTCTCTTATAATCTTTTGTATTTATGTGGTATCTGTTGTAATTTCTCCTTTTTCATTTCTAATTTTATTTATTTGAGCCTTCTCTTTTTTTCTTGGTGAGTCTGGCTAAGGGTTTGTCAATTTTTGTTATCTTCTCAAAGAACCAGCTCTTTGTTTCATTGATCCTTTCTACTGTTTTTTTAATTTCAATTTCATTTATTTCTGCTCTGATTTTTATTATTTCCCTCCTTCTGCTGACTTTAGGCTTTGTTCTTTTTCTAATTCCATTAGGCGTAGTTTGAGGTTGCTTATTTGGGCTTTTTCTTGTTTGTTAAGGTGGGCCTGTATTCCTATGAGTTTCCCTCTCAGGACTGCTTTTGCTGCATCCCATATGAGTTGGTACAGTGTATTTTCATTTTCATTTGTCTCCAGATATGCTTTGATTTCTCCTTTAATTTCATCAATGATCCATTGGTGGTTTAGTAGCATGTTGTTGAGTCTCCACAGCTTTGTCACTTTTCCGGTTTTTTCCTTGTAGTTGATTTCTAACTTCATGGCATTATGGTCTGAAAAGATGCTTGTTATGATTTCAATCTTCTTAAATTTATATAAGCATGCCTTGTTTCCCAACATATGGTCTATTCTTGAGAATATTCCATGCGCGCTTGAGAATAATGTGTAATCTGCTGTGTTTGGATGGAGTGCTCTGTATATGTCTATTAAGTCCATCTCATCTAGTTTTTCATTTAGGTCCATTATTTCCTTATTTATTTTCTGTCTGGATGATCTGTCCATTGATAAGAGTGGGGTGTTAAGATCCCCTACTATTATTGTGTTGTTGTTAATATCTCCTTTTAGGTTTGTTAATAGTTGCTTTATGTACCTTGGTGCTCCTGTATTGGGTGCATATATATATATTTTTTTTAATTTTTTGTTTATTGCAGTAACATTGGTTTATAACATTGCAAAAATTTCAGGTGTACATCATTGTACTTCTATTTCTGCATGGACTACATCATGTTCACCACCAAAATACTAATTACAACCCATCACCACACACATGTACCGAATTATCCCTTTCACCCTCCTCCCTCCCCCCTTCCCCTCTGGTAACCACCAATCCAATCTCTGTCCCTATGTGTTTGTTTATTGTTGTTATTATCTACTACTTAATGAAGGAAATCATACGGTATTTGGCCTTCTCCCTCTGACTTATTTCACTTTGCATTATACCCTCAATGTCCATCCATGTTGTCACAAATGGCTGGATTTCGTCATTTCTTATGGCTGAGTAGTATTCCATTGTGTATATGGGTGCATATATATTTAAAAGTGATATGTCTTCTTGGTGGAGTGTCCCTTTTATCATTATATAATGCCCCTCTTTGTCTCTCATTACCTGTTTTATCTTGAAGTTAACTTTGTCTGATATAAGTATGGCAACACCTGCTTTCTTTTGTTTGCTATTAGCTTGGAGTATTGTCTTCCCTCCTTTCACCCTGAGCCTGTGTTTGTCTTTAGAGCTGAGATGTGTTTCCTGGAGGCAGCATATTGTTGGGTCTTGTTTTTTTAATCCATCCTGCCACTCTCTGTCTTTTGATTGGAGAGTTCAGTCCATTTACGTTTAGGGTAATTATTGATATATGGGGGCTTGTTGTTATTTTATAGCTCTTTTTCCGGTTCTTTTGCATTTCTTTTGTTTCTTGTCCCATGTGTTTTGGACTACCAATTCAGTTTGGTAGTTCTGTATGGGCGTTCTCTTAGTTTTCTCTTTCTTTATCATGTGTGATTCTGTTCTGATTATTTGGTTAGTGGTTACCAAGAGGTTTGTATAAAATATCTCATGGATATGATAGTCCATTTTTTGATGGCCTCTTATTCCCTTAGACTAAGTCGATTTGACCCCTTTCCTCTTCCCCTTCTAAGTTATTGTTGTCACATCTTATTCCTTCTTGTGTTGTGAGTTTGTTTGTAACATGATGAGATTATATTTATGCTTGGTGCTTACCTTCCCTTGATCTTTGGTTTTATAATTAAGTGTTTGCTAATCTATTCTGATAGAGGACTGCAATTTTTCTGGTTTTGATGACTATTTTCCTCCTTGTTCAAAACTTTGAATCCCCTTTCTCTTTTTTTCTTCAGGGATGAGGGCTTTCTTGAGCACTTCTTGTAGTGGGGGTCTTGTGGCAATGCACTCCCTTAGCTTTTGTTTATCTGGGGTAGTTATTATTTCTCCATCATATCTGAAGGATATTTTTGCTGGATAGAGTATTCTTGGCTGAAAGTTTTTGTCCTTTAGAATTTTGAATATATCGTTCCACTCTCCTAGCCTGTAAAGTTTCTGTGGAGAAATCAGCTGAGAGCCTGATAGGAAATCCTTTGTATATTACTTTTTTTTGTCTAGCTGCCCTTAATATTTTTTCTTTGTCATTGACTTTTGCCAGCTTTACTACTATATGCCTTGGAGAGGGTCTTTTCATGTTGATATATTTAGGAGATCTATTGATATCATTCACTGGTATTTCCAGCTCCTTCCCCAGGTTTGGGAAGTTCTCAGATATTATTTCTTTGAACAAGTTCTCTGCTCCTTTTTCCCTCTCTTCTCCTGCTAGAATACCTATAATCCTTTTGTTGGATTTCCTAATTGAGTCAGATATTTCTCGGAGAGTTTCTTCATTTCTTTTTAGTCTTAGTTCTCTTTCCTCCTCCATCTGGAGCATTTCTGCATTGCTGTCCTCAATATTGCTAACTCTTTCCTCCATACTGTCAGCTCTGGTGTTTAAGGCTTCCAGATTTGTCTTTATCTTCTCTATTGTATTTTTCATCTCTAAGATTTCTGATTGGTTTTTTTTTATAGTTTCAATCTCTTTTGTGAAGAAACTCCTAATTTCACTGAATTGTCTGTCTGTGTTTTCTTGTATTTCATTAAGCTTTTTTATGATGGCTATTTTGAATTCTCTGTTGTTAAGGTTATACATTTCTGTGCTTTCTGGGTTGACTCCTGGGTGCTTGTCATTTTCCTTTTGGTCTGGAGATTTAATATATTTTTGCATGGGACCTGTCGGTGTTGGCTTACTTTTCCTCATAGTGAAAATATATGGTTGCAGTTTCCTCTTGCTGCCACTGGGTGGGGGTCAAGGGCTGTGTATTCTGGCCCACCTCAATCCATGGGCACTCTTGTCAGCCCCTGGCTGATCTGCAATGTGGCTGAGTGGAGGCTGCTGGCGGGGAAGCGTGGGAACAGCTGGAGCACAGCTAGGCCGAAGCAGCTGGGGCTTGGGTGCGAGTGGGTTGAAGCAGCTGCAGCTGAAGTGCCGCTGGGCCAAAGAAGGGAGAGCTAGAGTGTGCTGGGCCAAAGTCGCTGGCCCCAAGTCAGCTGGAGCCTCCTTCCACTTGCTCTGGAGATTCCAGCACCTCAGTCCTCTGGTGTACGGCTGCCTGGGTGCCTCAGATGTCCCCTGTGTTGTATGAATAGCTTCTATTAGAATATGAATGTGCTTTTTGTTGTGTCTTGGAGGGGGAGAGTTCAATGGGGGAAGCTCACTCTGCCATGATGCTGATGTCACTCCTCCTCAGCAGATCCTTTTAGAAAAACAGCTCTAGAGGAGAGCATTTGGACAACTGGTGAAGTCCAACTACGGACTGTATGAATAATAGTGCTGTGTCCACCTTAAATCACCTGAAAATGACCATTGCATTGGGCTTACGTAGGAGGGTGCCCTGGCTCTTTAGAGATACCACGGAAGTCCTGGAAGGCAAAGTGCCTTGATGTCTGCAACTAACTCACGAATGGTTCATAAAATACTTACACACACACAGAAAGATAAAAGCCAATGTGACAAAAATGTTAATAGTTGGTGAATCTAAGTGGAAAGAATACAGGTGTTCATTATATTATTCTTGCAATGTTTCTGTAAGTTGAAATTTTTCAAAATAAAAAGTTGAGAGACAAAACATTGGAACATAGACTCGGAGTCCATGATGGGTCAGGTAAGACTATCCTCTGGAAATCCTGATTCAGCTGAAATCTGCAGAACGGGTAGAGGTCCCCAGGGTAAGAGCACAGGGAGGAACGTTTGCAAGAGGCAGGTGGTTCAGGATGGGCTGTGGTGCGGGGGGCCGGCAGGGGTAGGCAGGGGCAGGACTGTGGAGTCTCTGCTGTGCCACCTGCTCTTCTGCAGTGTGGCCTTGCCTCACTCTGCCATCTAGAGGTGGAGTCTCTCTCTCCACCTCCTTGACTCTGCGAGCTGGCTATGCTGTTACCAAGTGGAAGCGATGCTGTGCCAGCTCTTGGAGCTAGCCAGGTGGCTTCCACTTCCTGCCTCTCAGAAGCCAGCCATCACGTAAGAAGTGCAACTAACCCTGAGATCACCTGGGCAAGAAGCCCAGGCCATGAGACCCTGGAGGACCAGATGCCACATGGAGAGAGAGAGAGGCCAAGGAGCACCAAGGTGCCAGACCTGAGGAAGCCATCTTTGAAGCAGACCCTGGGCTTTAAATGCCCCAGCTGAAGCCACGTGGAGCAGAGGGGCAGCTCTACCCTACCCAAATTCCAGACCTACAAAACTGTGAGCAAAATAAAAGTTATTTTAAGCCACTAGGTTTGGGGCTTGTTTATGAGGCAGCAACAGCGCCTGGGACACTGTTAGAGACTGCTAGTCTGTGTTAAGAAGTTTGGTCGTTATCTTGGGAGTAATGGGGAGCCGTTGAAGGTTTCAGTCCAGATGGGCAATAGGACCAGACGAGGTTGAGGAGATCAGTCCAGTTGCCATGTAGAAAATAGGCTGGTGAATGGGTTGGGGGTAGTGAGTGGGTAGACGGGGGACCAAGGTGACTAGTTACAAGTCTATTGCAACAGTCAGGGCAAGATGACAGCAGCTGGGACTGGACTCATGGAAGTGACGTCCGGGGGCAGGAGAACTGAAGAATAAATACTTTCCAGGGAACCATCAATGCATGTGCCAGGCCCAGACCCCAGGGTCCAGTTATTCTGCCCCAAGGCCACTAAGGAGGACAGAATAAACGTGCACACCCTTCTTCCTCCACGAAAAATAACATGGCAGAAGAAAATGTAGAATGATCTTAAAAGGAACCACTGGAGTCATTTCTCTTCTTTGGGGAATATCTGATTTTTAAAAATAAATAAAAGAGGGGACCAGCCCATTGGCACAAGCGGTTAAGTGTGCACACTCTGCTGCAGCAGCCCGGGGTTCGCCGGTTCGGATCCAGGTGCGCACCGACCATGCTGTGGTGGCGTCTCATATAAAGTGGAGGAAGATGGGCATGGATGTTAGCCCAGGGCCAGTCTTCCTCAGCAAAAAGAGGAGGATTGGCAGATGTTAGCTCAGGGCCAATCTTTCTCACAAACAAATAAATAAATAAAAAGAGGAACTTTTATCTGACCAAATCAAACCAAATTGTTTTGGTTTATAATCGAGATGTTAATTGAATATAGAAATGTCTATAGCCCAGGTCCATAGCCAAATGTTAAGGGCGCTGGAATGTTGGCGTTTAAGCTCCTGGGCTCAAAGTCACCAATATCATCCTTAAGAGATCAGAATCAACAATTTGGATAAATGGCCACCAGGTGGCAGTAATGCCTCCTCACATTTCTGAAATTGAAATTAAACCTGCTTTTTGTCCTTTTTGGTGGTGAAACCAACTCATTGTCACAATGCTACTAAATAACATATTTGAAACATGGTGCCAATGCAGCAAGTCTTTTAGCTAATATCTAGGGACAACATGGTGCTCTCCTCCCAGACATTGATTCTCAGTTGATTTTCATTCTTAATTTGATTCACAAATTTTAACTGGAATTGCCTTAGGAGTTAGTTGGTTTTTCTAACTTAGGGTCAAAAGTTCTTCCCCAACTGTGTTCTCTATCCCAGAGCTTCAGTTCTTAGGAACAAAAGCCCTTGCAGGCGGGTTTTATCATCAGGCAAAACGTCCCCTCTCTTCATTCATTCTTCCACACTTGCATCGAATTGGAATTGAATGACGTAGATTAAAAGCAATGAGTTTAAGCTAAAAATTCAATGCAAGTGGGAAAAGCCCCAGATGTCAATGAGTCTATGGAAGCAACTCACTCTATGTTGTCTTGTGATGAAAATGTAAAGCTTTTCTGATGCACTAAGTTGAATTTGGCAAAATGAAAGGCACAGAAATAACACATCATCATCCCCACCTCAGCTCTTCCCCTCTCCCCATGACACATAAAGCAGGACGAAGCTTTCTAGAACACTGCAGCAGCATGCAGACATAGACAGACAGAGAACCGTCAGAGCTGTTGAGTGGGCCAGAACTTAAGCAGCAGGGGGATTTACAGGAGGGACGTAGGGTGGCTCACAGAATTGTGGTGTAGACTAGAGAAGGCTCAGAAACAAGCAAAGAGAATCAAAGGGACAGTGGCTGATGGGGACTTGACAGATGCAGCTGCTCAAGGGAACAAATGCCAACAGGGTTTTCTATCCTTTCCGAGCCTAGGAGAGAAACGCTGATGGTCTGGCTTGGGTCACCTGTCACAAGACACCCTGACTGACCTGCCCATCAGACTGCCCACAGGGAGGGAGAGGTGACTCTCCAAAAGGAATTTGGAGTGTTGTTACTAAAGCAAGGGGGACTGCATATTAGACGGCCAAAAAACGCAATAAATATCCATATGATTAACAGGCATTCTGAAAACCTGTGGACCATGAATAGGAGGTGAGATTTCCTTTGTTTTTTAAATTTATCATTTGGGGTTGGACCATACCGAAGTCAGGTCATTGCGTTTTCAAGCCGCCTCTGGGGTCTGCTCTGTGTTTCTCGTGCTCAATGGGGCAAAGAAGAGAACCAGCAGAGAAGGAAGTTCACCCCCTCCTAATGTGGGCTGTCTGGCCTAGTTTATAGGATTAAGCATCCCAGGAAATATTCCCAGTTGTGATCCACCGACACCCTTCAGTCCAAATCCCCAGAGAGCTTGTTAAAATGGCAGATTCCAGGGCCCCACCCCTTGAGGGTCCCGCTTAACGTGTTTGGGGTACAGCCCAGGAATCTGTATCCTCAACATGCTCCCAGGGAATTCCAAGGCAGCACATCCATGGACCACACTTTAAGAAACCCCTTTTCTCCAGCCAGCAAATTACAAAGACTTTTTCACCGACGATGAGACAGAACTGCAGGTGAAATCTGAAACCAGTTGAGCTGCTGGCGAAATCTGGCAAGATGCGCATTTTGCCCCATCTTGCCCGCTGGTTCTCTGCCTCTTGTGCCAGAAAACAAGCCGAGCAAGATGGAGGCTGGGGCTGGAGGCTGAGTCATCTGTCCCTTAATAGGCACTCTGGTTACTGTGTCAACTCACCCCGGGGCGGGGAGGCAGGAGTGGGGAGCCACACCTTGTTAATGAGCAGGAGGCAACTCTCAGAGGCTGGATGTCCGCAGTTCCTGCTGAAGGCCCCAGATCGGGGCTGGGAGCTCCCAGCAGCCTGACTGTCCCCTTGATCCCCTAGGAAGGAACTTCCTTCCACTCCTACAGCTGCTCCACGCGCTGGCTCCACGCTTTCCTGCTCTCTCTGGCGCCTCTCCTCCCAGAAAGTCCGTCTCCTTGGTGAGCACAGCCACCACCTCCTCCAGGAAGCCCCTTCTGATTCAGTCCCGCTGTTTGTGGCCTCTGCCCACTCTGGAGCCTTCAGCACTTCCCCGAACCTCCTCTTTGACTCTGACTCATTTTTTTTTAATTGTGGTAAAAAATAAAACACGTGAGATCTACCTCTTACCAAAGTTAAGTGTACAGTATTGTTAACTATAAGCACTGCATTGAACAGCGGCTCTAGAACCTTTTCATCTTCATGACTGAAACTCTACCCACTGAACAGCAACTCCCCATCTCCCCTCCCCCAGCCTCTGACAACCACCATTCTACTTTCTGTTCCTATGGATTTGACTACTTTAGATACCTCACGTAAGGGATATCAAGAGATGGGAACAATTCAATGTCCATCAACAGATGAATGGATAAAGAAAATGTGGTATGTACACCCAATGGAATATTATTCAGGCGTGAAAAAGAAGGAAATCCCGTCACCTGCTACAACATGGATGCATCTGGAGGACGTTGTGCTAAGTGAAATAGGCCAGTCACAGGAGGTTGGATACTGCACGATCTTGGCTGTCATTTGATTGCACCTGAGTATAACATGGAGGGGAGACAGGGTCTCCACCGGGGCTGCACAGTAGAATCACCTGGAGAACTTTACTTTCTACATGCAGGCTGTTCCCCAGACCAACTAAAGGGCAACCTCCGTGGAATCTGGGCTTCAGAAGCTTCCCAAGTGGTTCCAGCACGTGGCAAGGTTGAGGACCCAGGATTTGGAGTCAGAAAATCTAATTTCAAGCCTTAAATCTGCCACTGACTTGGTAGGTGGCCTCAGCCCAGTGACTTGATGACAATAAGAGATTAATAGCCCTCACTGAGCACTGGCTGTCTGCCCCCTGCCGTTGCTGCCACGCTGTTCCCTTTCTGCTGGAAGCAGAGGCTCAGAGAAATCAAGCACTTGGCCCGAGGTCACACAGCATGGAAACGCTGCGACCAGATTTGAATGCAGGCAGCCAGCTCAGCTGGGTACTGTTAGCCCTGGCGCAGCACAGCTCATTGGTCCTAGTGGGATATTTCCTCACCACCCAGATATCACACCTTATTCTGAGAAGGTCTGGGGGGCTTTCAGGATGCTTTTTTCAGGACAAAAGACCATCCATCCCAGGCTGTGTAGGATGACAGAAGATGACAAAGAGGAAAAGCAGACTTCTGGAAGATGCAAACCTCAGCACAGCTAAGAGGACAGAGGGGTGGCAGCCACACCCCCGTCCCGCACCTCCATCTCGATTCAGACCAGGAATGTGGATGTCCTCCTGGCTCGCATCTCTCCAGCAGTTCCCTGACCCATCATTCCTTTCTGGACGACGCAGCACCACATCACAGCAATTTAACTTCCCCTCCCGGCCAAACAGAACTCCGTTATTTAAGGCAGTCCTGTGCCAAGGTCAAGTCACGCCTCTCTTTCCTCGCCTGTGTCCAAGCCCCTGGTGAAACCACACTACTGTCCTTCCACAGACACGGAGAAGCCGTTTCTTCCTGCTTGCTCAGGTCTCTGTTCTTGTTGATGATAGATATTGAGCAAATGTAGTTTAAACTTTGGGACCAGGAACATCCTGTGCTGCCCTCCCGCGTGTTCAGAGACCTGCCAAGGGCCACGGTGGGCTGTGCTGTCATTGGCTTTGCCCTGTGTCTCTCCCATCTGTGTGAGCTGCTCTGGGCCAGCCACCTTTGCTAGCAATTTCCAACAGCCCCCTCGCAGCCTCTGCACGGTTGCTTATCACCATATTTCCTGTGGTTCAGTAGTGGTTCCCAACTCGGGGCAATTTTGCCTTCCCAACCCAGGGGACATTTGGCCGTGTCTGGAGACATTTTTGGTTGTCACAATTCGGAGGTGGGAAGGCTGCTACTGGCATCTAGTGGGTGAGGCCAGGGATGCGGCTAAATATCTGATGTGCACGGGACAGTCCCAGCACAGCAGAGAATTATCTGGCCCCAAATGTCAATTGTGCAAATGCTGAGAAACGTTGGTATGTAATATGGAGCTCCTACAGGGAAAAATTTTTAAAGAAAACATTCACAAATACTTTTCATAATACAGTTATTTTACATGATTTCAAAGTGGTTTTGTACCGAAAAAATATTCTTTTCCTCATGTAAGAATCGGCAATTCTACACTGACATCCAGCTGCAGACTGTAAATCTGTCTCAATGTAGTAATATTCTCCTAACCGAAAACAGTAATACAAAAATGACATGGCTAAAATTAATAAATTGAGCTCAGTGAAAATCAGTACACAGCAGTGTTCTGGCAGTAATAGACTTAACTCTAGAGTAATGAGGAATAACTCAACATTAGCTTTTATTCTCTGTGTCGGACTTGGCTAAATTGGATGTGAATGTGTCTTTGCTATGGTGCGTTGTTGCTATGCTGTGTTGCTACATAAAACACCACTAGGGGGCGGTGGTATTGCCTGCTCTTTCACTCTCTGGCCACCAGGCCTTCGGACGTCCATCAGCACATGCATTGGAAGCAGGATAATTTTTGGAGGGACGAATAGAGATTCTTATACATGTCTCTATATAAAATACTTCTTGTTTCGGTGTTTACCTCCAAATGTAAAATGAAAACCCATCTGACTTACGTACATAGGTCGGATCCCTTAAAATGATAGTTTGCAAACTTTTGCAATCCTCAGGATAACTTGAAAGGCTTAAAGAATTCAGATTCTGGGTTATGCCCTTAGAGACTTAACAAGTCTGGAATCTGCATTTTCACAAGTATTCCATCTGTGCCCTAAAGGGTTCAATTGCTTCACACACATGTGCGCGCGCACACACACACACACACACGCACGCACCATTCTCTGTTTTATGGCCCTAAATGGAAGCCTGCAGGCATAGATTACATTAATGGCCTCAATTCATTGCTCTTGCCCTCACCTCCTCCTGCCTCCCTCCCCCATCTTCTATAAAGTGACTTTGGATTCCTCTTACTGACGGAAGGGGTCGATTTCCCCTCCCTTGAAACTGGGTGAGATCTGTAACCTGTTAGGCCAACGGAAAGCA
The DNA here is from genome assembly GCF_057802395.1 of Ceratotherium simum simum. Classification (NCBI taxonomy): domain Eukaryota; kingdom Metazoa; phylum Chordata; class Mammalia; order Perissodactyla; family Rhinocerotidae; genus Ceratotherium; species Ceratotherium simum. Next base: position 9,042,610 of record NC_141925.1, read on the forward strand.
GCAGAAGTGATGGTGTCTCAATTCCAAGCCTTTAAGAATCCTTCTGGGTTTCCACCTGCTCTCCTCCATCTCTGCCATCGCCATGAGACTGTACCTGAGTCAATCTGATACAGGACAAGAGACATATGGAACGAGGTTGAGTTGCCTCAGCCATCTCAGCCAAGGCCAGCCTCTCTCAGCCAACACCCAGACTTGTGAACATGTCCTGCCGAGATCAGCAGAGCCCCGCCAACCTCCAGCTGAACCCAGACATATGAGCAATAAACACTTATTATTGTAAAGCACCGTGCATTGTGGCTGTTTGTTATGCAGCAGTAGCTAACTCATCCACTGCCATCTTGCAAGTGTCCACCATCCATCAAAGGAGGCAGCTTTTTGGGAGGAGAGAGTCCAAAAGCAATGGCTTTGCCTCCTTGCTGTACTTAACTGCTCCTCTCATCACTTTCCCACCAATAAAATGGGCACACCAGTGTTTGCCCTCTTGGCTTGATGGGTTGTCATGAGAATCAAATTCAATGATACCATCCATATGAAGGTGCTTTGTAGACCGGAGTCCTGGGTATCTCTGGAAGCACTCGGTGTCCCCTGCATGGTGCCAAGTCCTATATATGCATTATCTCATTTAATCTCACAACCTTGTGTACTAGCTGGTTCTGCTACCCGATCCTTTCTGCCCTCAGCTCTCCTAATACAGGTCTTAGCTTAAATGTCATCTCATCGACGAGTCCTTCTCACCCACCTGAAGTTGCTGTCTTCACATCACACTATTTCCTTCACAGATTATGTCCCAATCTGTAACTTGATTTATCTTTTTTCCTTGCTTGTTGTCTGTCTCTCCCCCACTGTAATGTAAGCTCCATGAGTGCCTGGGACTTTTCTATCTGGTACATCCTGTGTCCCCAGTGCCAGCCCAATGAGTGGCCCAGAGTAGGTACTCAACAAACATCCGGCGAACGGGAGACCAAATGGACCACCCTCAGAGCTAAACATTACCCCGTTTCGTAGATAAGGACACAAGGCTTAAAGTAGCTCACTCAGGCCTCTCAGCTCCTAACCGCAGAGCTGGATCGGAACTCGGGCCTGTCTGGTTCTGAGGCACGTGCATTTTACATCGCATGGCCCTGCCTCCCAGGGAGGGTTTGCTTGGTTGCGGAAGTACTGGGCCGCAGCCTTGGGTGGAAGCAAGAAGTGCAGCGATCAGAACAGAAAAAGACAAATCAAAGCTCCTGCCCCACGGGCAACGAGTCAGAAACCTCAGCTCCTTAAAGCCAGGCACGGTCTGTAATTAGCGCACTCCAGACACCCGGCAGAGACGCTGCCCTCTGTGAGGGGCTGCACAGCGCCCCCTCCAGCCCCTTCCTCCTTCGATTCTTGGGACACTGCAATTCCAGAAGCTCAGTGGGAATTGTGGTTGGAAGAGGGTGAGAGTATGGAGCGTGATAGGCTTTCTTGGAGGCTGGAAGCATCTGATCATACAGCCAGCTGTGACTAAACCAAAATAGGTATTTCTAATCTCCTGTCACATTGGGATGTATGACAAGGCCAGCTTGAGAGAGGGGACTCAGGAAATCTGACAAGGGGGGAACAAAGCACACATGGGAATTCTCTCATCAGTGAAGACATCAGAGTTGACGCTTTTTTATATTACTTACATCCTCCCCAAACGGACCCATATAAGAAAGACGAGATGAGAGGGGGTCCTAGTAGATGGAATCATGGCCCCCCCAAAGATGTCCACATTCTAATCCCCGGAAGCTGTGAATATGTTGCCTTACATGGCAAAGGGACTTTGCAGGTGTGGTATGATTACGTTAAGAACCTTGAAATGGGAAGATGATCCTGTATTATCAGGGTGAGCCCAGTGTAATCACAGGGTCCTTGTAACAGGGAGGCAGGAGGTCAGAGAGAAAAGAAGACCCTATGCTGCCAGCTTTGAAGAGGGACGGAGGGGCTGTGCTCCAAGAAGAGTGGGTATCCTCGAGAAGTCGGAAAAGGCACATGCTCCCAAATGGAAACAACAGACTCTCCCCCTAGAGACTCCAGAAGGAACCAGTCCTGCTGACACCCAGGGAAACTGACTTGAGACTTCAGCCCTGCAGAAATGTGAGATATAAATTCAGTTGTTTTAAGCCACTGTGTTTGTGATCTCTTAGAGCAGCCATAGGACACGACAACAGGGTTGAAAGTAAACTACAAAGCAAATACCCACAGTGGTACCCAACTGATTTAGGTGGTACCCGAAGTCACATCACATAGGAGGACGTTACCGTCTCCTCCGTTTCCTTACTAGCGTTCTGATTATGTCAAGCAGGTATGGTCCTAATCCTTTTTTAACGTCTGTACAGTCTGTTACTCACCCCCTTTCTTAACTGGGAAAGAGCAGGCCTCAGGCTCACCACCTCCTGCCGACAACAACAGTTTGTCATATGCATTTAATAGCATCCTTGTTTGTAATCATATCCAGTTTTTAACTGGGTCGCTTAGGACTGCTAATGCTGATTTTCAACTTACTTTATAGTTTCTTCTTCTTTTTTTTTTTTTTTTTTTTGGTGAGGAAGATTAGCCCTGAGCTAACATCTGTTGCCAATCCTCCTCTTTTTGCTGAGGAAGATTTCCCCGGGGCTAACATCCACGCCCATCTTCCTCTACTTTATATGTGGGACGCCTGCCACAGCATGGCTTGATAAGCAGTATGTCAGTCCACACTCAAGATCCAAACCTGCAAACCCTGGGCTGACGAAGTGGAGCATGCCAACTTAACGACTATGCCACCGGGATAGCCTTATAGTTTCTTTTTGAATAAATGTATTTATATAAAAAAGAGTTGAGGGGCCAGCCCAGTGGTGTAGTGGTTAGGTTTGCGCACTCCGCTCCGGTGGCTGAGGGTTTGGAGGTTCAGATCCCCGGCACAGACCAAGCCACGCTTATCAAGCCTCCCACATATAAAGTAGAGGAGGGTGGGCACGGATGTTAACCCAGGGCCAATCTTCCTCAGCAAAAGGAGGAGGATTGGCATCGGATGTTAGCTCAGGGTTGATCTTCCTCATCAAAAAAAAAAAAGAGTTGATTTAACAAAAAATGTTCAGTGAACAATAATGCAGGTTATACACACCTACGAGCAGAGAGCATGTAGGTGGGACACAGACAAATGAAGTGTGGGAGCACCAGCTTAGCCGTGGCTCAATAAGGAACTGGCCTCAGGTGGGACTTAGCAGGCATCTGCCATTCTGTTTGACTGCCCGGTATCTAAGCTTCCTTCCTGTGTTGGGGAATCCCTTCCTTCTGTGTCTTGGTGGGTTGCAGAACCAACCTCCCACTTAGAAACTGAAAAGGCCTGCTAATTACTGCCAGCCTCCCTTGCAGCTCGGGCATGGTCATGTGACCAGGCTTCACCAATCAGACGCACCATGCCAGGCTCCAAATCTGAAGGAGGAGGAATAGAGCACAGATGCTTTCCGGAAGAGGTATTGGCTGCGCAATATCAAGTTCCTGGTGCAAGTGGTACCATCCTGTGATGGCAGGTTTCCTACCAGACTGTGTTCTGTGGAACAATCTGAGGCAGTCAGTGGGGTTTGGCTGCGTACTTCCAAGCCGGTGCACTACCTAATTTCCTTTTAATGAATTTCTTTTCTGTGTAAATTGGCTGGAGTCACTGTCGCTTGCAACTAAGAACCCTGACTAATAATACTAAATCTGGGTGCTACAAGCAACAGAATCTCTGATGTGGAACTGGCCGCATGGAGGTGTCAGAGCAGAGGGCAGCGAGGACCCACTATCCCCGGCTGGGAAGCAGCGGCCCTCGCATTGCTATTGCAAGACACTCGATCAACTTTTTCTGTAAAGGGCTAGATAGGAAATGCTTTAGACTTTGTGGTCCATATGGTCAACTACTCAACTCTGCCTTTGAAAGCAGCCGTGAACAGTATGTGAATTAGTGGGTGCGGCTGTGTGCCAATAAAATTTTGTTTACAAAAGCGGGTAGTGGGCTGGATGTGGCCCACAGGCCAGAGTTTAACCCCAATTTAACTTGTTACCTATTTTACACCAACCATGTACCTGTGGATGATGTAGTCTCAGGAGAAGCTGTAGAAACACAGCAGGATGTTGCCCTGTTCAGCTTCTCAGAGCCTTCAGTCAGCTCCTACAAGAAAGAAGTCAGTCTCGGGCCAAATATGGTCTATCTAATGGCAGAAATAGAAGAAAATACAGCTTTCCTGAGATTCTTTCTGCCTGAGGCCTGCAATCTAAAATGGTGGAGAAGCCAATGATTCGGAGACTTGTCGGGATGGGCAAGTTCCATGCTAAACCAGAGGTCGGCAAACTTTATCTGTAAAGGGCCAGATGGTAAATATTTTAAGTGTTACAGGCCACATCAGGTCTTTGTTGCATATTTTTCTTTGCATTGTTTTTACAACTTCTTAAAAACAAAGAACATTCTTAGCTCTTGGGCCATATAAAAGCAGGCCTCGGCCAGCAGGCAGGGCTTAGCTGAGCCCCGCTCTAAACTAAGGATCAGTGGGGTGGAGACAAAGAGCTGAGCAGAGGAGATGTACGCGATTCAGAAAAAGACATGCCCACTCCTCTAGCCTTCTTCACAAGGGACCAGCCCAGGGACATGGCGTGGATTACGAGGGCTTGAAGTTATCGCCTCAAGCGACAGAGGCTTGGGGCTAGGAGACAGGAATTCTCAGGCTGAGAGATTAAGTCCACCTCATCAAACACCATAAAGCAGAACCACCCAGCTATGCCACTACTGGATTCCTGTCAAAATTTGTGTGATAATATTTTTTTTTTTTTAAAGATCCAGATAAGATCTCTGGCTAGCTTAGCCTTGATGGCCAAAGGAACCGAGACCAGCCTGGGACTATCCAACTCTGAGGTACTTCTGAGACCCTAGGCCTTCACACCCACAGGAAGGAGGAAGGGCCTCCTCCCCACTGCCCATCTTAGACACGGCCTTGGAGGACTGTGGACTAGGCAGGTCGTCCCCTTGAGTAGAACCAAGGGCCATGCATTGACCAACCGCTGATCTCACTCCCCACCAGGGAAAGGAATTCTTGATATTCATGACCAACAGTGACCCTTTGGCCACTGGGCATTGATTCTGATCCTGCTCATCTGTTTTCCAAAGGAGATCGTTTATTGTAGGCATCCTGTTCCTTTCCTCCATTACATATTGGGTACGTTTGGGAGTATATGACTAAACTTTTAGTCATAGGTTGCCGGGCCATGAGGAGCCACACCCAGACCTAATAAAGAGGATAATAATACAACACTAAGAGACCCTGCGGTGGGAGCTGGAAGTGTAAGTGCTTGTGACTTTGGGGTGTGAACCTCTTAGGATGGGGTTAGTTCATTTCAAGAATGTATAAGGTACATGCATGGATGTTAGGCAGCAAAGAGATGAACTCTAGCAGACACTGTTGGCTGCCTCCCTAATAGTCAATCTCTTCTTCCTTTCGCCAACAGTGTGGTTCATAAGTATATCCCTCACTGAGGGAATCATCCTTAGCTCGGAGGTCAACGCTAAGCGTGGTAATTTAATTACCCCAGCCAGTGATTGGGTGAAGCATGAAATTTGGAATCCTCAGGGCAATGACATCAGGAAGAGTTTGCTAAATGGCTTCTGAGGAAGCTCTTCTTGTTTCTAAAAAAAGACCCAGAAAAAAATAGTGGCCTTTGTACTTGATTAGACCAGGAGATGGCAAACCTTTTCTATAACGGGCCAGATGGCACCATAGGCTTCACAGGCCACGCAAGTTCTGTGGCAACTCTGCCATTGTCCTGTGAAGGCAGTCACATACAATATCTAAACAATGAGTGTGGCTGTGTGCCAAGAAAACCTTATTTATGGACACTGAAATTTCAATTTCATATAATTTTCACGTGACACCAAGTATTATTCTTTTTTTCACTTTTTTTTGAAATTGGGACTAAAATTGTCTAGATCAGGGCAGGGACTAAGTTTATTGTGATGTACCTGACCACTAGCACAATGCTTACACCATAATTTGCACACAAATAGTTGGTGAATAAATATCTACAATATTCTCACGATGAATTGACTCCTTTATCATTATAAATATGTATGCACCCAATATCGGAGCCCCTAAATATATAAAGCAAACATTAGCGGTCTAAAGGGAGAAATAGACAGCAATATAATAATAGTAGGAACTTCAACACCCTACTTTCAACAATGGACAGATCATCCAGACAGAAAATCAATAAGAAAATATTGAACTTGAACTATGCTTTAGACCAAACGTACCTGACAGACAGATACAGAGCATTCCATCCAACAGCAGCAGAATACACATCCTTCTCGAGCGCACGTAGAACGTTCTCCAGGATAAATCATGTTAGGCCACAAATATTTGGTGAATGACTGACTGAATGACTGAAAGAGAGGTTAATTTCCTGAACGGAAGAAATACAAAATTGATGCTCTAGGGTGACCACCATCTACCTGCCACATGGACAGAACCAAAAACAACCCAGAAACACAAAGAAAAGGGACAGCAGCCCTTGGAGGTTTTAGGTTGCAACCCCTGTGTGGAGAGAAGTGTGTGTTCCCTAGATAGACAGCTTTTACTACTTTTGGTGTTCTTTAGGTTAAAAATTAAAGATCTCTCATTCTGGCTGAATTTCTTTTTCTAGTGGAGTGCACTGTAAAGACAGTCTTATTTTCGTCATCACCCAACCCTCTAAAGCAGGTCTTTATTAAATACAAACCGAAGAACAGGCCTGGCTACATAATTTGCAGGGACCGTTGCAAAATCAAAATGCGGGCTGTTTGCTCAAATATCATTAGGAATTTTAAGACAGTGCTAGCAGATCATTAACCAAGCGTGGAGCCCTTGGCACTTGCAAGCTCATTCATCCGGGAAGCTGGCCCCAGTAAAGGAGCAGAGGGAGTGGGGGACTGTCCCATGAATTATGAGACATCTACTGCTCGCTGTAAAAATGGCCCATTATCATCTTGAGGAGAAATCGGGTGACCCCCCGCCACTCCAGATAGCAGCATTTTACTCTCGACGTTGGCACAGTTGGGAACATCAGAGTCTGTCGCTCCGGGAAATTTGGTTTTAAACTTTATTTTTCATGTACAGTTTCAGATTATACAAAACATAGAAAATGGACTATTTTAAAGGCACATCAAGTAGAAGGTATCTAACTACCCTAAAATCACCTTTGTCCCCAAACCAAGATTCAGACTTAACCTCTAGGCCTTTCCCGAGCATCTCCCCGTCACCACTGCCCCCCAATATATAAAACTGTCCAACATGCTGTATTGTAAGTAACCGTTCCACTATTAGCGAGTTTAGTAATGCCCCACCCATCCAGGCAGATTGTAAACGACGCTTCTGTCTAAGCTTCTGTGTTTAGTGTGTTTACATACGGGCTTCGGGCTCCGGGTTTCTTTATCATCAGTTAATACAGAGCGTCCTAGGACTGCAGCCTGTGATTAGGGATGCGCACAGGCACACACCCTGCATCCGAGAGTGTGCGGGAGGGGGCAAGTCTCCAATTTGCCTGTATCCAGGCGTGAGTATATACATTCACGCAGAGCCACAAACCAAGCATTCGCCAAACTCATTTGAACAGAGACCCAAAGTAATTTTAATGCGAATAACAAAATGAGTTAGTCTGTCCTCCATCCACAGCCCCTCAATGAAAGAATTACAGTACTTTATAAAAATGTCCTAAAATGCGCAAACTACGGTTCCTTCAAATACAGGTGTTACCAGGAATATATTTGGTCCTGAGATTTGCTTTTTGAATGTCTCAGCTAATTTTCTTTGCTGTTGCTCTTGAATAACTGACCATAAGCACCAGGTGAGGGCTGCTCTACCTACAGGCAAGAAGGTCAGATCTTCTCCCTCATGCCATCCCTCCTTCCCGCCTCCCAGCGCATGTCACACAGCCGGGAAAAGGCAGCTTTCCTGTTTCACAAAACCTTGGCATCACAGACGGACGTGGGCACTGAATGTTACACAGTAGTGGCAACCAGCCAGGAAAACCCATGGGCTCATTTCAGATACATACCCCTGAAGCTTTTCGTGAAGGAGATTCATGCATTGCTTGGGGATTAGGTTTTCCAAATTTCCGGTTTCTAAGGGTTTTTGTTTGTTTCGTTGTGGCTACCAGGAAATTATAGAAAAGCCACCTGGGTAGAAAGCTGGAGGCACCTAGACCCACTGTCCTCCACGAGGCTCTCGTAGCATCCTGCAAATCCCAGGGGTGTGACCCACAGTGCTACCCACAACATGACAGTTTTCTGTCGAGGCAGGAGGTGGCAGCTTGTCTTGTCACTGGCCCTGTGTCACCCTGCACGGTGCTGGTGGCCTCTTCACGGGGAGGGGGTCCTGTCTCGGGGAGGATGTCTGGATTTGCTTGCCCCTCTTTCCAGAGCCTCACACAGTGCCCAGAACGCAGCAAGCATTTCATATTCAGCTGCAAATGAACCAACGATGAAGAACGTACAAGTGAGTAGATGGAGAGAAAACCCAATCTTCCACTGAAGAGGTTTCCATGGTGGCCCTGGAACTACTCAAACCAGACGTCCCCCCAGCTCCGGTGCAACGGGGCCGACAGCAAATCACCCTCTGCTTGGCGGGCAGGCGGACGGGCCTCACCCCGGCCACGGGCACCCCTCCCACGGGAGGGAGGACAGCGAGGCCCACACTGGCGCTCCCCCGGGCCTCCTGCGTTCCCACACCTACCGCGCTTTTACACCTAAAGACCCCCTCCCCAAAGCTGCATCTCTCAGTGCCGGCTCCCGACCGCCTGGGGCGCGCGATCGCCCAGACCCGGCTCGGCAGATCCCCGGCGGCCCCTGTGCCAGGAAAGCTTGAGAACCACGGCAATCTGGGACCCTCTCATGGTGTCATCTCGGGGACCCTGGGCCCCTGCACGGGAGTAAGTGTTCTCTGGGTGTCACGCAGACAGGCACTGCTTCATAAATCCCACTGCAGGGCCGAGGGGAGTGACAGGCGGGCAGATCTATGCGCCTCCAGGAGCATTTAAAGGTCGGCAGGCAGAACGCAGTGCCCCCGCCCCCCCGCCCCAGGGGCCTCTCTTTTGAATCCTTGGTTGTGTTCTTTGCGGCCTTCATCACACTTTGTAATTAGTTTTCCTAATTGGCTGTTCATCTGTCTCCTCCATTAGACTATGAGCCCCCTGAGGAGAGACTGTCTCCACATGGTGCCTGGCACGAAACAAGGTTCCATAATTAACGTTGATGGACGAATGAACGAATGAATGAATGGTGACGGGGCCTCCGAGGCCCTGGAAATGGGGATTAGTAGAGGTCAGCCAGCCTTAGGAGGCGGGGCAGGAAGACAAGGGAGAGGCCTCTGTGTTAGAGCAGGCAGGAGGCTGCCCCAGGGCGTCTGGCTGTCGGGATGCCTGGCCTGGGACTGGAGTTTGGGTGGTCCAGATGTAAACAGCTGTGGAAGACCGTGAAGCATCAAGAGCTGATGGAGGCCAAGGTTTGAGCCTGCGGGGGGGTCTAGACCCACCCGCCCCCTCGACAGAGATCTTTCCTATTTTTGAGGCAGCTCTGCTCGCCTAGCCCTGGGACTGTGGTCTTCAATTTTAATGCACCGAAGCATCGCTGCAGGTTCCTGGGCCTCCCCCTGAAGACCCTGATTCTGTAGGTCTAGGCAGGGACCCTGAGAGTCTGCATTTTTCAAGGGGCCCCGGGGATCACATGTTGAGACGAGGGTGAGCCTGACTCTGACCCCCAGGTTAAAGATGACCTTCCCTAAGGCGAGCAGCTGCCGTTCTCAGGAAATCTGAGTGGCGCTTTCTGAACCCAGCCCATCACAGGAGGGTTGGGGCTCTGGCCTGGATATAGACAGAACACCAGGGGCGATACCTGTTTCTCACATGGAATTTGGAGATGTCATCCCTCACCTGGACCCCTCACCCCACCTTCCACCACCAACACAGAGAGACTCAGGAAGGAAGGCTGAGGTGAGGGGGGCTTGGTGTGGCCCAAACCTAGAAGATGTCCCCTGAGACCTGGCTTTCTCAGTCTCTCGTCACATCACATCACATCCCCGCGGTTAGGAAACACCCTGCTGGACATTTTTGGATTTGAGCACTGCCGGATTTTTGGCTTTGTCGAGTTGAGACTCTCGGACAGGCAGGAGTTCTGAATTCCAGCCTCCATAGTCTGTTCTCTGATCTCAAGAATGCAAAAACTCTTCTCTTCTTTTGGCTTTTAAAGGAAACAATATGTTTGCTAGAAAAACCACAAAAAAATGATTATATACAAAACGGTTATCTGAGTGTGAATTCTGTACTGCAGTGAAAGCGCCCTAGCTCCTAGTGTTCTATTTGCGCTTCCTCAATATCAGGTACATGAGGCCACTGACGAAGGTGAAGGCGAAGGCCACCCACGCCAGGATGAAGGAGTAGCCGTATTTGCCCTCCGAGGTCAGCAAATAGACATTCGAGTTGTGTTGGTGAAAGTCTTCACGCCGGTCCGTGTAAATGGAAGCTGCAATCATGACACACAGGCCTGTCGGAAGACAGCAAGGATACAAGTCAATCACAGACTAGTGTGTACCAGGGACCTGAGCGGACTACGTTTTACGGCCAGAGCTGAGGACAAACGTCAGCTTTTATTAGTAGCAGGTATTTATTTTAGTCAATTGGAAAGATTACAACTAATATTTTGTGGCAGAATATTGCTACCTACCCTGTAGCCATTTTGCTTCCAATTCTTGCCAGCTGAATGCAATTTTGTTTGGGCAGCCACATCCCCAGCCCAGAGGATAAGTCATAATTGGTCTAAGCCACGGGTCAGCCAGACAGTAAATAGTTTAGGCTCTGTGGGCCCCATATGGTCTCTGTCGCAACTACTCAAGTCTGCCCCATAGACCACCCATAAATGAGTGGGTGGGGCTGTGATGCAATAAAAGTTTATTTACAAAAACAGACAGTGGGCCAGATTTGGCCTCTAGGCCATAGTCTGCCAACTTCCCCTGGCGATCTTGTTCCTGTTTACTTGTTATAGTTTATGGATCTGTATGTGCCCCATTTCTGGCCAAGGAAAATCCTTCAGTGAAAAATATTACTCCCTGAAAAGAGCGAGATGAAGGAGGAGAAAGCATTTCTTTGTTGCCGTACTTTCCCTTGCTTACTGCTTTAGATATTGTTAGGTCAAGATGAATGTCTGGAGCTGTGGCAGCCTTTTTGGGGCCATGAGGAGGTCATCACTGATACTCTGAAGATGATAGTGTAGAAGAATGAAAAAAGTGGGGGTTCTTGATGACGCTGCTGAGATGCCAAATCAACTCTGGCACCTTCCACTTCCAAGCTATTTGTTATGTAAAAAAAATAAAGGTCTTTGTGGCTGAAGTCATTGTTAATTGGATTTTCTCTTGCAGCCAAAAGCAGCCCGAGTGAACCACCTGCAGTCCCCACATTCACAGACATTGGTGCCAGGATGAGGTTAAGGACCCTGACTTTCCTTGTGGGACCTACTGTCTCTCCTGGCCAGGCAGTTTTCAGACGACTGTCCATCACGATGCCCAGCCCTTCTCTGGCTGGGGGCTGAGTGCATGAGACAATCTCAGCCCATCAGACTCTTGCCCCTGGAGACTCGAATCCAGAGGAAAGTCACACTGTCCAAGCTCCTCGATTCCGGCAGCATCTTCCTGCAGCAACTGCCTGTCAGTTCCTGCTGCCTGGATCCTCTTCCCAAGACCTGATTTTCAGCTTTTCCTTCGATTCTTACAAGCTACCCCAGCATCCCATCTCTTACGTATGTTAGAGTACCTGTGGCTCACACCTGAAAATCCCTGGCTGGTACGGCATCAACCCACTCTGCAAACTTGGGGCAGACGGAAGAGGGGATGGTCCTTGGACCAGAAAATGGCCAAAGGGGCTGCTGTGGAAGGAAAGGGAGGTACGGCTCTCATATCAAATTACGGGGAATTTCCCTAAATTTATATCAAGGCCGTGGGTTTTGACTAACTGGCCTTACAGACAAATAGACAGATGGAGACAGTGACGGAAAATAAACTTCAACTGGTAACTCCCCCAGTCCCCTCTCTGCATGCCAGGTGACAGGAGTCAATCGCCTTTGATGGGTGAGTAGCGGGGTGTCCGTGCCTCTAACTGGGAGACACAGAGAAAGCACAGGAAGGGCAGAGAAGACGCCCCTCACCACCTGCTGGGGCCCTTGGGCAAGTCGTGTTCCTCTTTTGGCCTCGTGGGAAGTACAAATCCCCAGGCTCTAACCCGGCAGATTCTGGTTCAAAAGGTCAGGATGGGGCCTGGGGGTCTGCACTTCAGAAAGGTCCCCAGAGGGACGAAATGCGATGGGAGGGGCTTCAAGTTTTTGTCACCAGACAACTTTAACTCTTCACTGACAAACAAGAACAAATGACCAGGTTGTGAAACAAGGATTCTTCACCCAATTTCAGCCTCGCTAAAATTCAAAAGTAGAAAAAAGTGCTCTGAGACTTCCTTTTTCTCTAAGTTCCTCCAGGATCGAGGCCGTGTCTCGTTCGTCTCTCTCTCTCCAGCAGCCCACACAGGCCTGCCCCAAAACGGGCACTTCTGACGCCAAACAGCCTAAAACCTGCCGGTGGCTTCCCACCAGCTTTGGATAAAGACCCCCAAATCCGACAAGGCTTACAAGACCCCGTGGAGTCCAGCCCCCGCTGCCTCTCTGCCGCAGCTCCCACCATGCTCCAGCCTCATTCCGTCTCTACATTCCAGCCTCACTGGCCGTCTCGCAGTCTCTCCGGTCACAGGGCTCCAGTCATGCTGTTCCCTCTGCCTGGCACACCGTTCCCTCCCCTCTGTATCAAGACAGCACATTCTAGACAACTCCTGCTCACCCCACATCCCAGCTCAGGCTTCACGTCTTCAGAACGCCTTCCCCGACCCCCTAACGAAATCCAAACTCCAAAATATAAAATGTCCCACCGCAGCAGGGCAGCCAGCTTCCTTCCAGATCCTCACCCGCCACACTCCTCCCGGCTTCGACTCGGGGGTGGCTGGGAAGGGATGCTAATTCCGGGGAGCCGTCGTTCTACTTACACGCCATGAGCTGGATGATGGAGGTTAAAACGAATCTCTCTCCCTGCTTGAGACGGAAGAGCTGCAGCACGAAGATGAGGAAGGCGACACAGCAGAGGATGGTGGCCAGGATCATGGTGGCCTGCACCGCCTGCACCGTGGAGTACTCTGTGGGGAAGGGCGGGGCGCACGGCTGAGGACCACCGACCCCCGGGCCCCAGGTGACAGTGATGGTGGCAGCCCCGAGTGGGGATGACAGGAGGCACCAGTGCAGGGCGTGGGGCTGCCATCTGCAGAGGGAGAGCACAGGCAGCCCGGAGTCCTCCTCCCCGCCCCCCACGTGCCCATCTGTGCCCTGGAGGGACCACCCCCCACGTCCTTATCTGGAAAACGGAGCAAGAACCACGTGCTCTGCGTTCTTTCTGGTCTGGGTCACTGCCCCCAAATGTGTGGCTCATGGTTGGGGGGTTTTTTCAAGTACAAACCCTCAGGGTCCAACCTGGAGGATTCCGGTTTAAAGAAGCCAGGATGGGACGGGTCGGGATTGGGGGTCTGCACTGTAGAAAGACCTCCACGGGGATTCTCGGGGACTTGAGGCTCACAGACCCAGTGACCTTCTAACGTGCTCTGTGGACTACGTAAAACCCTCTAAGTGTAAGAGAGTGACCCTCGATCGCTACCTAGGAAAACGGAAAGTGAGGTTTTTTCAGATTAGCCTCAGAGAGTGGGCGGGGGAGCCTGGGGCTCAGTACAGGGACGTTTCAGCGGAGAAAGGAGTGGGTCTTGGGTGGAGGGTACTGCGTGCGGGAAGGACACAGCTGGAGCACGGCAGATGTACAGAAGGGGTCGAGTGCACAGACTGGGGCACCTGCGTGGGCCTCAGTTTCCTCACCTGTAAAATGGGGAGAGTAACAGCTCCCACCTCATCAGGCAGGGATGGTGGAATAGATTTACCCACATACAGATTTTAGGGGGTGCTGGCAAAAAGGGAGTCCTGTGGAAGGGCTGGATGTTATCACCAGGACACAGCTAAGGCAGGTGAGGGGACAGTGCCCAAAGCTGCAGAGGAAAACCTAAGGACACACCTTCCTTTTTTTTTTGGCAATTTTGCAATTCTGCCTGAAACTGACTAGAGGGAAGCATAATTCGTAAGCACTTATAATAAATGTTTAGAGCAATGGATCTTGGTTCACTCTGGCTGCACATTAGAATCACCCAGAGAGCAGCCAGCCCCCTCCCCTCATTCCTTATGGTGAGGAAAGAAGCCAGACCCACACACACAAATACACACTGTGTGACCCCATTCGTGTGAAGTCCAGAGCAGGCAAAAGGAAACCTCAGTGACAGAAATTGGGAGTGGGTGCCCCGGGGCAGGGGTGGTGGGAACTGAGTGGGAAGGGGCTGAGGGAACTTTCTGGGGTGACAGGAATGTTCTCTATCTTGCTTTGGATGGTGGTCACATGGGTGTACGTATAATTGTTAAAACTCTTTGAACTGAGCCCTTAAGAAGTGTGCATTTTCTTGTTTGCAAATTAGAGCTCCATTAAAAATATAAATCCAGCAGGCTGGATTTGAATATTTCATCAATATTTCATTCAAATTGAATATTTCAATTTTCATTGAAAAATATTTCATCCAGCACGCTGGGATGAAATAAATCAGAATCTCTGGTGTTGGGACCAGGCTTGGTGGGGGGGCATGTAAAGTCCCCTAGGGAATTCCAGTGTGGGGCCAAGTTGTGACCCTCTGGCTTAGAGCAGAGCTTCCCAAATTTGCCCAATCCCAGGAATCACCTGGGGGCTTGTTAGCAACACAGATTCCTGGGCCTCCCTCCCTGAGATTTTGACACAGTTGTTCTGGGGTGGGCACCAGGAATCTGCATTTTTAGCAAGTACCCCAGGTGAGGGGGCAAATACAGTCAGGCACCACATAACGACGTTTTGGACAAGGATGGACCACACAGATGACAGTGGTCCCTAGGATCAGTACCATACAGCCTAGGTGGGCAGTGGGCTACACCATCTAGGTTTGTGTGAGTACACTCTGTGATGTGCACACAGTGACGAAATCACCTAATGACGCATTTCTCAGAACATATCCCCATCGCTAATTGACGCATGACTGTATGGAAAACACATCTGCTGTGGACCGCACGTTTGTGTCCTCCCGCCCCAAATTCGTATGTTGACATCCTAACCCGCAAGGTGTGGGGGGGCCTTTGGGAGGTGATTAGGTCATGAGGGTGGGGCCCTCAGAAACGGGATTAGTGCCTTTACAAGCAAAGACACAACAGCTTGCTCTCGCTCACTGCTCTCCATCATGTGAGGACATGAGAACCAGGCTGTCTGCAGACCAGGAACAGTGTCCTCACCAGACCCTGGATCTGCCGGCATCTTCAGGGAAATAAATTTGTTGTTTAAGCCAACCAGACCACGGCATTCTGTTATAGCAGCCCAAGCAGACCAAGACAGTGGCTTTAGGGAAAAAGACGGATGCGTGTTTTCAGAACACGGTTTCTCACAGTGGGGGGTGGGTGCAGAATGTACCCCTGGTGGCCGACGAGACTGGCGTAGGTGGAACCACATCAGGGCACCGAACAAGAAAACTCCCCTAGTGAGAGGGAGAGTCACTCTGCTCCTGGTTCCCTTCGTCTCAGGACCTCAAGGAGGCCTTCTCCCCTGGACGCTTCAGCACTTCTATAGCACCTGCTCATATCTGGGTTTTGGTCGTTTTGTTTTTTAACAAAGAAAGAACCGGAAACAGGCTTAGGGCCTTCAGGGGGCAAGCACGTCCAGTCAGAATTAATAACATCATTTGGTTTTCAATGTAGCTTTTTTTTTAAGTTTTCTTTCTTTTATGACAAGTGATATCAGTTTATCCTTTATGGAGGGAGAGAAAGTTCCCTTGAAAATAAATTTATCTAAGGAAAAAGGGAAGTGTTTTAAAGTAGGGGTCGGCATGTGTTTTCTGTAAAGGCCAGACAGCAAATATTTGAGGCTTTGTGGCCACACAGTCCCTTACTGCATGTCTTATTGGTTTTGTGTTTTGCTTTTTTTTTTTTCCACAACTCTTTAAAAATGTAAAAACTGTCTTAGCTCATTGGACTGAATTTGGCTGGTAGTTTGCTGACCTCTTATTTTAAAGAAAAATAACAGGTGAATAATTGCACATAGGGGTTATGGAATGCAACCCAGAGAGGCTTGGAAACGTTGCCGCGAGCACAGCCAGCTCTCCTGGCCGACCACGCACACCTGTTGGGGTTTGCTGAGCAGGGAAGAACGGCTGTTTCTAGGGTCACAGGTTAGCATGACAGATGAACAGACCCGAGAGGGGCAGAGGCACAAAATGCAGAATGTGGTCGAGAGCACAGGCTTCAGAGATGCTCACTTCTAGATCGGAATCCTGGCTCCATCATTTTCTCCTGGCTGTGTGACCTCGGCTCTGTGCCTCAGTTTCCCCATCTTAAAATGGGGCCAATGGTCCCTGCCTGATAGGGCTCTGAGATCACTTATGTAAAGGCCTCAGCCCAGCGCCTCATAGTAAACCTGCAGTAAATGATGCCTCCCGTTGGTATTTTGCTGCTGTGATTATGAATGTTGATATTGTCATTGAGGGAATGGTGAGACTTTACAGCCCAGTGAGCAGGGTCCCCTGCTCCCTAACATGGATCGCCAGATTTGGCAAACAAAAACCAACACAAAAATGGGATACCCATTAAATTTGAACAACAGATAAATCACAAATTATTTTTTAGTATAAGTATGTCTCATATAATATCCGGGACATACTTATACTAAGTTATTTGTTGTTGATCTGAGATTCCAACTGAACTGGACTTCCCGTATTTTATCAGGCTCCAGGCCTCCACATGGCCTCTTCCATCAGTTCTACAACAAAAAAACAGAACCACTCGCTCCACAGTGAAGGAGAGTGGGTGCCACATTTTTTAAGTGGGGTTTTCTGTATTTACAAAGCTTTTTTGTGTACTTTAGCTCACACACAGAGGCAGCACTGCAGGTGCATTGCTACAACCTCCATTTTACAGCTAAGGATACTGAGGCTCTGAGAGCTCAAATGACCCACCCAAGGTGAGGTCACGCAGCTCATCAAGGAGCCCGCTCTCGGATTTCTGCCACAGCAGCCTGCTGAGATGGGGGAACTGATCCAAATATAAATTATAGTCTCTGAGCCGATTTAGAGGTGAGGCTTGGATAAAAGAGGAGCAGGAAAAGAGTCTAGATGAGAATCTTCTAGAATCTTCTAGACTCTAGATGAGGGCTGAAGCTGAGAAAGGGTGAGGAAGGGAAGCTCTGCCTGGCCAAGACACAGAAAAGAGAAGGGTGGGGCCCAACTTTGGTGGGCTTGGTGTCCCCTCCAGCCTCTGGCCTGTCCACATGCCTCCTGTCTCCAATTTGTCCCCTGCGCCGACACGCACCGGGCACTCGGCCAGGCCCGTCTAAGAGTGCTGTGAGTGAGGAATCAGAGTCGGGAAGCCTTTCTCCTGAGCATCCTTTTTGCACTCACTGCTTCTCAGCCAGCTTCACACTCACCTTTAAAGGAGTCAGTGATTTCCGTACAATTCGTGTTGTTGACGCACACTCTCCAGATATCTGCAAAATACTCTTCTCCTACCCACCAGGCCTGTAACACAAAATGGAAACACAGGGAAAGGCTGTGCGTCAACGATGAAAACACTGACCCCTAATTAGGGTTTGGCACAGCAGTACAGAAACATTTGGGACCAGCACTTCTCCATCTGCAGTGTGCAGGTGAGCCCCCTGGGCATCTGGTTAAAATGCAGATTCTGATTCGAGAGATATGGGGTGGGGCCTGGGATTCTGCATTTCTATCAGGCTCCCAGTGATGCCAAAGCTGCCGGCCTGCTGAAAGGAAAGAGAAGGTCCAGCCCTCACCAGGCGTAGGAGAGGAGATGAGGCTCCGTTGGCAGTAATAAGAGCAGACAGCGGTAAATTCCACCAGAACCACAGGGGCAATGTCAGCGAGTGGTTAGAAGAGGATGGATCTGGGGGGGAAAGCCTGTTATGGATGAAATGATCAGATAAGACTCTCCTGCCTTCCGTCCAAACGCTCTCCTTTCTCTCTGTGCTTCTGCTGCTCTCTGCCCCCAGCTGGCCCTCCTTCTGCTTTCCATCCATCTAAAGACTGGAATCTCCCCCACCCACGCATCCCGTCAACAAACGGTCACTGAGCTCCCATTACATGACCAGCTACAGTGCCAGCACAATTCCTAACTCACAATGAACACCACATGACTCCCTGATTGGCAAAAATGCCCATCCGGGTCTTCTCAGTAAGTGCCACAGTCATAGAAATACCCAGGGGTCCACCATGGGATTAAGTGGGCCGTGGCTGATGGCTTTGTTGCCCCTAACGTCTGTCTATCCCTTTCACTATGTCTGGGACCTTTTGAGAATCCCAAAGGATTAGATGCAAGAAATAGAAAAAGGAGATTTTAAGAGCACACTCAATACCATTTATTCCACAGCATGTGGGCCCTTTGGATAATGATCGGTCCAAATACTTTAACCCACAGCATCCATGGGATCCCTGGCCTGGCCACTCTCGGCAGCTCTTCAAGGACCTCCAGGAACCCAAACCCGACCACTGGACTCATCGCCCCTTACAGGATCTATGGTCAGAAGCCTCTGGAAGGGTTGAAATCCCAGGTCTGCCACTCCTTGTGGTATAAACTCCAGCAGGCGTCCACCTGCCCTGAGGCTCCGTTCCCTGATCATAAAACAGCACCAGGAGGAGACCTATCTCAGAGACTTGCGGTGAGGATCAAATGACATGATGCACATAAAGGCTTCGCCCAGGCCCCGGCCAGAAGAAGCTCTCGAAGTGACAGGTGTCGGGTTGGCCTGTGCTATTATTATGATGCCTGATCAATAGGAGGCTACATGTAGGCAGAGCTGGTGGCCACGTGTAGGGTGCACTTTTTGGCTTTCTGGGCAGCGTTTCTGACTCTAAATGTCTCTGCAGTCTGAAATTATCAGGATCGAAGCCAGGCCTTCGGACCAGGGTGGGGGCCACAGAGGACCCCTGGTACAAAGCTTCATTTCCTGATACAAAGGACATTAATCTATGCCAATAGGTCACTGATCAAATGCATTCCTACCATGTGGCTGTGAGCTGGATGCTAAAGGGTACTGGTGGGAGGTGTGGCCCGGTGGACAAGCAACAACGGATCCCGTTGGTAAGGAGATGTTGGAGGCAGGAGGGGCACAGACCACCTGCAATGGGTCACCTGCAGGATCTAGGGCAATGGTTCTCAACTGAGGATGATTCTGCCCCCCACAGGACATTTGGCAATGTCTGAAGACATTTTTGGTTGTCACAACTAGGGGTGAGTGCTGCTGGCATCCCGTGGGTAGAGACCAAGGCGAAGTACAAGACAGCCCCTTGCAACAAAGAAGGATCCAGCCCAAAATGACAATAGTGCTAAAGTTGAGAGACCGACCTGAGGAAGGCTGAATTTAAGCCACATCCTCAAACAGCTTCCTATACCCAAAACATTACACCAGGCTCCGTGTGGGAATCAGGGATGAGAGGACCAAGGTCCTTGCCCATCCAGACCTAAACATGGGATGCTCCAAAGCCCCACTTGCGCCGAGTCCTCAGACCCAGGCTGAGGAGATGGGCGTGCCTTGGTAGGAAGCACAACCCCCAATCATAATCACCCTGGGGGGGTTCTCAATCCTGCTTCTACTGACGCTAGGATCCAGGGGGTGTGGGATGGTCAGAAGCAAAGGGAACTTACATTGTCGATGGTGGCAACGAAAAGCAACGCAGCGGAGGTGATGTGGAAGACGATGATGAAAGCCAGAAGCACCAACATTTTCGCAGGGCACCGTGGGGTGAGGGGTCGCGTGTAAGGCCCAGAGAGAGAGATGTGCTAAAGAAAGTGAGAGAGAGAAATTTAAATTTGTCAACGACAAAGCAAAAGTAAAATGAAAAATAAGCAACTTGTAACCGGGTTTCAGAAGATCAACAAAAAGCTCTTCTCATCTTTCCTCACCTGCAGACTTTACTGGGCAAAGTCTGGCATGAGGAACTGTTCCATGTTGCATCCAGACGCCAAATATCCCTTGTGAGGAGGAGGGGTGAGGACCAATTAAAATCACAAAATCAGAAGAGTGTCACACCTCTTGGAAGCAGCACACGGTGGGCACTGGGGCAGGAAAGAGTAGCTCTGTGTGAGCTACAATGCTATTCCCGATCCCCCACCCACCAGGCAATGCTAGGGGGATTTCACAGAGCCAGAGGACGCTCACTGTCCCAGTATCCTGTATCACAGTCCCTGCTGCGTAACAAGGCAAGGTGATCACAATACGGAAATGTTTCCTAATGATCTGACCATTTATAAAATTAATCCCCACTCACCAACACCCTACCTCTTAATATCTATCCCCATTAGAACAACATCTGATCAAAAATTCAAAGACAGGGCTGGCCCCGTGGCTTAGTGGTTAAGTGCGCGCACTCCGATGCTGGCGGCCGGGGTTCAGATCCTGGGTTCGGATCCCGGGTGCGCACCGATGCACCGCTTCTCAGGCCATGCTGGGGCTGTGTCCCGCATACAGCAGCTGGAGGTATGTGCATCTATGACATACAACTGTCTACTGGGGCTTTGGGGGAAAAATAAATTAAAAAAAAAATGTTTAAAAAAAAAAATTCAAAGACAATGTATGGCCAACCATCATTGGTTCATTTTGCTCTCTCTGGGCACAGGAAGGCTGCATTTCCCAGCCTCCCTTGCAGTTAGGTTGCAGCCTCGTGACTAATTCTGGCCAATGAGCTGTAAGCAACACTGGCACATGTCACTTCCAGGCGAAGAGCATGCTCCCTCCCCCAGTGAAGCAGCTGGGATGGTCCAGCCATGGTACGTTGAAGCCTCACTCTTTGGACAGATACTGTGATTGAGAAATAAGCTTTTGGATATGAAACCACTGAGATTTCAGAGTAAATTTTTTATTATGGCTGGACACTCAATAATATACAGCAGGAGGTGACTGCAATGTGAAATTGGAAATCTTGCAAAAAAAACTAGGGTTGTACCAAGTTGTTGAAAGTGGTACTG
This sequence comes from Ceratotherium simum simum, assembly GCF_057802395.1. NCBI lineage: Eukaryota > Metazoa > Chordata > Mammalia > Perissodactyla > Rhinocerotidae > Ceratotherium > Ceratotherium simum. The sequence continues at coordinate 9,063,755 of NC_141925.1, forward strand.
GATGAAAGTGATACTCAAAAGGCACCAAAGACATTAATACATGAGGACTTGTCCTCTCTACGCACACTCTCACTCACGGGACTCATTATTGGGACTGATCAAGGCGCCTGGGCTCACACAGGGGTCGCTCCTGAGACGCAGGACTCACTAACGATGAGCCTTGAGCCATGAGGCTGCAGAGCTCAGCCTGGGCGGTCCCAGCTGCGACTCTGTGCATCACTACTTGGAAGAACCTAATGAACCAGCTCAGAGATTCTTCCAATTCTTTTAAAAAGGACAAATCCCCCTTTGTTTAGGCCTGCGTCATTCCTAGCTACCATCGTACATACGCTGCCTCCAAAGAAATGTTTCTGACCCTCGGGAGAAAAGGCTCATGTGCCACACTGAATGCCATGTTACTTTAATATCAGCTGGAATGCCAAAAATGCCAGTCTCTTGGGGCGGGACCAGAAACTCCAGGCTTCACATATTATCATATACGATAATGGCTTCATATGTTGTCCAGCTCAGATGATACAAATGCATACGGACACACAACTAAAACTTTCCAGAAAAGGAAAAAGAAGCTTTAACTCAGTCTTTCCCAAAGTGCGGAACACAAATGTTATAGGGTGTGATTTTGGATGGTGCACTGATATGGCATTAAATGACCCCGAACCACGCAGTGAGAAAGTCCTCATTCTAACCAAGGAAAAAGAGCCAGTCTGTGCTAGCCTGTCTAACATGTGCCAATTTTTTTTTAAACAAAAAGAAAAAGCAGAACTTTGGGGAGGCCACAGAGTGTAGTTAGAATTTAACAACGTTGTTTAGATTTTATTATATTTATTTTTAAGGTTCTTTCTTTTTTTAAGAAGTAATACTGTTTATAGCAGTGATATAAAGTATCCTTTTAAAACAAATCTATTGAAATTTTAGAAGTGAGTCATTTAAGAAAAATATTGTGTAAATAAAAGAACAGGTGGTCTTCGGCATCGGCAAAAATCCCGAGGGTGGTTCTCAAATGCCTAATGTCTGGAAGGCGCTGCTGTGACACCCAGGAATGATTTCAGTTGGAATTCCAGACATTAGGAATAAGCTCCTGCAGAGAAAAGGGGAGGTTTTTACAAGAAGTCAAGTAACAGCTTGAGTCCAGGGTAAAAGAAAGGCCCAGAATGTTCTAGGGTGACGAGACAGATTGGTTTGAACTGTTGGGCATCCAGGAAAGTTAGGGAATAGAGAATTAAATGTCACCGGTCAGTCCTCTCCCGTGATGCTGTCTGGAATTCAGAACTCCAGTGAAAAACAAAATGGGGTAAATCAAGGATAGAACTTGTGGACCTAAGACACTGCTAGTGGCCTCACTGGAGGCGCTGGAGGAAAGTATCCATAAATAGAGGAGAGCCCACGAACCTTCAGAAGGGACTAAAAACGACCCTTTACTCCTGCATCTCTATACCAAAAGAATCTCCGTTCATCACTATCCCTGACACCAGTCACCCAGTTCCTTTCCCACAGGGAACCACTCTTCCCAGTTTCCAGGGCATCCTTCCAAAGATATTTGCTAGATGGGAAGCCCTATTCCCCACTCCTCAGCTTTCCACGTGGAGGGAGCTGCACTAGAGTAACACTTCTGGCCTCATGCCCGGCCCCTCACTCCTTCACTCCTGACTGGAGGGGCACCCAGTGTCCACTTCTGCATTGGTGGAGCTCAGCTATTCAGGGGCCACGGTGCAGTTTGCCCTTCCCCACACCTCCTCCCTGGACTGGGGAGTGGGTGTGTCTGCTCTCCCAGAGCCCCAGTTCCCTTGGCTGGGTGGGCCCAGGGCTAGTGGGGAGCAGGGGTGTGGAGCTGGGACTCCAACCTAATAATATCTCTCAAGAGATCATTCTTTTCCAGCAGATGTGAATCCACCTCATTCCTGGAATGGCTGCCTGGTGTTCCCTTGGGTGGCTCTGCCACAATCTACTCAACTAGTTCCCTACTGATGGCCATTAGGTCGCTTCCAGACTTTCTGCTTCTCCATACTACACTGGTAATAAACATCCTTGCACTTTGCACATTGCGTTAGTCTATCTGAAGGACACATTCCTAGAAGTGGGAGTGCTGGGTCAAAGGATATGTACATTTAATTTATTTCACTTTTAATTTTTTAATTCAATTCAATTCAATTTAAATTGAATTTACTGCAAAGCATACCGGACACTGTTAGTGCTGTACCAGCCGTGATCTTCAGAGGGTGAATGTACTGGACCAACTCTTACTGGTAGGGCTGGGTGGGTGGAGAAGCCTTGATGTCACGTCTTTGACTTAGTAACATCCCTTACTTCCCCTGGAAATACAATTCTGGCCTCTGTAGACCAGCCTCTGACGTTCCCAGGGCTCTTCCAAGTGGTGCTTTCTCTTTTCCACACCACACACGCATGTTTTCCTTCTGCCCAGGGACTCTTGGACCCTCTCTGGAGATACTGAAGAACAGACAAGCCCTTGGGCTACATGTTGGATGAAGGCCGGCCCACCAAACCCAGGGTGGCATCAAATTTATCCTTGCCATTCACAGAAAGTTATTTTCCCTTCAAAACTGTCATACTGACTGCTGATCCCTCTTGCCTCCCCTTGTCCTGGCGGGCTGCTCTGCTCTGCGGGACTGGCCTGGTCTCAGGTCCCTGGGGCACTCTCTCCGTTTCTGCCTCAGCTGGCTCTCTCGTGCACTGTCTAGTCTTGATTCAAACATCCCCTCCTCAGAGAAGCATCCCGACATAAAGGGCCCTCGGCCCCTCCAGCACAGTCTGTCCCATCCCCTGGCTCATTTTCTTCAGAGGATCTTCACTGTCTGAAAGGATCGTATTTGTTCACTTGTTTATTATCTGTCTCCCCCTCTGTGTCCTGCTATGCCCAGTGCACAGAAAGCTATTTCCTGTCATTTCTAGTTCTAGAAGTGTAGGACTGTAAAGGCCCTCGGAAAGCTCAAAGCTCTGATTGTCTGGAGGTGGAACTGAGGCCGGGGAGGGCCATGACTCACTCAGTCCTACAGCAAAGCAGGAGCAAAGCCAGGACAAGGGGGTCTCCTGGCCCCCACTCCAACCGCCCCTTCGACCTCAGTGGGAGACCCGTCAGAGGGCACACGACAGTCCTTCAATTGTCAGTGACGGTTTCGCTAAGGCCTCTGTGGCTTTCAAGCACAAGTTGTGTCAGGCAGTACAAACCACGTTGTTTTCCCTTTGACGTTCCCTCCAGGGGCTGAGCAGGACGTTCTGGAAGGCCACCTCGGTTTGGGCATTTACCTGTCTGAAGGTGGGAGACCGCACTAGGTGAGCTCTTCAAGTTCCTGTCTAGAAATCAACGTCTTAAGAACTTCTCTTTTAAAAATATGTTTTGATCTACATAATACATGTGATTAAGAAAAAAAACAAAAGATAATTGGATGAAAAACCACAGCCTCTGCCCTCCCCCAGTCCTGATCCCCGGAAGCAATCACTTTGAACCCTATCAGCTGTTTTTCTCCCCATAGTTCCATACTTCCAAACAATATGCACGCACTTCTAGATCCTCATTCATCTATTGTAAACATTATGGACTTCCCGCCTAGGAAGTCATCTTTCACCATCATCTCAATACAGCCTTGTCGTCCTCACGTCAATAATTGTCATTACATGATGACCATGTCATGTACACTGCAGAGCCAAATAGTGTACTATGATTGCCTTTTTTTCTGGAAAAACTCTTCTTTTCCCTAGCATTACTAGTTCCCACCCGCCTCCCGCCCCCCACTGTGCCTCCATCTATTTTCCACATTTCTTCAGTTCTTTCCAAATTTTTTATCATTCCAAGTCTTCTGCTGCCGAACCCCAGATGCAAAGCAAATGTACGGTTTCAGTTACGAGCCTGCGGTTAGACTCATCTTTCACAGGGTACTTGATCCGGCCAGTCCCTCGCTCCCAACTCTGTCCTCCTCTGCTGGCTGCCATGTGCAGCCTCAGCAGCTGCTGCTGTCACAGGGCTAGGAAGACAAGCATTCTCCAGGGAAGACTCGCAAACTCGCCTCTGACCGCGGCCAGGGCACAGGATGCCCTCACAACCCCAACACGCACAGGGGATAAAGCAGATCCCTGGAAGTGTGGGACGGGGGGGGTTGCCCAGAAGGCTCATCCCACGTGAAATGAAACTCCTCGTGATTACAGGTCGAGTTGCGGTTTACACAGCGTGTCTTGTGTTGGATCTTCATGTCAACCCTGTGAAGCTGGCAGAGCAAGGTATCATTATCCCCACTTTACAGATGAAAGACTGAGGCTCCCAAAGGCTTCGGGTCATGTGCCAAAGTTCGCAGAGCTGGGGCTCCAACCCCTGCTTCTCCGACTCCAAATCCAGGACGGTTTTCTACCACCCTCGTTCCTGCTCACATGCTTAGGGCCTGATGAAACTCACACAGCAGCCTAATGAAGATTAGGCGAGAGGGCGCAGGCAGCGTCCAGTTACCTCTGTATCCTTCACCTTTGGCTGGGTTTCCCTCCAGCTTCACACGAGGCAGGAGGGATCTGGGAAGGCGGCATCTCTCGGCACTGGCCCATCAGCTAAAGCTGAGATATGGCTGTGCTAATTAAGAGAGAGCCTGATTAAGAACTACGCTTTAGTCTGCATTTGTACTAAAAATAGAGTCTCCCGAGTTTTTCATCCTGTTAGCTCACTGGCCCAGCCGACGCATGGGTTGTCTTTACAGGTCTACTGTGAGATTGGCTTGGACTTTGGATAGAGCTTTTCCTTGATCACCCGAAGGATTCATCCAGACACAGTCGAATGCACTCAGTTCTGTTTTCCAAATTTATCACAGTGCGCCTCCTTTCCACTCGGGTGGATCTCACAGAGCCTAACACCTGGACCCCCCAACCTTGACTTAGGTGCATTGTCGGAACCATGGTAAAGTATCTTCAGACTGAAGCCCTAAATACTCCCTATTCCATAATATACTCGTAAAAATAACCACATAAAATAATATAGAACACAGGATATTAGAACTTAAGATTTAACTTTTTTTTTTCTGAAGGAAAAAGAATCAATTACTGGAACAGGAGGAACAGCAAATGGGTTTCCGGGAGCAGGAGCAGGCGTCCTCTGGGCCTCAGAACTGGAGCGAGTAAGGGTGAGGAGGAGAAGGGAGAGGGAGGAGGGGTGAGGCATGGGGGGGTGTGGGCGAGGCTGTGGAAATTCTGTACACAGAGTGGAGTATCTGCGGCTCAGCAAATTTCAAGTCCTAAAGGCTGATGGTTGACGGGATGAGGGACGGTACTGCCAGAAAAGTCCATCTAGACTTCAGATAACAAGCAAGATACACCAAGAACTGGCATCTCCTCGCCGCCTCTTAAGTAGGGGTGCTGTCCTGCTATGCCTTGGTCCAATGTTGGCTGGAAGTGTGTGTGCGCACGTGTGTGTGTGTGCGTGCCGCACGTCTACCCCTGGGTGTGGACAAAGTCCTGCTAGTGAGTCACTGGCCCTCCCTCCCCCAGAAGCAACACTTGATTTGCCACTGATGGTGAGACATCACCATCAGGGTCTTAACGTGAAGAGAAGGCATGGGACCTGCCCACGGGCAGTGTAAGGGTCCCCACCTCTCCCTCCCTTCGTAAAAACCCAAAACCCCGCCGCAGGGAGCCCCAGCCCCTGCCTGCTGTGGCTCAAAGGAAGCTGCCTTGGCATCTGCTCCGCTACGTGCGAGGGAAGAGGAGGGGAGCCAGCCGGCTTCCCGCGGGGAGAGAACATGATGTCAAGATGGCCACTCGGCCCACCCGATTCTATTTGGTTCTATTCCCACCCTCGGGAGTTCTTCCTACAATTTAAACCACGGCCCATTCCCAGCCTGAGTTGGAGCCTTTTCCCGGAATTGTAGGCGAAAGGACAATCCTGAGGTGTGGAGCCTTTCCAAACAGACCTGAGATATTTGGCGTCTGGAGGCCCAGGGTAGTTCCCCCAACCCAGAAGGGCTCCACCCCCAGCTCGCACTCAAAAGGCCAGGGAGCCTCAGGGCACTGAACCCCCAGCAGAGCGCCTGGTGCAGCCGCCCAGGCCACACTGCCAGAGGGACTCCAAGGCCCACCCTGGAGCTGGCGGTTCAACCCCAGGCTGGCTGGAACCCAGACCCCTCGCACCGCCCACAGCGCTCGGAGGGGACAGTGGCTTGGCCTCTGTTTTCAGGAAGGCAGAGGTCAGCTCAGCCTCCTGCCCTGGTATCTGGACAGCAGCCAGCCCAGAATATCCAGGCGTCCAAGATGCCCTGGGGATGGCGGAAGCCCCTCTGCCCTGGGCGGCCCAGCTTTGCACTCACTGTGGCTGGGGCTTCTGGGCGCAAAGCCAATACTTGGCCCTGTCCAGAAATGACAACAGACAGGACACTGGGCTTCAGGGCAGAAGCCACTAAGGATGATTCTGCCTGTGCAGGCCTGAGTCTTCCATCCACTGGAATAACCACAACATCAGCGGTAACCATAGCCAACATTTATTGCCTGGTGTGTGTCAGGCACTCTGTGAGCTCTTTACACGTATTAACTTATTCATTCCTCACAAAAACACTCTGATGTAGGTGCTATAATTAGCCTCATTTTACAGGTAAAGAAAATAAGGCTCAGAGAGATTAAGCAACGTCCCCAAGGTCACACAGCTAGCAAAGGCTGGAGCGGGGATTTGAACGCAGGCAAGCTGCCACCAGAGACACCACCATGTTGCCCACCCTAAGTCTCAGTTTCTCTTCCCTTTTGAGGTCCTGTTACTTTAAAGCCTAATCAGGAGGTCAGTCCAAAGTCCTGGGGCCACATGTGGCCTCAGATGCTGGCCATTGCTACATGTCATTACGGCCCACAAGGTGGGACACACTTGGCGAAGCAAGGTGGGAACAAGGGAAGCAGAGAACAAAAAGTCACCCACGAGTCCTCCAGGCTGAAAGCGCCTCCCTTCACTGCACGCAGGGCAAACACCTACGGATGGATGTCCTAGGGCAAGGACTGTGATCCACTTGGCAGGTGAGAAGTCAAAGGATTTGTCCACATCATCCAAGTAGCAGGTGGCAGAACCAGGGCTCAGATCCCAGTCTTTTGATTTCTAGCCTATGGTTCATTGTTTTAAAATGGAGCAACCGTTCACTCAATGAGCATTCGCTGAGCGCCCACCGTGCACCGGGCCCTGGTGATACACTGTTGAGTAGGGCAGGCTCTGTGTCCCCTGGGAGCTGCCAGGGACATAAAGAACAAGGCCGCATAAATAAATAAACATGACGTGATGACGCGTGTGCTGTGAGAACACAGAGGAAGGTGCGCCTAGCCCCGTGTTGGGGTGGGGGCAGCATTAGAGGCTTCACGGAGGAAGTGACATCTGAGCTGGGTCTCAAAAGATGGGCAGTTTCCCGGGCAGAGCCGTGGGGATAGTGCATTGCAGACAATGGGTGCAGGACGCTCCGAGGCACAGAACCATTACAAGTGTGAGGAGGGCGTGTGCTGGGCAGAGCCTAGAGCTGAGCCAGAACTCCACACTGAGAAGTGTAATGGGCCTTAGAAGTGTGAATATTATCCTGGAGGCAGTGGGGAGATGGGGAAGGCTTTTAAGCAGGAAAGTAATAAGATCTGTCTCTAGAAGAGAAAAACCATTCTGTTCCGGGCTAAGGCAGGAACAGGGAAGTGGGCAGCAGGGAGTGAGATGGAGAGCTCTGCGGGAAGTGGAATCCACAGGACCTGCCGATGGGCTCAGGGATCAGGCAAAGGATTCTGGGGGCCGTCCACCAGCCAGAGTGGACGGTGTTTCCACAAACACGTGTAGGTTGGAGGAGGAGGCGCACACTCGAAGGAAGAGGCAAACAGTTCATTTGGTTTTGGAAATGTCTGGTTTACGATGGCGGAAATGTGTCCAGGCAGCTGGAAACATGGGCGGGCCTGTCACTCAGAAGACAGGAGCTGGGAACGGAAATGCCGGTGTCCTGGGTGTGTGGCTGGGAAACAAGCCACTGGCCTTCCTCCTTTCACAGGGAGAAAGTGCGGGGAGAGAGGAGGCCAGCAAAGGAGGCCGAGGAGTGGGCACAGCGGTGGGAAGAAACCCAGAGCGGACAGTGCGAGCAGAAGCAGAAGCCGAGAGAGGAGAGACCTGAAAAAAGGCATCAGGATGGAAAAATAGCTCAAACGGCAAACTTGGTAATAACAACGTTAGTGAAATAAACTAAAGCCCTTCATTTTCCTCCCGGTGGCACCTCTCGCGACCTGATGCTCTACTGTATTGGGTGTCATTTCTCTCTCCTGCTACGGTGGAGGGACCCTGCATGTGCCTGCAGGATGGTTCTCCCAGCACTGAGGACAGTGCCTAGTCTACAGATGGGGCTCAACAGAGATGTGTCGAATGAACACCTGAAGGAGCCAGAGTTCAAGGAGCTAAAGAGCTAAGAAGTCCAGGAATGGGGCTGGACTTTTCTTTCAAGTTTGGCAACAAAAGGAGAAAGAAATACTTATCAAGGGCCTGGGGTCTCTTCCCAAAGAGAAAACTTCACTAGTGAGTTCTGCCAAACGTTTAAGGAAGAATACTCCCAACTCGACACAAATTCTTCCAGAAAACTGAAGAGGAGGGAACACCCCCCACGCATTCTATGAGGCCTGCATTACCCCAGTCTCCAAACCAGGCACGACACTACAAGAGAAGAAAAATGCAGATCAATATCCCTCATGTTCCTGAACACAAAAGGTTTTAAGGAAATTTTAGCATATCGAGGAATAGCATTCCTCCTATTAAGAGGTGAAATCAACTTCCCCACCCACTGAAGCGGGCTGCCCTTGTGATTCATCATAAAAGGCAGCAGACGTGACTGTGTAAATTCTGAGCCAAGGCCTCACTTGGCTTCGTGCACTTCCGCTCTCTCTGCTCAGGTTCCACAGGGACAAGCCCAGCCTGGCCTGCTGGAGGGTAGGCGACCACATGGAGCAGAGATGAGCTTTTCCAGCAGAGGCCACCCAAGACCAGCCAGCTCCCAGAGGACCCACCAGCTGACCACAGACTGAGAGAGCCCAGCCGAGCCTAGCCCATAGTGCCACCTGCAGAATCACAACCTAAATCAATGTTTTCCATTTGAAGCCATTGCATTTCAGGACGGTTTGTTACACAGCAAGAGCTAGCTGATACAGGGGAAACCCTGCTTTGTTAGAGTCAGAGTTCTTCAAGGACAGAAACCATGTCTTATCAATCTTCATATCCCCAGTGCCCAGGCTATCTGGCAAATACCTGTTGAACGTCTGCTAGTTTGGGCAGCTTTTGCTGAACAGCTAGTAACTGCCATTCTGCCAAAGACTGCCGCCTGACCCCGTCAATTAAAGAGCTCCCTGCTGGCTGCTCTCTTCCAAGGAGCTCCCTGTAATTATGCCGCCCAGCAAACCCACACCCCAGCCCAGAGAGGGTTGGTAGTATACCTGCAGGCAGGCAACATGTGAGCGTGGGGGTGAGACGGATTCAGATTAGGTGGCTGGGGTGAGGCAAGTGCCAGACTCAGGGTGTTCCCCACCCTCACAGCCATTAGGTCAGGAATGTCCTTTCCCTCACAGAGCACCTGGCATTAGTGACTTTCAAGAAATCCCCAGGAGATCAGTGGCACTCACTGTAACAGCCTTCACATCTTTCCTAAGTGACAAGAGCTGTCACTTCTGTGGATGGATTTTGCCAGTAAGTTAAGAACCAGGAATCTCTGCCTACGATTCAGCCAGGCCCAAGAAGCCCCAAGACCAGGAGGCTAGGCCTCACCTCCATGTAAGGGAACACCTGGAGGGGTTGAAGGGGAGAAGACCAGCAGGAAGCAATGCATGCAAAACGCAGCGAGAGCCCAGGCAGAGCCAGGCCGACCGGACTGCAGCCTAGCAGCTTAACCGCCCAGTGCCTCAGTTTCCTCATCTGTAAAATGGGGATGACAAATGGTACGCCTGCCTCCCAGGACTGTGGGAAGATGATGGAGCCAAAGTGCTTAGAACAGCATGTGGTACATGGCAGGTGCTGTGTACGTGTGCCAATCACGACCAGCATCATGGTCCAGGTATTTCTTAGAACCCACCTCCACGCCTCTCCCCTCTCCACAGAGCCAGGGTTCTCTCCTCCTGTCCACCACCACCACTCTCAGGTGGTCACCAAGTGGAAATAAGCCCCTGAGCTGTCTCCAAGGGACAAAGAAGTGCAAGCAGACACCAGGCAGCTCAGGGCACGTGGACAATTTAGGGGACATTTCAGACACCGTCCCCACTAGGCTTATGCGGATGTGTCCCCAAATCAGCAATTCCTGCCCCACCTTCAGAATGTCAGGTATACCCATGTACCACCCGTGTCACTAGTAGCTTACGCACTTTTTAAACTTACATCTTTATAAAAGGAAACCTTGTATCATGACTGAAATGGAAAGTCAGCCTTGCCTGCCATAAATAGAGGGTGCTGGGAACAAGAAATACAATGAAAACAAAACATGATTAGATTCCAGCTAGAAACTTGCTGCTGAAAGCTGAGTCCAAGCCCAGCTTTATTCTCCTTGCTGAAACAGGATGTCACACGTGTTGGGGAAGTCTTAAAGACACATTAGCACAAAACTGAGATTTTCTCCTTGAAGGGTTGGAAGGGAATTTAAAAGGGAATGATTTAAAAGGGATTCTATTTTATTTAGTGCTGTGTGTTTGGTCCATCTAAAGCATCTGTGATCATTAACTTTGTGTCAACCTGACTGGGCCACCGTGTTTCTGTGGGTGTTTTGGGATGAGATTAACATTTAAATTGGTGGGATGGGAAAAACTGATTGTCCCATCCAATCAGTTGAAGGCCTGAATAGAACAAAAAGGCGGGCTTTCACCGAGCAAGAAGGAATCCAGCCTGTAGATGGCCTTCGGACTCGAACTGCAACATCAGCTCCTCCCCGGGTGTCCAGGCGGCCAGCCCACTCTGCAGATTTTGGACCAGCCAGCCTCCATAACTATATGTGCCAATTCCTTAGTATAAATCTTTCTCTATATACACCTCCTATTGGTTCTGTTTCTTGGAGCAGCTTGACTAACACAGCATCGCTCCATGGGGGTACCCAACCTACAGAGACCCACTAACCTGAGAGCTGGCAGGTGGTGCCCTTAACTGGGGGTTAGGGGAAACTGACAGGAAGGGATTCCCTCCGTGAAACACTCAAGACCAGGGCAGATGCTGAGCCAGCTGGGAAGCCATGAAACACTCAAGACCAGGACAGATGCTGAGCCAGCTGGGAAGCCATCCCCATGAACTTGGAATCACACTGTAACATTTTCCCACCAGCATGCCTGGGGGCTGTGAGATCGCCCTGCTGGAAAGAAAGGCAGCCCCCCAACACCTCAACCTCCCGACTGGGGCACCTATGATGATGTTGTGTCTGCAGCTATGACACTGTCTAGCCGTGGAATTGGGAAACTGACCCCACACAATGAGAATCGCGGACTCAGGCAGGCTCAGCTGAAAGGGGCTGTGTGATCATGCAGAAGCAACCCTCCCCGCAGCCTCTGCCTGGATCATTTTTATAGCCTCCAGTCTCCACTCGTCTGTGCCCCAGGACTGGGGACCTCGCCGCTTCCTGACACTGCATCTGATTATTGGGGCCTAAACTTGAGAACAAGGTTTTCCAAACTGCAGTCATTTGCCTGCCACCTTCTCCGGTACCACGCTAGGATTTTACTTTATATATGTCTTTCAATAAACCCACTCTCTAACAGAAATGCCCATATTTTAAAAAGAAATATTTTGGCTCCCTGGAAATGGAAAATTAGCATCACCTGCCACAAATAGAGATTGACTGTGAAAATAAATAACCCCCCAAAACAGTTCACAAGTTCTGGCTCAATGCTGTCGTCTGCCGAAGGGCTTAGCTGAAGCCCTGCTTTGTCTGGTTAGAGAAGGAAATTAGAGTCGGATGGAATCAGAAGAGTTGAAAGAGACGTGAAAAGGAAACCACTTTCTCACTGAGTGATTTAAACGTCGTCATTTAATGTGTCCACTCCCACCTACAATCACCCAGCACCGTGACCCACCCTGCAGTAAACAGCCCAGAGAGGGCTCTCTCCTCCGCTGATTCCGAGTCTGTCTTCAGTGGTCCCCACCCGGGCTTCCACGCCCCCAGCCCACTCAGCTGGGCCCAGCCTGTCCCAGAACCTTTGGCGGGGCCATGCTTGGACCCGGCAGCCCTGACCTCCAGCAGACCTATAGGAATCTCAGCAGTGGAAGCTTCTTGGGAGCCAGAAGCTAGGACAGGACAGGGCATTGAATTAAACCTGGGGAAGCAGAGAAATTGGAGCCCTCATACACTGACGGTGGGAGTGTAAAATGGTGCAGCCACTTGGGAAAACAGTCTGGCTGTTCCTCAAACGATGAAACACAGAGTTACCACAGGACCCAGCAATTCCACTTCTAGGTTTATACCCAAGAGAAATGAAAACACATGTCCAACAAAAACTTGTACATGAATATTCATAGCAGCATTATTCACAATAGCCAAAAGATGGAAACAACCCAGGTGTCCATCAACGCATGAATGGATAAACAAAATGGGTTGTATCCACATAACGGAGTATTATCAGGCCATTAAAAGGGATGAAGTACTGACAGATGCTAGGACAGGGAGGAACCTTGAAGACATTATGTGAAGGGAAAGAAGCCAGACCCAAGAAGCCACATAGTGTATGATTCTATTTATATGAAATGTCCAGAATAGGCAAATCTATAAAGGCAGAGAGTATTCCTGGTTGATTAGGGCTGAGGGGATTGGGAAAAAGGGGAGTGCTTTCTAAAGGATACAGCGTTTCTTTTTGAGGAGATGAAGATGTTCCAAAATTGACTGTGGTGATGGCTGCGCATACCTGTGGATGTACTAAAATACACTGAATTGTACACTTTTAAAAACTCATTTAAAAAGAGACTTTAAAAAATTAAACAGGGGAGCTCTAAGTTCATTGGGGGCCGGTATTTCAACACTTCCATCCCCCCAGGTCTGACACCACAAGGACATCTAAGAGCCCCCTGCGGCCCCTGATGTAGGAGGGAAGGTAGAAACCATGGCTCATGAACCTGGGCCTTGAGCTGGTCTGAGGGAGGAGCCCTCCCAGCCCCCTACAGGGCCCAGAGGAGACCAAGCTGCAGTTACAACCGACCACCCACCGCCAGGGCTGGGGCTGGGCCAGCTCCTCCCTTTCCAGGATGCCCAAAAGGTGGAGAGCACCTGACCCCATTTCCCAGCCATCTGTCTCAAGTCATCAGAGTATACAGTAGGCACTACTTGAGGACTAACAACATGGAGCACTTGGTTCCCGCCCTTACCCAGTGCCCAAAAGAACTGCCAGGCATGGGTCACCCCAAACCAGCATCCTTCCTTCTCCCCAACAGACCGAGCTTGCTCTTGATTCAGGGCAAGACGAGGTTTACATAAGCCGTTCCCTCTTTCTGGAAAGTTCTTAGATCTTGGAGAGACTGGCTCCTTCCCTTCCTTCAACCTCAACTACAAAGTCCCCTCCTCAAAGAAGCCTTCCCAGACCACCCAATCTAAGTGAGCCCCATTTTATTTTCTTCAAATCACTAAATATCATCAGCTGTTTTCTTAGTGATCTCCATCCGCTTCGTTTTTCTGTCTTGTCCCCCCTGAATAGAAACTCTCTGTGGGCAGGATTTATGTCCCTCTGGTCACTGCTGTGTCCCTGATGCCCAGCACAGTGCCTGGCACACAGTGGAGTGAAGGATGGTACCCTTCAGGGGCTCTCCCCCACCCACTCCAGGCCTCACGAGGAAGGACCCCGGAGGCAGGGAGGAGGTGAAGACCGGGGGAATCTCCAGTGAGAGGGTCTCGGGGGGAAGGCTCAGTGTCCTCCTCTTCCTCCTCTCCCTCAGAATCCCATGGCCTCCAGCTCTCCGAGGATGGGCTGGCCTCTGAGTGCAGGAAGCATGAATATTCTGAGGCTCACCATCTCCTGCCTGGAAATTAGCACCTGGGACGGACCTGGGAGAGGGTGGGGGGGCTCAGGCCAGGCTCCGGGACACACCTGGGTGGGTGCACCAGGGGGCGGTCTGCAAGCCTGGGGCACGGGGAGTATAACTTCCCAGGCATCTCCAGGTGAGGGGCTTCTCCAAATTCTCCAGAGAAGGGAAAGCTGTGACAGCCAACACTCACCTCAACTGTGGGGGCAGGGAGGGGCACATGACCCAGTAAAGGGGACCTGGGTGGGACGCCAACAGTGTCCACAACACCGCCATTATCATTTCTGCCCTGTCTGTGTACCACCTGTACTACTCATTACCCATAATTGTCTTTAAAATACATTAGCTCGACTCGATTAATTTTTAAATGTGCATTACTCCATGAACGGAAAATCTGTATCACTTGCCAAGTGATTGACATTTTAGTAACACACTAGAATAAATGTGAGTGTATTACAGTTTGTTACACGTCTGTATGCTACAGAAATCATCTCCCAAGGCCTGTGGGTGTGCAGACCACACTCTGGGCGTGTCGATGATTAAGCCTCTCTTGGGCTCCAGCCTAGAAGAATGTGACCCCGTGTCACACTGATATAAACGGATGCTGACCGTGTCACTTGGGCCTGACGCGGCTCCAGGCAGAGCCAACCGCACGGTGGAGAGGGAGCAGCTGCCGCGCCCGAGTTCTCTCTCGTGTCCCCAGAACCCCTCTCCCCTCCCCTGCCCACCCCCTGCAGCCTCCAGCTGGCTCCCCACCCAAGGCATGGGCCCCCCTCTTCTGACTCCTCCTCTGGGGTCCGCTGAAAAGCAGGACGCTGAAGACCCCAGGGGACTCCTTCTCCCAGCTCTTCATCAACAGAGATTTATCGAGCACTTCCTGCACACCTAGCCCTGTGTGCGATGTTGGGGACACCCCGGGGAACTCAAGAGAACCAGCCCCTGCTCTGGCAGCCCCCGCCTCGCTCAAACAAAGACCATCAGAAATGATGGAACTGATTACCATTTAGACAGGGGGGTCCTGTCTGAGGCAGGATTCCCAGAATGCCCTTCTCCATGCCACACACACCTGACATCTGCCCATCAAGGTGGCTCTGCCAGGGTGGGGGTGGGCGTGGAGGTCTGTTCTCTGTGACCAGCTGTTGAGGGAAAAGCTCGTGTCGTCCAGAACCCTCAGGGCTGAGACGGCTGACTTTAGAGGAAAACACTGGCGTCCAGGACCCACCAGAACATCTGCAGCAAAGGAACTTTCTCGGCCCCAAGGACCAGAATTGTTTCCAGAGGAGGATGCAGATGTCTGCATTTAAAAAGAGCAACGTGATGGGGAGACATCAAATGAGCAGGGTGTGTGGGGTCTGCGTGACTTAGATTCAAATCCTAACATAGCCGCTGTGTGATTTTAAGCTAAATTTTTGACTCCATTTTTTCATCTATAGAACAGGGATAATAGTTCCTACCTCATAGGGTTAATGTTCATTTTAAATGAGATAAGGATGTAAAGCATTTGGCCTGGTAAACTGCTTTGCACCCTCCAAATGCTACAATAATAGCAATGGTAAATTATTATTATTGCTATTGAGAACACAGGCAAAACCTAAGTCATTTTCTCCTACTTGCAAACACCAACCTCACACACAGTTCCAGACCAAGGTCTTTATGTGTCTCTCTGAATTCTCTCCAGAGCCACAGACTCCCATCCCCAATGGTCTCCTGGACACCTTTCCAGGGATCTCCCAATGGCCGTATTAACACACCTCAAATGTACTCACTGTTGCCCCCTCTTCTCCAAACCACCACTGGTCTGTTAACAGCACCCAGGGGGGAAACCCATTATGCCCACGAGGGGTCCACAATAGGCCGTTCCAAGGGGAATGTTCCGTGGGTGCTGGATGGCACCTCCTGAGTGAAGTCCCCATTACTTTGTCCTGGATTACTGCACAGCCCCTACCTACCCATCTCCTAAAGCCCTCCCACCCCAAAATCTGCAAAGCTCCCACTGTTTATCGAATTCAGGGAAGACGACTTTATTGTTACTGAACTCCAGGTACACAGGTAACTCGTGAATATACTCTCTCTGTTATAGAGAAGACTGGAGGCCCTGTGCTCGTCCCTTCCACTCCAGTCCCCCCCACTTCACCAGAGGCAACTGCATTGGTCCATTTTGATATATCCTTCCAGACAGTTTTCCTTTTATACACGATACGTACGAGGGCAGAGGAAAACAGCTAGCTTTTGTTGGTTTTTATGTAAATAGCATAGTTTTCCACATATTGCTTTGCTACTTGCTCTTTTTAAATTCAACAATGTCTTACAGATCTTTCTACACATAGATGAACCTCGTTGTTTTTAACTTCTGTAAAATATTCTGTAATATGATGGATGGATATCTAGTTCGCTTTTAGGTGATTTCCACTTTTTTCCTTTCTCTTTTTTTCGTTCCAGAATGGCCGTGTGAATATCATCACGCCTTCGGGATGTGGAGGGAAGCCCCCTTCACCCATGGCCTCCCTCTTCCCTCCCTCCATGTGCCCTGCACGGCAGGCACACTGGACACTCGCCGCTCCTCAGGCAGGGTCTCTGCCTGCAACCTGTCTCTTCTCTTGCTGTTCCCTTCTGCACACCTGGAACCATCGCTGCTTGGGGAAATTCTAGGGACTCTTCTGAGCCCATCTCCAGTCCTACAGCCTTAAGGAAACCCTTGCACACCACAACTGAGGGCTTCCCTGAAATCGCATCTCGTGACCCCAGTCTTGGCGCATACACTCTTGGACTCGTCATCCCCGTCACTAGATTGTAACTTCCTTTGAAGAGAGGGAAATCCCCCTTTGCCTGTAGCAGCTCACTGCACAGAGTCACTTAATTATACCCATCAAGATGA
Source organism: Ceratotherium simum simum (assembly GCF_057802395.1). NCBI lineage: Eukaryota > Metazoa > Chordata > Mammalia > Perissodactyla > Rhinocerotidae > Ceratotherium > Ceratotherium simum. The sequence continues at coordinate 9,080,572 of NC_141925.1, forward strand.
AAGTGGGCAAGCCAGCCTCTCCCTCGGTCTTCCTTTGGTTCAAGCAAGCCACAAACATCTCAAGCCACTTCCACGTACATCCATATACCAACACCTCCGATCCTCAGAACCACCACCCAAGGTCATCCAGGCGGCACAATGACCCTCATTAAAGACGGGGAGACTTCCTCGGAAACTGAGTGCAAGGTCTAGGTCTGAAGCTGAACATCGGGGCCTCTTTGCAGAAGAGGAGCTTGGCAGGGAGCTCACAGATACTTCAGGATTAGCCGTGCTGTCAAAACCATGAGCCGTGTCCATCCCAGCCCCGGTTACGCCACCTCCCAAAAGGCAGTCACTCCAGGGCTAAGATTTTTGCCAAACTCAAGGATCACCTGTACTTACGAATTCAATCCTTTGATTATTTAAAAGACATTTTAAAGTTTAAAACATCAACTTTAGTTTCACTCTATGCAGTAGTATCTGTGAAACTCTGGGCTTGTGTGCTGTTTATGTTCTTTTCAAATACCAATTGAGAAAAAGACATAATTACCCTTCTTTGTTTTACCATCAGGTGCAACATGTAAAAATTATCTTGCGTTCCACCAGTGATAACACCCCTTGGGAAACATTCATTAAAATAAGATTAATGAGACAACTTTGGGTCATATTTATTCGCTGCAAGTTTTTTTTATTAACTTCGATTTAAGGAAAGACAGCTCACCAAAGAAGTTTATAATCAGAAGCGTCAAAAAGAGAAATCTTAAGCTACTTCTCCATTGAGAAAACTTATTTCATCTTAGACTATGAGCAGTTTGCACTGAGGGACTTGTCCATCTCTCTACATCCTGCATGGTGATAGCTATTTCACATCCAAATTTCTCAGGACAATCTTGATGCCAAATATCACCCTGGTGACCATTCCTCCAGCTCTCAACCCAGAAGACAGAGGAATTCGGGCAATCTCTTTGCCCTCAGCTCCCTTTTAGATCAACAGAAGCCCAGCTTCCCAATCGAAGGGGAGGGCCCTGGGAATTCAGTTATACAGGTCAACATCCACTCATTAAGCACTGCAGATCCATGTGAACAAAACCAACAGCGCGTTCAAAAGGGAAGACGGTTCTTCTCCAGCCCCTCTCCTCTCTAAATCCCGCCCCAGGATGGACTAGCATCCCCAGAGCCCAAGAGCGACCCAATGCCCAATGGGAAGTGATGCACGGCCTGAACACAGCTCCCTGCCCCCAATCCCCCGTCAGTGTGTGAGCACAGAAACTCAGCACCCTGGACGGATGACACATGGAATCCCACTGACCACTCCCCACTCACTGAGCTCCTGGCAGTGAGTCCCTAGACCCAGACCCAGGCCTGGTTCTGCCACCAACTTGCTGGGTGACCTCGAGGGAGTCGCTCCACCTCTCTGAGTGTCCCTGGCTGTCAAACTGGGACTTTCTAAGGGCCTTATGCCCCTGAAATTCTCCGATCTTAGCCCACGGCTGCCCTGAATGCAGAGAGCTCTCACCCATTCCAGGCGTCAGCTCAGGACGAGCCCAACTGACTCTGGAACAGAGCCATGCTAACGCTGGTGCTGTCGTCACTATCACCGCCAAGAGCCCTGGCCTGGGTATTGGGTTACCCGCCTGGCACTCTCGCTGGGTGGCAGGTCTGCCTCTGATATTTTTAGACTGCCCCTTGGCCTGTCCCTAACAAGAGCCAGACGCCTCTGATGATTCCTGCCCTGGTCGGTCCTGCCCAAATCACACTATTTGAGTAATTCCTGCAGGAAGCCAGACTGTACCACTCCGGGGGCAGAAGGGGAGCCTCCTCTTCCCACCACCCTCACCCCTACCCGCATTCCTCCACCAGACAAGCTGAAGCCAACATTCAGGAGTCAGCCCTCCAGTCCGTCTATGTTGCCAGCTGCCGTCTTTCCTCGTTCCCACTGTTGCTGCCAATCGCTTGCTTTCTAAACCCAGGAAGACGTCCCCTGAGCCCACTGTCCCGCACAGGAGTCCCATCGCCGACCTCTAACTGCCTCTGCTGGAAGGGCTCTGCTCCCCAGTCCCAGGACCCACCTCACCTTTAGGTGATGCCTGCCACCACCCCTGCTCTGGAGCTCCCTGTGGCTGGGGAGCCCACTCCCACCCCACCTTAGCCCCTGGAGCCTGCGTCTGAGGCCCCGCTTGTCTACAGAGCTGGGCAGCAGCCACATATTGCAACACAACCATCTGCCCCCCCAGGAGGGTGGCTGGACTCCCGCTTCCCAAACAAACCCTGCCAGGCAGCCATCGATCCAGCGCCATCCCATCTGGCCTGGAAAGGCATTCCTATATTTTTGTCTCCACAGACTTCCCTTCCAGGTCACATCTGGCGGAGTTGACTAGGACAGAGAGCTGGCCTTCGCTCTGCCCCCCATCAACCAGGAAGGCCACCGAGGACAAGGGCATCAGCACTCGCCTGGGATGAAAAATCATCCAGCTGAGCCTTCAGGTGAACCAGCTGTTGCTGGAAAATTGAGTCTGTATGCATATGCCCCCGGTTTTAGCTCCTGCGCTGCAGGTATTATGCGCCAGGCAGAGAAAGGAAATGTAGGTGAAATATTCACTTTCACTTCAGGAAGAAAGGGCCTTATAAATCGCTTGTGTGTGTAGTGTGTAGGGGGTGGCGGGGAGGACTAAATGGCTGTGCCCGGTATTGACAGATGTCCCAGAGCCCCACTAGCCCCTCGTAAGCTGTACCCTAATCTGGGGCTGTGCCAGCCAGAGAGGGCATGGCCCCTCCCCTCTGCGTGGGGCAGTGTAGTGTCAGCCCCGGAGCCTTAGGGCCTGGCCCTGCCTTGCCCACCCTGCTGGCTTCCAACACAAACACCTGTCTCCAGATTTCAAGCGAATCTTAGTTTCCCCACTGGAGAGACAGAGGAGGCTCCAGGCTATGTGGCCTGCTCTCCAGCTCCCACCCCGACGCCCCAATTCTGGGGCCGGGAGAGGAGGCAGATCCAAAAAGCTTCAGTGGGAAAACAGGTTCCACACCTTCCTGCCACCCACACACCCCTCCCTCGGCTGTGGGCTTGGCATCTGCCAAGGCCCCCGTGGGCATCTGGGCCCCGATTTCCCCAAAAGTGGTCTCCCCCCATACCCCACAACCCACCAGGGCATCTCCAGATGGGAAAAAGGGGAGGGCTGGGGGGGAAGCACATGGAGGTTCAAAGTCTGGCTCTCCTCACTTACTAGCTCAGCGACCTTGAGAAACTGACTTAACCGTCTCTGGCCTGGCTTTTTCCACCTGCAAGCCGGGAGTGGGGATGGAAACGGCACAGTGTGAGGCTTCCCGGAGAACTGGAGGGCGTAGGCTGCAAATGCTCCATCAGCCTGGGTTCCCATCCTCATCGCTTCCGGACTCCTGGGGAAAGCATGTTCTCGTCCCTTCCTCATCCTCTTTCTGCTTCCTTATCCCGGGGCCAAATTCCCGGAAGAGGGCCAGCAACGGTGAGTGGCCTCTGGGATTTCTAACTGATTCAGACTGAAGCATACAGGCGGCTGGAGACCGTTCTTTTTAAGTGGTAAAATGTACATAACAAAATATTGATCATTTTAACCACTTGTAAGTGTAGAATTCAGTGGTATTAAATATGTTCATCACATCGTGTGACCATCGCCACTACCTATACCCAAAATGTCATCCTACCCCCAAAAGCTCTGTACCCATTAAGCAATAACCCCCTCCCCTCCCCCTCCCCTCCCCTCCCCTTCCCTCCCTCTCCCCCAGACCTGGTAACCTCTCCTCTACTTGCTGTCCCTACGAATTTGCCTATTCTGGCTCCCTCACATCAGTGGAATCACAGTATTTGGGCTGCAGGCTTCTTAAGCCTCTTACCTTTCCTCTGCCTGTCACTTTGCAGGCTGGGCTCTGGGTTTGACACAGCGAAGTCAAAGATCACCCCCCACCCCACTGCCCACACACACACACATCTTCGGAGCTTAGGAGGGGGCTGCACCCCTTCCCCAAACCTGAAACTGCACTGTCAGCCTTGGTCCAAAGTAAGGGGTGGGTTCTGTGGCCTGGAGGGAGGGCTTTGCTCTGTGGGGTCTCCCTCAGGTCCAGGCGCCACCGCCTAATCCCCATTTATGAGGTCTCCACGTCAGCCCCAAATTAGGACCCCCCTGGAGGGTATCTAGGACCCCGGATTCGGGGAGAGGGTATGGTCTCTCTATACATGAGCTCTAGCCTCCTCTTTCTCTGGAATCCACGAGCGGGGCCCTCAAAGCCCCCCCAAGCCCCATCAGAGGGGGGAAGGGGAGACGCGCCATCCAAGCAGAGCCTCCAGGCTCCTCCGCCGCTCCGGACCTGAGGAAGTTGCTCCTCGCCGCTACGGGGCGCAACGGAGCCGCAGCCGGGGCCGCGAGGGCTGCGCTGCCCGGGACCCAGTGACCCAGGCTGGGCACAGCCCGTCCCGCCCGCTCGATGAGGCGGGGGACGGTGAGCCGAGGCGCCAAGGACCTCCACGCGACGAGGGGGCCTGCCCTGGCCTCCGAGAGCCCCGGGAGTGAAGCTGGAGGGGGCGAAGGGAGCCGCCCTGACTCCTCCCCAAACTTTTCCCGCCCGCCTCGGCGCAAAAGGCGCAGGAGGCTGTCCCGGGGTGGGGAGGTGGAATTCGGGGTCCCGAGCGAGCTCGGCGCAGGCGGGAAGTCTGCGCCCTGGTCATCTGGCGGAGGAAGAGTGGATTTTGGGCATAGATTGGCCTCGGCCCCTCCCTGGCCCCCACCAATTGCAGGGAGCCTCTCTCGGTCCAGGACATGTGGGAGGCTCGCGCCCGCGCTGTCCCCTGCGCACGCGGCTCGGCGCCCCCCGACATGGCCCCGCGTCCCGTGCGCGGCCCCCTGGCGGGATCCCAACTCACCGGGCGCTGGCGGCTGGACCGACCGACGGGCTGGGGCGCGAGACGAGGCCGCCGGGCTGTTTTGAAGCTCTGGGCTGGGACTGCGCGCCCTCCCTCCTCCCTCTCGGTGGTGCGGAGCCTCCTCCCCACGTCCCCCTCCTTCCCCGATCCCGCCTCCCGGGGCGTGATGTCAGGAGCCGGGAGAGCGGAGTGGGAGGGCCCGCAGGGGCGGGTGGGAGACACTGGAGGGAAAGGGGAGCCCGAGGAGCGCCCGCAGCCCCCGCCCGCCTCCCCGCGCAACTTAGCCAAGTTTGGGGCGGAGTCGGTAGCGCAGTCGGGGAAAGAGCGAGCAGTGGGAGGCTCCTCGGAGCCAGAAGTCTGTCTTCGCCGCGCTCGCCCTTACAGGTTTCAAGCTCCCTCTCCTCTCCTCTTCCCTTGGGTAAGGCTTAAGAACGAAGGTTCTGGAAGCCAACTCTCTGCTTTAGAACCCCTTCTCTGGCACTTTTCTTAACTTTGTGATCTTGTCCTTAATCTTCACTGCCTCAGTTTCCTTTTCTGGAAATGGGAATCACAATAGGACCGCTTTCCTTGGCGATTGTAAGACCTGAGAGTGATAATTCGTGCACAGTGCCTGGCTTATGGTAACTGCTCAACAAATGTTGGCTACTGTTGTTTTTATTATCTGACATAGAGTCCTGGCCTTGGGGGGAGGTGGCAGGGCAGCCAGGAACCAAGTCTTAGGACTCCCCCAGAGTCCCGCCATTCGCTGCCTCCCCCACATGCACACCCTCACACAAACCACTACCCATATCCCCTGAACCCACAATCCTGGAATTTATTGTCCCTGGAAATGACATCAGAAGACAAGGAACTACCTCTCTTTCCAGCCTCAGTTTCCCCAGCTGGAAACTGAGAAGGCTAGTCTACCCTGGAGGCTCTTGGGGATGAGGAAGGAGGCCAAAGAGGCCTAAGCCCCATCTCTGTGTCGGGCAGTGGGGGGTTGGAGTGGGGTTGGGTGTACAGAAAAGTTGAAGAAATTCCAAAACAGGGCCACGACATATTACAGTATATTTTTAATTTAACAGGTTAATGTTATTTGCACACATCCCAATATACAAGTCAATAGATTTGTGCCTCTAACAAGAGAATTAGAAATCCTTTTTAAAAATGCTACTTTATTGTGCAGTAGCTGGTGGGGCTGGGACCCCATGTTTGAATTTTCTGATGCCAGTCCTTTTTCAGTTCTGTTGGGGAACTCTGCCAGGGGAGAGCCTCCTTGAGTCTAAATTAGAAATCCTCCAGAGATTTGAGGCCCCCTGCAAAGGGCCACCGCACCCCCCAGGTCTTGAGGTTCCTCAGTTGGTCCAGTGTCTGACCTGTCACATCTCTTTTAATTCTGAAATTCTGTGGCCAGTCAAGACTTTCACATCCCAAGCAAGAGAGTCTTTGTAGGGCTGGAGAGGGGCCAGGAAGGTGCTCATTTGAACAGAGGCCTCATAAAAACGAGGAGGAGTGTGGGGTCTGGCTGGCTGCAGAGGAGGCTAGGCTGGTCCACCCAGCAGGTGGGACAATGGTGCCTGCCTGGTCCCATGGCCACCTGGAGGACAGAGAAAACTCAGAAGGTTCTCCCAGAATGGACAGTCCAGATAGGGTCTGGACCAGGTGAGTTTCTGCCATTTGCTGAGCACTCACTGTTTGCCAGTTACTTTACAAACATCACCTTCAATATTACACAACCGCCTATGAAGAAACTGAGTCTCCGAGGAGCTACCTAAGTAACTTGTGCAAAGACCCTATATAAGGGATGGCACAGGATTTGAACCCAGGCTGACTGCGGCAAACCTCTCTCCTCTTCCCATTATATTGCTACTTACCAAATGCTTACCAGAGTCAAGCCATAACTTCTGCCATATCCACGTGCCACCTGAACTGGTGTTCACTTAATATTTTTCTTTAAAATCAACTCTGTTTATTTAACTATATTTATTTTAAAAGGAAGCCCTATATCATCATGGTAAACAGAAAACTAGTGCCATCCACCAAAAATAGAAGACAAACTTACAAATATAGACATGACCTAGAGAAAACAGTGTTGGTACATTCTGTCCAGAGACTGTTGCCTGAGAGAGTCCTCAAACCTGAGGTTTAGGATCTAGTAAGAAGGGAGAGCAGCCGGTGTAAGAGAGGCGTTAGACACGCGCTAGCACAGAAGGAGACTTTCTCCTTCTTGTAATCAGAACTGTCGCAAGATCGTTGGAAAAGGGAATCGTGTTCTCACTCCGCGATGCAAAGCTAGGTGATGCATCACCCAAAGTCACCTCCATGCGCCTGCTGGTGGCGCATGCCCCACGCTGGGAAGAACCTGGCCAGACACCAGGATGCCTCTCCAGGACCCAGAGAAAGGAATGGATTGATTGCTTCTCTCTCTTGTTTCCAGACCCTCTCAAGAGCCCCACCTACCCATGCCATTGCCTACTACCTGCACCTCTTAGTTTTCGCTCTTTAAATATACACCTGCCTCAGGGGCTGGCCCCGTGGCGTAATGGTTAAGTTCGCATGCTCTGCTTTGGCAGCCAGGGGTTCACAGGTTCGGATCCCGGATGCGGACCAAAGCACCACTCATCAAGCCATGCTGTGACAGCATCCCATATACAAAATGGAGGAAGATGGGCACGGATGTTAGCTCAGGGCTACTCTTCCTCAGCAAAAAGAGGAGGATTGGCAACAGATGTTAGCTCAGAGCCAGTCTTCCTCATACACACAAAAAATACACCTGTCTCTCTAGTGAGGAGGCGGAAACCTGCCCCCGTACCCCGACTCCTGGTGTTTCAATAAGATTGAAACTTCAGCGTGCTGTGGGAGGAAAGTAGAGGTGTGTTCGACTGAGTTCTGGGTCCCAATTCTTCACCCCTCTATATAGCAGTATACATCCACACCCCAGCCATGGCCTCATGGTGAGCGGAGCATAATTCCGCCCTTGACCTTGAGCTAGGCCATGTGACTGGTTTTGGCCAATGAGCTATTAGCAGACATGAAACCCGAAAAGGCTAGGAATGTGCTTGGGCAGTAGGGCTTGCTTTCTTGCTTTTTCCATTTGCATAAGTGAAATATACCTCTGGTAGCCCGTTGTCCCAGAAGGATGAAAGACATGGGGAGCAGAGCTATCCTAGGTGGCCTGCAGAACTTCCCTCTGGGACACAGAGCTGCCCCAGCCAAGCTGCAGATGTGTGAATGAGCGACGCACGTGTATTGTGGCATGTCGCTGAGGCGTCATGGTTTGTTGCTTCACAGCAAAAGATGGTTGATAAAAGGCTCATCTTATGTGGGGAGAGAGAGAACTGTAAGAAGGAGTGGAAGGCCAGGGAGGAGGCTGATGGGTTGGTTCAGGGTTGGAGAGAGAAGGTAATTGAGAATTCAGTGATCTCTTGTGTGTCCTTTCTGGCTTGAATGTTTTAAGGTTCTGCCAGTTTCTTGTAATCTGCCCCTGTTGACTCTTTTTTGTTCTCAGAAGGAACAACTAGGGGTGTCCATGCCTGGAGGCAAATCTGATCCCCAACCTTAAGACAGCCTAACAGAACTTGGAGTGTAGCAGAATAGATAATGGAGGAGAATATGTGAGCTCTTGACAAGAAGGATGGAGAATCTAAAAGAAAATATGATCTAGATCCATAAAGGCACGATGGGAATGGATCAAATATGAATGTGACTCAACCATCGAAGCCTGCTTTTGTTGGGTGGGACAGTTTAATATTGACAGATGTGGGAGGTTTTACTGACTTCCATTCAATAACCATTTCCTTTGAAAACAAACTGGTAGATAGGCTGCTAAAATGGCCTCCATGTGATCCTGCCTCCTGGGTTCACACCCTGTGTGCTCCCCTCCCCTTGAGAGTGGGCTGGACATAATGATTTGCTTTTAATGAATAGGATCAGGCAAAAACGTGGGCTGTCACTGCCATGTATTAGGTTACAAAATTGACTTCTGTCTTGCTAGCAGACCCTGTCTATTGCCTTCTGGGTTTGCATGCTTTTGTGAAGTAAACTGCCATGTTAGAGAGGCCCTTGTGGCAAAGAACTGAGGGAAGCTCTGGCCAGCAACCAGCCAGGAACTGAGGCCTTCAGTTCAACAGCCACCGAGTCAATGACCGTGTTATCTTGGAAGCAGATCCTTCCCCAGTTGAGCCTTCAGATGAGACCTCAGCCCCAGCTGACACCTTGATGGAAGGCTTGTGAGAGGCTCTGAGGCGGAGGACACAGTTAAGCCACGCCCAGCTCCCTGGCCCGAAGAAACTGTGAGTTCAAAAGTGTGTGTTGCTTTAAGCTGCTACATTTGCAGGCAGTTTGTTACGCAGTGATAGATAACTAACACACAAACCAAGAATTAGTCTCTGCTGACTCAGAGCTGGGGGAGCTGGGTTCTAGTTGTAGCCTTTGTATCAGTCAGGGTAGGCTAGATTATGCCGTAATAACAAATGATCCCCAAATCTCTGTGGCTTACAACGCGAGTGTTGCTATATCTTGCTCATGTTATATGTTCATCGTGGATTGATTGTGACCATGTGTTCGTGTCATCGTCAGGATGCGGGCTGATGGAGCAGCCTGTCTATGGACCATTGCTGGTCTCAGGGAAGTGGGAAGATAAGATGATGAACCACACACTGGCTATTAAAAGCTTCTGCACTCTCACATTTCATTGGCAAAGCAAGTCATGAAGCCCAGCGGCAAAAAATCTCCCGCTAGCCATGTTATCTTGGCAAGTCACCTCATCTCTCAGGGTCCAACTCTATCTTTGAATTTGGCTTACAGCTCTAAGTGCTTCTGGATGTAGGAATATAGTAAACACGTTCAAAGGCCTCGCAAGCAACATTTTCTCCCGGCTGCTTTTCCAGATATGGAGCCGAATCCTCAGACGAGGGCTACCCAGGAAGATCCCCAGTGCGAAAGTTAGAGGAAACTGGTGTTGGGTCTAAATTCTCCCTCTGCCAACCAAAGGCCCTGCCGTTAGCACTTCTAGGCGTGGCTCGGCTGGCTGCCCATTTGCCGTACAGGAGACCTCTGGGAAAGCCCCTAGTGCCTACTGTATGAAGAATCAAGAAAGCTGAATTCCTAGAATGGGATCTGAGACATGTGCTCTCTTGAGAGACCATTTCCTCCTTGTCGTCCACCTCCACAGACTGGGTTGGGGGCGGGATGGAGACAATGGTTTCCAGCAGAGAAACCTCCCACTTAAAGCTTGGAGCTCTGGGTCTCATCACTTCTCCTGTCGTAAAACTTCCTGCAAGTACAAGCAGAATTCACAACACAAGTATTGTCCATTTGACTTAGGACTGAGAGGTTTGACTAGTCATCAAAGACAACGGCCACAGAATTTCCAAACCGCTGCTGGAGATACATCCCATAACCGTGCTGTACCAGCATGTCTTTTCAAGACAGCCCATGCAGTGAACGCAAATGGACCGTGAGCAGAACGAGCCTGAGGGGTTTTGTCTGGGTTTTTCCCATTATAGAAGCATTTGGCATCAAGACCCCAAACATCTGGTTACTTGACTGTAGTTCCCCGTTTTCATCAGGAGGTTTGGCACCATAGGGACAGAGCTTCAGAGTGCTCCCAGATTTTAATTTCCTTTAAATACAGTCAGAAAGAGTAACAGGAAGTGGGAGACTTTGCACTCCACCACCAGCTCATTACCACCCAAACGTATGGAGCCCAGGAGGGCCCACGGGAGGTTCTTGGCAAGTCACAGAAGTCCCCAGATGTCTCCCAACATGGGCAGGTAGAGGCCTATGCTCTTGGCTCATCTTCTGAAAAGAATAGAGTGCAGTTTAACGCTGAAAAGGAAAAGGAGAAGAAAAAAAAGTCCCTGTTGTTAATAATGTCCCAGGGTGACCTCTCATTTTCCTGGGAGCTTAAGCACAATCATAAATATTATTCCTTCAGTCTATGAGAGCATCCTTTGTACTTTTCTAAATATTTTTAATTTTTCAAAAAAAAATCCTTTCCTTCCTTCCTTTCTGCCAAACAATTGCTCGGGGAAATAATATTTTTCCAATCATTCTCTTAAACTATACTTGGTGTGAATCTCCCGTGTGCCGGACACTGCCTGAGGCCCTGGGAATTCAGCAGAGAACAAAGGTGTCGGAAAACCCTTGATCTCGTGGAACTTTCTCACCAACACTGGTCAGTTCTACTCATTATCCTGCTTGACATCTATGTGTGTTTTGCTTTGTTTTTCTTTCCAAGATTCCTGGATATCTTTGTGTATGTGGATTGTCTCTTAGGCTGTAAGACCATGGAAACACCCTAGCCTCAGGACTCTGGCCGGAGTCCAAAATCCAGATGAATATCTGGGCTTGGGGAAGTAAGGGTGTCTTCTGTTTCCGGTGAAAGGCAGACAGACAGACACACACACATATACACACACGTCACACTCATGGTCCCACAGTTCAAAATTCAAAGAATGACAGGGCAAGAGGATACCTAGAAATTCTCATCCATTCCTATGCAGGAAGGTATTTGAACCATTTGGGCAAATGAGACTCTTGATCTTAAAGTCCTTATACCTGAACAGTTTAGAATTCCCTCCTTGGGTGGGATGAAAATGCTTTTGGACACAGCGCGTTTCTGTTTGTTCTTGTTCGTTCCTCCCCTGCATGGCATCCCCTGAGAGGACGTGGTCCCGGTTGAGGCAGCCTCGGCCTCCAGCCTCTGGCCTCTGCCTCCAGCAACCAGGGCAGAGTGAGTGCTCAGTAGAGGGGCTTTTCTCCCGTCACACTGTTTACAATCTGTAATTACATATTTTTATTGTATTGATGAGCTTCCTTACTCATTGTCATCACCCCGCAGGAGAACGCAGGCTGCCCGAGAGCAGAAGGCGCGTCCATCGTGCTCGTGGCTCTTCCACGGATATCTGACGCACAGTGAGTGATCAGCCGGGATTCCTGCCGGTCTTTATGGTGACTTCATGAAAACTAGAAAAAGGTGCCCCTTCTGAACGGATGATTTAGAAAAAGGTGTCCTCGCAGTGCACACAGCTTGGCATAAAGACGGCACCTTCGTGCAAAGGAAAAAAAAAAAAAGTCCCTTCTCCGAGCAGACACGAGCCCAAGGCAGGGATATGCCTTGAACGGTCTGCAGCTGGATTTCAGCCCATTACTCGCAGCTAAGAACTCTCGTGCCATGCACGATCTATGCATCAAGGGGCAGGAACACGGGAATTGATAACTATTTGATGAATGAATTATTGGATGAAATGCAAGTCCTTGGGGATGTGTTGTGGTCTTAAAACCTGTCTGCAAATTCTTTAACACTCAGCCCATTGAGAGCTTTGGGGTCATCCATTGGTGTCTGGTTGACAATAGAATATGGTGGAAGGGACGCTCTGTCACTTTCAAGGCTGGGTCATACATAGCCATGCAGGATCTGCCTGGTTCTCTGGAGCCAGGTGCTAGGAAGACAGTGATGGGCAGAAACTCACACAGCTCGTGGGGTCTGGTGGGGTGGACTGTCACTGGGATGGCCATATAATTTATCATCCAGAGTAGGACACTTTGGAGAGTGAAAGGGGTGCTATTAATAATTGCAGTGGGACAATAATCATAAATAGGAACTTCCCCAGGGAGACTGGAGTGCACAATCCCCCTACTAGAATGAATTAATGAACTGAGAAATCACTCGATTAAATGTGAACATATCAGCGTGACAAGTGTGCTATAAAGGAAGAGGAGTCTGCAGTAAGGGGATTTGACGTAGGCAGAGCCATCAGGGAGGGCTTCCCTGAGGAAGTGGTGCTGGAGCTTAGACCTGAGACCTGAAGGATAACTAGGAGTTGGCTTGGCCAAAGGGAAGGGACAGGGCCCCAGGTGGAGGAAGCAGCATGTTCAAAGCCCTTGTGGGTGGGCACGTGGTGGGCAGGAGGGTCTGAAAGGAGCCAGTGCAGCTAGAAAGGGGAGAGCAAGGATGAGGTTGGGCAGGCGGTCAGGCTGAGGTAAGGCTGGGTGCTTCATGCTGGGAGCGATGGAGCGCGGTTGAAGGATTTAAGTCAGTAGCAACATGGTATGATTCGCTGCTGCCTGGAGAAGGTGGGAGAGGGCAAGAGTGGGCTCAGGCAGAAACCAGGAGAAATAATAGTAACTTGGAATCCAAGATTCCACACACTTTAGAATGACGCTGGGTCCGGGAGAAAAATAACCCAAGGGAGACTCAAAAGTCCCATCAGGGAGTTTATACATAAAGAAAATAACATTATTTAGCGGTCTGAAGAGTCTAGGGGTCACATGTAATGGTCACTTCTCTTGGGCCAAGTATGAAGGGCTTGGCTTGGTGCGTTGGAGTGTCCGAGGGTACAGATGTTTCCTAAAGAGCTGGGATGGGCTGGACTCAGGACCAGTTGGCTCTGTTCAGGTAGCAAGGAAGGGCTCCTTGGGCAGCTTCTGTGTGAGCTGCCCTTTGATGGTGGATTCATTGGCAAGAAGAGCATCGAAGGGTCAGGGTGGTTCCCTAGGACACCTAGTCACGTATGAGGCCTCAGGTGTTTACTCTACTCTCTGGCTTTCAAAGGAATTTAAGGCAGCTTATGATCAAAGACCCGCACACAATAGAGCTGACACAAAAGGAAATAAAAACTACGTGGACTGAGGAGGAAGCAAATATACGAGCCCAGAGATTTTGAAAGGTGACAGCACATATGAATCATCTGGGGGACCTATTAACCATGCACATTCCGGGGCCCCACTTCCAGAGGTGCTGGCACAGTAGGTCTGGGTGGAGCCCAGGAATTTGAATATTTAACAAGCTCTTTCCCCACCCCCCAACTGCAAAGTGATTCGGATGCTGGTGGTGTGTGGACCAGATTATGGAAAACACTGCATTAGCCCTGTAACCAAACGTGGTCATAGTCATTGAGCATCAAATTTAACATTGGATTTCCTGACACTCTAGGCACGTGGCCAATTGGCATCCTATTGAGAAAGGTTTTCTTGGCTGATGGAGGATCACCTTACCTCCCCACAGAGGTGCCCCCAGGAAAGCATCATCAGCTCAGTTGAACTACCATGTTCTGCAGTTGCATCTCTCTGTGGCTAGAGAGGGCTTTGTGTGAGTGCTTGAGTGGGGTGGGAGACGGATGTTGTCACCATCGCAGTCTGGAGCACCCGCCATTGGAACAGCCAGGCCAAGTGTGCGTGGTGAGCTTGGCACTGAGAATGGAGACAAACTGGTGAAGCAAGGGTTAACTTTTCCAGCCCTGGAACAGCCCATCTCCTTGCTGGAAGAGATCCTGGGCGGGCAGGGTGGGACCGTCTTTGTTCAGTCCCCCAGGTCTAGACAACCTGGGTCATGTAAGGATGCGGTGCCTCTGCAAGCCTGCTGTGCTCTGCTCAGTGAGCTTCTGGAGCCTCGTTAATTCTGTGCTCCTTACAATTGCTCCTACTCCTTTATTAATCCTTTCTTGGGTTTCAGTAGCCCCTTCCTTGCTTCTGAAATGCTTGAAACCTCTCTTCAGGTATTGGCCAATGAGAAAGGGGACAGCGGATGGTGGGATGGATGGCTGAATAGGACAGACTACCTAGGTCACTGCTACTTAAGGCACGTTCCATGGACCAGCAGCATCAACATCCCCTGGGAACCTGAAAAATGCAGACTCTCAGGCCCCACCCAGACTTATTGAATCAGCATCTGCATTTTAACAAAATCTCCAGGTGGATCACATGCGTGTTATAGTCTAGAAGAGCTGCCATCCTTATTTCTTCATCCAACAACTATTTATGGAGGGCCTCCCAAGGGCCAGGCTCCGTACCAGGTGCTGGGAGATGATGAAGGAAAATGACATGGTACCTGACCCAGAGAAGGGTACAACTTGGTGGAGGAGCCATGAGATAAATAAGTAAAGAAACAAACAAATATGTAATTACAAGTTGTGGCAACTGCTAATAAGGAAGTAAAAAAGGTCAGCGATCACAATATAAAAAAAGTTGTAAGACAAACAACAGACTTGGAGAGGAAGTTGTAGCAACAGAATGGTCACGGGGATCAAAGTGGAAAGGCCTCTCTGAAGAGGTGTGTCTTTTAAGCTTGGAAGGTGGGTGATCCTTGAAGAAGGAGTCAGAAGGTTCTAGAATGGACGCCCAAGTCTTGTCCAGGATCACGCAGTGCTTGGAACCTGGATGGTCAGAGCTCGGGTTATAAGATCCCTGGAAAAGGAGAAGGCACTGATCATTCATCAGTGTTGGTTCGTCCCTTCGCTATGCAGCTGTAGGGTCCCCTCAGCTCACCCCAAATCGGCATGGCATTGAAGAACCAATGTCAAGGCTCTCCAGGCTGACTCCCTGCCCCAGGGTTCTACAAGTCTATTAGACACTGGTCCTATGGCTTGCAAACAGTTATTCCAGGGCCTCCTTCATGGCGGATCCCAGATTTGGGGGCCAGAACACTGGCAAATGAGCCTTTGGCTAAAGATTAAGTAGGGACATGTTTTGTCTTTCCTGAAATTGCCTCTAAACGTTCCGGCTCCCAGGGGTACTAGCCACCTTTCCAACCACCGGTTCCCGTGCATGGCTGGGACCCACAGTATCTATCAAAGTCTTCACATGAGCCCAGCTCCTGAGTCACCCTCCCTCCCTGCCAGCAGCTTTGGTATCACCTGGGAGCTTGTTAGAAATGCAGCATCTCAGGCCCCGCCCAGCCCCGCTGAGCGCTGAGTCAAAATCTGCATTTGAACACGATGCACATGCACATTAAACTGACAAGCCTCGCCCTATACCATGAGGTCACAGAGGGGTCAGTCCACGTGTTGGGATCCCAGAAGACAGCTTACGGTGGTCAAGTCCAAGCAGAACAGTAGAGCCACGCACTGGCCCAGGGGATCTGAAGATGCTCAGCTGTCATGCAAAGGTCTGGGAGAGCCGACCGATGGGCATCATGGGCCCATGGGTTGTCATGGACCCAGGCAGGTCCTAACTGGTCAGGTTTATATTTCCCAAAGCGAGGGACATATATCCTGGCAGTCCAGGAGATGGTTTTGGGTGACACATGGGCATGGAATTAATAACATCAAATTATGGAGTAAAAATGCTATTCTCTTTCCAAATCCCATTCAGTCTCTCCAGTGACCACAGGGAGAAAGTCTCAGCTGAGAGCTAGGATGCCTTCAGCACCTACGGATGGAGCTTGGCGGTTACAACGGGGACTCCAGGTTGCCTGGATCCGTATCCAGGCTCTGCGCCTCTGCGTTAGTCAGCTCCGGCTGCCATAACAAAGTAACAGACTGGCGGCTTAAACAACGGAAATTGACCGTCTCACAGCTCCGGAGGCTGGAAGTCCGAGATCAAGGTGTTGGCAGGGTTGGTTCTTCCGAGCCCTCTCTCCTTGGCTTGTAGATGGCCGTCTTCTCCCTGTGTCCTCACATCATCTTCCCTCTGTACGTGTCTGTGTCCTAATCCCTTCTTCTTATAAGAACGCCAGTCATATTGGATTAGGGCCCACCCTAATAACTTCATTTTAACTTAATTCCCTCTCCAAAGACCCCATCTCCAAATACAGTCGCATTCAGAGGTACTAGGGGTTGGGACTTCAACATATGAATTTTTGGGGGCCACAATTCAGCCCATAACAACCTCCCTAATTGTGGATCTTTCACAAATTTCTCAACCTCTCTGTTCCTCAGTTTGCCCATCTGATAAAAGCAGATGATGGTACCCACCTCATAGGTTTAGAGAGAGAGTTTAGCAAATGGGCACACATGAAATGCTTAGAACAGCACTGGGCACCAGCTAGGCCCCACAAGGGCAACAGTCATTATAATGCGTGGTGCATCATAGGTGCTCAACAGTCGTCTGTTGAATGAATGAAAGAATAATATTCCTTCTAAAGAAAGAGCCTCAGGCCCCAACTCGACATTTGGTTAGGCAAGAACATCTAGGCAGAATTGAAAAACACTGTTTTGTTTTTATTCTATTTATTTTTCCAGTGCCCTTCCATTCACAGCTAGGGAGTCTGGTTTTCAATTTATAGCAGTGATAAAAAGTTTCCTCTTTTTTTTTTTAATGAAGTAAAATCAAGAGTCAGCAAACTTTTTCTGTAAAGAACCAGATAGTAAGTATTTTTAGCCTTGTGGGCTGTAGGGTCTCTGTCACGGCTCCTCAGCTCTGAGGTCAGTCCCTCAGTGAATGGGCGTGGCTGTGCTCCAGTAAAAGTTTATTTACAAAAGCAGGCATGGGGTCGAATTTGGTCCCAAGGTCGCAGTTTAACAACCTCTGAGAGAATAGTCTAGGTGGGAGGTACTGAACTGGCAGTAAGATGAAGGTGGTAATGAGATGATAGACTTCAGGAAAGCTTGTTCTAGAATAAGTGCAGAAGATCAAGAACATGACACAGAGGAAGAGAGAGTGAACCTCAGGGTCCCCTCCCGTGTGCAGCCCCCAGACCTTTGCCTGGCACATCTGTTGATCCTGCCCCTCTGCAGCCCCCACAGAGGAAGTCACAGGGTCCCCGAGGAAACGTCCCAGGCGGCCTTCATGTCTCCTGTCTTTCCTGTTTCCAGTCGTGTCCAGTGCCTGCCCATCTGATACACTCAGGGCTGGATATAAGTGCCCTTAAGAGACACAGGGGGGCCCGGGAAGGCCCCTTGAGCCAAAATCCCCATCTTACCCTCATCTCCACCCTGGCTCTGCAGAGAATGTTCCTTTGCCTTCTCAAGCTGTCACTGATTAAAATGTAAATATTCTTAGATGGGGATCCCCATTAAGCCATTATCAGTCATTATCTCATTAGCTACAATCCACCATTAACGCTGTGGCTAGAGCCATTATCAACCATTAGCTAAAGTGACAGGACAGAATATAGAACTGGAAGGGTCCAGAGGGGTGGGGCCCATTCCTGCATTTCCTAGGCAAGGAAAGTGAAACTTAGAAGAAAAAGAAGCAGGAGTTAATGGAAGCAAGACTGTCCTCAGTATTTCCCCTCTAAGCCCCTCCTCCTTCTGCTAATTTTATTGAGCATGTACTCAGTGCTAAGCACCTTACATGCCCTGGCTTATTTAATCCTCACAACGACATTAGGAAGTAGGTTCTATGATTCCTATTTTACAGACGAGGAAACCAAGGCTCAGACAGGTTAAGTAAGTAGGTGGCAGAGCCAAGACTCAAAGATCTGTGTGGCTCCAAACTCTTCATGGCCACACCTACTCTCTTGCTGCCCCCACTGAGGCTTCTCTCCCACTGCCTCCTCCTTCCTCCGCTAATCTTGACCCAGTCTCTGTGCCCCCAGCCACTCCATCCCAGCCCAGGATGCTTCCTCCTTGCCCTCCACTGTGAGGTGAGACTCAACTGATGCTGGCCCAGCACCTCCCGGGCTCCTGGAAGGATGCTAGGTAATCTTTGGGTCTCTCAAGTTGACAGTCCCAAACCCAGAGTCAGTGCTGAGACCAGGTGTCTCCCTAGGTGCCTCCCCATCTCCAGGTGGGGGTGTCACAGTTCACCGGCTGGCGCCCTCGCCAGCCCACACCCTCTACTCACCCAACCAGTCGGACCACACCACCCACATGCCAGCCAGATCCGTTTGGACGGGCGTACAGCAGGACCCAGCTCGTCTGCCGCCTGCCCTTGGTCGCAGGGCTCCACCCATCCTCCCACCCGCCAGGTGCCGCAGGTCCAGGTGTTCAAAGGCTTCTCCATGGACACGTGAGAGTGCTCTGTGTTTCTCGCAAAGAAGAGAAGCCAAGACTCCTTCCTGGAAGCCTGGGGAGAGGAGGAAGGGAGGTTTGTGGACAGGGATTCCTTGCTTGTGGGGTGACATGGCTCACAATTGTGGGAAGTGACCCCAAAGCCCACGTATGTGAGCTGGAGGGAGTTGGAGAAATTCTGCCCCCACAGGGAAGGAAGACCAGGGGGAGTGAGTTCTGCTGTGGCCTCCTCTTCTTGCACTGGCCTGGTTTCCCATTTGAGTATAGGACCAAGGAACTCACTGTCTAACTCTTTGAAGTATTCCCTACGAGGATTCCCTGGGGTTACTTAATCCATTGTCTCACTCATTCATTCATTCAAACATTATTTATTGAGCCCCAACCAAGGGCCTGGGGCTCTGCCTGGCCCGGGGAGGCAGTGGGAGGCAAGACACTCAGAGAAGGGCTCTCGGGGGGCTTACATCAAGTGAGGAGAGGCAGACAGAAATAAGCCAACAAATAAGTCAGCAAAATAACCTGAGCTATTGATGATGCGTGTCATGAAGAAAATACAACCGGAGGATCCGGTAGACACTGACCAGGGGTGGGGCAGGGGTTCAGCTGGGTGATCTTGGAAGGCCTCTCTGAGGCCACCTTTGATGGAGGCTGAAATGACAAGAAGGAGCCAACCACACGAAGGAAGGTCTGGAGCTGAATGTTCCAAGTGGAGTGGACAGCATGTGCAAATGCCCTGGGGCGAGAAGGAGTAAGAGGAATAAAAAAGTGGCAGTGTTGCCAGAACATGGTTAGTGATGGGGAAAGTGGTGGGAGTGAGGTCAGAGGGGGAGGCAGGGATTTCTGAGGATCGTGAGTGCAGCAGGGGGCTCCCCAGCCACAGGAGTTCCAGGGCATTGCACGCCCTGGGAGGATCCAGAAGTGGGCATCGCCTTCCTCCTTCCCTCCTGTTTCCAGGAGCTGGGACTCTGGTTTGGAGAGGGGATTTGATTGGTTTCAGTTGGGTCACGTGCCCACCCTGTGGCTAGGGGAAGGAAAGGCACCTTGTTGGACAGCCCCCCACCCCGGTTCTGCATGAGACGGCGGGGTAGGTCCCGAAGGAGAATGGGTTGCTGCTGGCGGAGGAAGGGGGCCTGGACACTGTGCAAGCGGAAGCTACGGTGTGCTCTCCACTGCATGCCGTCTCCCAAGCGCGGCCCCGCGTCCTTGTGCCTTCCCTGCTGTCTGAGCCCCACTCACCTTCATCTCCCCTGCCCCCTCCCCAGAGTTAGTGTGACATCAATTGGTGGCACTCACTTGTCACTTAATAGAATCATAAAATGGGGAG
The DNA here is from genome assembly GCF_057802395.1 of Ceratotherium simum simum. Taxonomy (NCBI): domain Eukaryota; kingdom Metazoa; phylum Chordata; class Mammalia; order Perissodactyla; family Rhinocerotidae; genus Ceratotherium; species Ceratotherium simum. Next base: position 9,100,418 of record NC_141925.1, read on the forward strand.
AAATGCCCAGGACCATCCCATCCCCTCTGCACTTTGGAAATGGGGAAACTGAGTCTGGGGTGGCAGGAAGCAGTGGGGCTTCTGATTTACCCCACCGTGGGATTCTGCTGCTTCTTTCAGTGTTTGTGAGGGAATCCCTGGTTCCCCTGCCCCCTGCCCCCTGCAGCCTTATTACACCCCCGTGAGGGTGGCCACAATGTAATGAAATGGATTTTCTCTGCCTTGTGCAACCCACCTAGCTGAGCAGTTTGCATCACACCTCATGGTTCCCAACAGACGGTACAGCATAGGGAGCTGGCTATGCCTGGGTTGACCAGCTGTGTGACCTTGGCCAGGTCACTTAACCTCTCTGTGCCTTCATTTTCTCCTCTGTAAAATGTGAATACTACTACTACTACCTGCCTCATGGGGTTGTTGGAAGAGTGAGTTCATATACTTAGAGCACTTAGAACAATCCTTGGCATGTGTTCCATTTGGGATGGTGATGTATGCGTTTCTAAACCCCTACAGTACCTTGCACACTACATGCTTTGAACTCTTTGTCGATTTCTTTTGTTCGGTCATTCCGCCAACACTTACTTAGCATCTGCCAGGCCCAGGAACTCATAGCAAACAGGCCAGACAACGTCCCTGCCCCTCGAGGAGTTTACTTTCTAGGGGGAGAGATAAACCATAGAGAAAAACCCAAATCAATAAACAAGACACTTTTTTTTTATTGATGTTTTAATGGTTTCTAACATTGTGAAATTTTGGGTTGTACATTTTTGTTTGTCCATCACCATATATATGACTCCCTTCACCCCTTGTGCCCACCCCCCACCCCCAGTGCCCCTGGTAACCACAGTCCAAATAAACAAGACACTTTTAATAGTGATAAGTGTTGGGAAGAAATAAAACAGAGGGGCAGAGACAGTGATGGGGGGCTGTTTTAGGCAGGGGGATCTGGGATGGTCTCTCTGCAAGGTGACAGGTAGGACAGAACATGACCAGCCACAGGGAGAGTATTTCATGTAGTAGGAATAAATAGGCAGTGCCAAGGCCCTGGGGTAGGAAGGAGCTGAGTGTTTGAGGAGAAGGAGGACCAGAATGAGAAGAGAGAGAGGAGAAATGAGAGAGGCAGGCAGGGGCCACATTCAGCAGCTCTCAGAGGCTGTGGCAGGAGTTTGAATTTGATCTTTAGGGCAATAGGAAGCCCGTGAACGGTTGAAGCAGGGGAGTGTTCCAACCAATTCACGTTTTCCGAAGCTCACTCTGGCTGCTGTGGGGAAAACAAATTGAAGGAGCCAAGACTGGAAGGGGAGGGACCAGCTGGGAGGCTCTTGAGAAAAGGTGAGAATAGAGACACCCATCCTTAGGTCCCACAGAGCATCTAGGCAGGCACCTGGGCAACCTCAACGGAAGAGCATGACTCACCAGCCAGCAGGCTGGTCCCTGTTTGCAAGGCTGCATTATTCCAAGAGGGAAAAGGAGAACGTCCTACATCCTAGGTGCTGGGGGCAAGCAGCGAGGGTCGAAGTAGCCTTGCCTGCAACTCTAGGCCAGGATCAGCCTGTGGTCAGTCGGGCCCCGGTCCTCTGGTCCTTCCCACCTCCGGGGAGTGCCCAGGGCAGAAATCCGGCCTTGCCCACCCACCCTGGGCTGTGCACTGATAACATCCCCGAAAGGGAAGCCATTTGTTTGGAAGGAAATGGTGCCGAACGAGGCAGTGGCCACGCTGAAAATGGGCTGGGGCCTGCTTCCAGGGCTGAGAAACCCAGCGGCCTTCCCGGGGCTGTGAAGGTCTGACTCAGTTACACACCCGCTCCTCCTCGCCCCAGGGAGCTTCTAAGAGTTTGGGTATAACACTGTTTTTGGAGCGCTGCACTAAGCAACCAGAGATGTGATGGCTTTTAATCCTCTGTCCTGTGACGTGGGCTCGGGAGGAAGATATGAACCCACAGAGGGGTGTTCGGGGCTGACCCACAATGCAGGCTTCCCTCCCTGCCCCTGCTTCCTCCTTCCATCCGGAATTTTCTTGCCCCCACCCCACCTGGTGTAAGAGGGGAGAGAACAGGATGTTGGGAATTACAATCGCCTGACTGCACATTGGCAACCCCCGGGGAGATTTTAAAAGATGCTGCTGCCAGGACTTCAGCGCCGACCAACTCACTCAGGCTCTGGGGTGGGGCCTGGGCGCCGGTCATTAGAAAAAATCTCCCTGTGGGATCCTAATGTGCAGTCAGGATTGAGAACCTCTGCTATAGAAAGTTTCCAATTCTGTGCTTCTCAGCCCTGATTAATTGTCTCAGTCTCCTGGGCATGTTTTTTAATAAACCCATATCTGGGCCCCACCCTGGACCTGTTAAGCTAGGATCAAGGAGGATGGGGTGCAGGCGTTCATTTTTTAAAATCTCCCCCAGGTGATTCCAAAGGGAAGTCAGGGTGGAGAACCTCCCGTAGTCCCATCTGCCTGGTGTACAGATCAGAAGACTGAGGCCCGGAGACAGGTGACTGGTCCAAAGTCACACAGCCAGCTGGTGGCGAAGGCAGAGCTCGAAGCCAAGACCCCTGATGCCCAGGCTAGCCCAGCACGCCCTGACCAGGGAGGTCTCAGATGAGGTCCGTGGGGCGCTTCAGGGACCAGCTTGCCAAAGTAGGCAGAATTGAAAGAATTCTGTGACCCTTGCCCTTGTATGATCCCCCCGTTTAGGTGTGGGGCAACCTGTGACTACGATGAGCTGTCACTCCTGTGGTTCTGTCACTTTACACGGCAAAAGGGATTTATCAATTGACTCTGAGTTCATCAAAAGGGCCATTATCTAAGTGGGCCTGGTCTAATCACACAAGCCCTTTAAAAGCAGGGCGTTTGCTCCAGCTGGTGGCAGAAGAACAAATCAGAGACTCAAGTGAGCACAGAGAAGGACTCAGCGTGCTGTTGCTAGCTTTGAAAATAGGGTCATGAGAAGGAATGCGGAGGTCTCGAGGAACAGAGAGCAGCCCCACTGACAGCCAGCGAGGATGTGGGGTTGTGGGACGAGAACCGCAAGGAACTGAATTCTGCCAACAACCCACATGAGCCTGGAAGCAGATCCTCCTCAGAGCCTCGGATACAAGCCGACACCCTGATTTCAGCCTCGGGAGGCCCAGAGTAGAGAACCCAGCCCCGCCGTGCCCGGACTTCTGACCTGTAGAACTGGGAGCGGATAAACGCACATCGTTTTATTCTGCAGAGTTTGTGGGAATTTGTTAGGCAGCTGTAGAAACCAATACACTTGCTATAGCTGAAGAGGGAGCTACAGTCCTGAGCCTCAGCCCTCAAAACCAGGCTTCCCCCAAAGCTCCTGGAAAGGAGGGAAATTCCAGGAGAGCATGCAGATGAGGTTGGAGGCCTGTGGCCAAAGAGGCCAGGCAGACAGACCAACACAAGGGATGGGTGCGAACAGGTGGGCAGGGAGCGTGGCTAGGGCCCCCTCCCCATGTCAGCGCATCTCAGAACTCACGTGGCACGTGGCAGAGAGGAGTTCATGAACGCCCTGATCTGAGGCAGGAGGGCATGGCGAGGGCGGGAGTTTGGGACACCCGAGACAGACCAACACCATTCCATAGACCCACCCCACGCCTGGGGTGAGATCTGGGCCCCCTGGGACAGTGAGCCCCTGCGGGCGGGACACCGCCTCCTCTTGCACGTGGGCGGCGGGAGCGGGTCAGAGGGGACGGCCTCGCCCCGCCCGCTGCTCTCCTCACGGAGGCGCTGGGCCGCTCCAGGCGTGAGCCCACTGAGAGGCCGGCCGCCTTGACCTCGGGCAGGGCAGACCCTGCTGCAGTCTCTTCTCCATCCTCTCCTCCTCTTCGTCCTCCTCCTGTCCACCTTGCGAGTTTCCAGGATGACTGCCTGGGCCTTGTTAAGTTGTCTAAAATCCCACCACTCTTTCCTGTGGGTGGCGTGTTGTCCCCCATTTAATACGCTGCACCCCTCCAAGACCACCCCGTCCGCCCCCTATCACACCGTCCTGTTTTATTTCCACCTGAAATCATCTGGTTCATTTACTGTTTGTGCATCATCTGCAGCGCCCATACCTCCCCCAGCTGCGAGAACATTGGCTCCACGAGGGCAGGAGCCTGTCAATCTGGTGCCTAACGTGGTGAGGGCTGGAGCCACAGGGAGAGCCCCCATGCTCCAGAGGGAGGGGAGGGGGCTCCTGGCAAAGAGGGTCCCCTCTGCATCCTGCCCCCGGGGCTCAGCTGATGGATTTCCAGGTCCCCCAGACTTCAGTGAAGCCAGGCCCACTGCCTGCCCCTCGGGGAAGCTCTGGCGGGTGCCACCATGCTCCCCAGGATCTGAGCTCAGAGGGACAAAGAGAAGGAGAGTGAGCCCGTGGGCCCTGACAGCTCCTGGGGAAACTTCCCTGCCCTGCAGTTCCCTGAGCTGAGCTCCGAGCTTGTCAGGCGAGCTGCGATGAAGGACCAGTTTGTCGGCTTGCTCTTGATTGCCAGTTCGTCCTGAATCAATACTTTCATACCCTTCAATAAAACCCTCATGTGCCTGCTTGTCGCAGCAAGGGCTAACTGTAACAAAGACCTCTAACCCCTCATTCTCCACGTTGTGTTCCGCTCTTAGTGGATGGGCAGCAGTTTGCTGTCCACACTCTGAGTAGATCACACTCTCCCTGAAGACACCCACGATGGGAGTGGGGGACGGGTGGGTGTCGGCTGCTACAGGGCTCCAGGTACCCGCCCAGAGGCTGGGTGTTACAGTGACGGGGCACCAGCGAGGAGAGGCCCTGATGTACACAGTCTGTGTTCCCCACAGAACAGACAATAGCCAGGGGAGGGAATTAGGAGAAATCAAGGGGGACAGGCCAGTGGGGGTGGGGTGGGGTGACTCCCCCAGCCCAGAGTCTATCTCCTGGGCCCTCCTACAATTCCGGGCAAACTTCTTCAGGGGAGGGAGCTGTTTTGTCTTACTCTGCGCTTGTCACCACCACGCTACTTTGGCCCCAAATCCTTAAACTTCTCTCAAGATGTTTGTCTTATACCTCTGGCTCAGATTCCAGTCCAAGAGGAATTTGTACTAATGGTATGAAAGCAGGGTGGGAGGACCTCGCGGCTCTGGGCCCAGCCTGGGGACAGCTGGCTTCAGTCCCCGGGCATCAGGCCCACTTGACAGGGGTGGGGTGGCGATACCGTCCACCCCAGTGTTCATGGAGATGGCCGCTCAGATTGCCCCACCCTGTCCTTCCCTGAGCTCTCAAGGAGCTGGAGAGGTGAGATGGAAACTCTGTGCGTTCCTTCAAGAGGGGCTGACCCTGCACCCCGTGGGCTGGCTGCCGTGGTTGCTGGGCAGGGAGCTCAGCAATGCGTCTCCTTCCACGTCTTGCACACAGTAGGCACTTGTGGTATTTGCCAAGGCCATGCGCAGTCTGCCCCTGGGCCTGGAGGGAGCCCTCCCCCACCCGCGTCACCTCCCCAGCCCTCAGCCCCTGGTGGCGCATTGTTCCCATTCCTCCAGGTTTGGAATGTCTCTGTTTACCGTCAATGTCAACCTGACTCAGAGAACGTCCAGGCCCGAGAGGCCTGCTGGGGTCTGGCGGGGAACATGAGGAACCAGAGCACACCACACATGGACCCCCCAGCCCCACTGGTCCACTATGTTGGAGACCCCCACCCAGGTCCGTGGCCACTTGGGCCTTAGAACGGAGTACCAGATGGGTGTCAGGGAGCAGGGGTTCTGTGGGTCCTCGGAGCTCTGTGCCCAGGCTCCCAGCCCCTCCCTCCTTGCCCTTCCCTTTAGCAGGATATGAGGAACCAGGGGCCATCCTCCAAGGAGCTGCCCCTTCCTTCTGGGCCTTTGATCACACAGGTCTCTCCACCTGACATGACCTCTCCCACCTCCCATCTCCACCTGTCCAAACCCTCCCCATCCATACGAGATCTCAGCTCTGCAGCTAAATGGCTTGGATTTGCATCTAACCTCCACCATCTCTAGCTGTGTTGCCTTGGGCAAATCACTCAACCTCTCTGTGCCTCCATTTTCTCATCTGTAAAGTGGAGTGTTGGGGGCATTTCTCATATTCGTGGCTGCCCCTCATCTTCGAATCACCTTTCTGTCTCTGGGGAAATACCCATGGTGTGGGCCCATGCTCACTGATGTAGAAGTCAGAACTCAGTTTCACAGCCCCCTTGCATCTAGGATCCAAGCACTAGATCATACATGAGGTGCAGCCGTGTAAGACCTCCATGACAGTGTGGGGCAGTCAACTGGGGCACTGTCTTCGCTTTTGGTGAACATGGTGGCAGAGGCAATCAGATCTTTGAGATGTAATTAGTTAGTAATTCAGGTGAGGTCACGCTGGATTAAGGTGGGTCCTAATTCAATGACTGGGGTCCTTGTAAGAAAAGGGAAATGTGGACACAGACACACGGGGAGGCCACGTGATGGTGAAAGCAGACTGGATGATGCCGCTGCAAGTCAAGGAGCGCCAACAATTGTTGGGCACCACCAGGTACCGGGAACAGAGTCTCCCCTGAGCATCCAGCAGGAACCAGCCCTCCAACACCTTGGTTTTGGACTCCTGGCCTCCAGAACTGTGAGAGAATCAACTGTTGTTGTTTTAAGCCACCTAGATTGTGACAACTTGTTACAGCAGCCCTAGGAGACTAATATGGTTCCCTTTTTTTATTAACATGGTTGTGAACAGCAAAGAAAGGATTGGGGGAAAAGGGAGAGTGCTAGATATTTTTCTGACTTGGGCTCTGTAGGCAAATGAAGAAGAGTCACCCATTTCTTCCTCTCCGTGACGTTTGTAATTTAAAGGTGGCTAGGATACATGTAGGAAATTTTGATTAAGGGGCTCAGGGGCCTTCTGGGAAGCTGTTAAGACACTGTCCAATAGAAATAAAACAAGAGTCATAGATATATATTTTGTATTTTGTATTTTCTGGTAGCCACGTTAAAAACAATGGAGAAATGGTGAGATTAATTTTAATATATCTTCTTTAAACTAATATATGCCAAATATTATCATTGCAGTATGCAATCAAGATAAAACACAACAATAAGATAATTTACATCCTCTTTTTTTTTCTGTACTAAGTCTTCAAAACCCAGTGTGTATTTTACAATCAGAGCACATCTGTATTCACACTAGCCACATTTCAGGTGCTCAGTGCCACCTGGGGCTTGTGGCTCCCGTATCGGGCAGTACTGCTATCATCTTCGACAGTTAAGTCTTAATCTTTAAGGTTCAAAGCTACCCAAACCTGCTGGGTCATATAAGATGGTTTGACCAATGCTGGGTATCAAGGGAGGAGAATGAGTCTCAAAAAAACTCCCTGAGACGTAAAAGAGTCTTCATTCCCTTAATTAAAAATCTGGCAGCCACCCTCTGTAGGGCTTCTGATGAGCTGAGCCTCTATTTCCTCTTCTACAGTCATGCATCGCTTAATGATGGGGATAACTTCTGAGAAATGTGTTGTTAGGCAATTCTGTCATTGTGTGAACATCATAGAGTGTACTGAAGGGGAACAAAATTTCCAACCCCAAAATGTGTCTCTTTAACATGACGATTATTTTAGGATGATTATTTTTAAGAAACCAAAGACTCAAAGTTTTTCTTATTACCTCCCCCTTAACTGCCTAGAAGAATTCAGATAAAAAACCTGCTGGTGGGAATGCAAGCTGGTGCAGCCACTATGGAAAACAGTATGAAGATTTCTCAAAAAATTGAAAATAGAAATACCATACAATCCAGCTATCCCACTACTGGGTATTTATCCAAAGAACTTCAAATCAACAATTCAAAGAGATTTATGCACCCCTATGTTCATTGCAGCATTATTCACAATAGCCAAGATGTGGAAGGAACCCTTCTACGGATGAACGGATAAAGATGTGGTATATATATACAATGGAATACTACTCAGCCATGAAAAGAGACAAAAATCATTCTGTTTGCAACGACATGGATGGACCTTGAGGGTATGCCGTTAAGTTAAATAACCAGACAGAGAGAGACAAATCCTGCATGATTTCACTCATATGTGGAAGATAAACACGTGGATAAATAGAACAGATTAGTGGTTACCAGAGGGGAAGGGGGTTGGGGGGTGGGCAAAATGAGTGAAGGGGCAGATATGTATGGTGATGGATCAAAATTAGACTACAGGTGATGAGCACGATGCAGGCTATACAGAAATTGATAAATAATAATGTACATCTGAAATTACACAATGTTATAAACGATTATGTTCTCAATAAAATAATTGAAAAACAAAACAAAACCTGTCTCAGGAAGCGAGCTCTCACCTTAGCATAACATGAACTAGATGGTGGACAGGGAGGAACCTAGAAAAACCTGTTTTCTCAGCTCCCCACTGTGTTCTTCTGTTTCTGTGTGGCCAATCACTTGTTTTCCAAACGTTTACTCCTTTTCACCTACTGTGAATTGCCTTCCCTCCCTTTGAAGTCCCGGACTCTCCCCACCCCAACATCTTCTTTTGTCTTTAGTGGAGGATGGCGTTTAAGGTGAGAGCTTTAGCCATTTTGGTGAGTTACTTGGTATTCCTGGGTTTCTCCCATGTATACATGTTATTAAACTTTTGTTTGTTTTTCTCCTGTTAATCTGTCTCGTGTCCATTTAATTCTTAGCCTGGCCAGAAGAACCTAGAAGGGTAGAGGAAAATTTCTTCCTCCCCTACAGTACTCACAAACCTAGATAGTATAGCCTCCTACACACCCAGGCTATATGGTACTACTCTTATGGGATCACTGTTACATACGCAGTCCTATATGCGGTCCATCATTGACCAAAACATTGTTATGCGGTGCATGACTGTCTAAGATGGGCTAATTGTAGTCTCTCTCTCTGGATGTTCTCATGGGGATTGGGATTAGGCATGACATGGGCATGTGAGCACTGAAGAGCAGAACAAAGGTAACTTATTTGTGGTGGGATTTATGCCTGAGCACAAAGGGCAGCCAGAACAAGAGAAGGCTTAAGGAAGGCGGCTCTGTGATATCTTCAGTTCTCTTCCCCAGCTGGTGCCCAAATCCTGTCCCCAGGCAAGCAGTCCTAATCAACAGAGGCTTTCCTCCTGGTGATGAATGGTGACCACGTGTGGGAACCTTGATGCCAAGGGCTGATTTAGACCTTCAGGGAGCACAGTGTGTCAGAGCCCTGCCCTAACTCTCGGGGAGTTGGCAATCCAGGATCCCTCCACTCACATGCCCAATTTGATTCCTTGTTGTAAACACAGTGTGTTTTGTCCCAGGGTGAGTGGGACAATTCCCTTTCCCCACTTGTCTATGCGAGCACCCCACCTGCCAGCAGCACAGGCTGGTAAGTCTGACCGCCTTTGTATGTAATCACACACCAGCTTGTTGTGTCATAAGAGGTTGGAGTGGGCTGTACCCAGGTTCCCTCCTCTAAAACCCATCCCACTCTAAAGTCTGTTTCATCCAAACCTGCATGACAAGAAGGGAAACAGGTTCCACATAGACCTGGCACCTACGGCTAGAGGTGGGAGGTGGGGCAGGTAGAGAGGGTGTGGAAGGAGAGGAGCTGGGGTATCCTTAAAGCTTCAAGGCCCTGAGATGCAGGTTTGTGAGCCTCGACCAGATGCTCCAGGAAGAAGAGCCCCATGTGTGGTCTTGGTGTTAGAAGATGTTCATGTTGAGTAAGCTAAAGACAGAGCTGTCCATGGTCACTCAGGACCAAGAATAAAACCTGAGCCTTTGGACTTCTGGTCCAGGGCTGTTTGCTAGTGTGCCATCCAGTTATTCTAAGTGCCCATGAACTAAAGCAACATTCCTCCAAGTACAGTCCAAGGATCACCAGTGAGGGAATCCCCTGTGTGGGGGAGAAGAGCGGAGGAAGTGCTATTTAGAACATCGATTCTGGACCTCAGGGAAGACTTACTGAATCAGAACCTCTGGGGATGGGGCCAAGGAATCTGCATTTTAACTACTTCCCCAAGTGATTTTTAGAGACAATGACATTTCACATACAAAAATGCATAGATTTTGTGTAATTTGCTATGTGACCATGGACGAACGCCTTCCTGGGACTCAGTTTCCATGTATGTAAAATAAAGGTGTCTAAATCAATTTCTAAGGGACTTGCTAACACTACTGTCTATGGCTACGTGTATCCATCAGGAGGGCAAACAATGCTGCCTGCCCCCCGCCACCCTGGGGCAGGCAGCCATCATGAGTGTGGGACTGAAGCAGTGCGTAGCCAGTAGGGGTAAATGTACCCACCCCAGCAGCCACGCTGCCTGGATGGCAGCTGCCTTGTGGGAATATGGGCCCAGGGCACCAGCACTTCCAATGTTCTGAGAGGGAGCCGGGGGGCCAGATGTTTCTACAAATCTCTCGATTTAAATATTGCATCTAATTTCTAAATTTTAAGTCTCTGTGTAGAACAACAAGACATGCCAGTTTGCACCATCTAATTTTTATGAAGCATTTGGCCAAAAACTGATGGTATGACCATTTCCAAGCTATAGGTAGCTTTCCTCATCTATACTCAGCAAAAGGCTCTCCTTCTCCTTTATTTGAGCAGTTCAACCAGTGATCCTGGGTAAGTGACTTCTGCTTTGTGCTTCAGTTTCCTCACTCGTAAAATAGAGATAATAGTAGTTCCTACCTCACAGGGCTGCTGTGAAGATTCAGTGAATTAATTTCATAAGGTGTGCATGGAGTAAGTGCTTGATATATTTACTATGTTGTTGTTGTTGTTGTTGTTAGCCAAAGTAGCTTGAAGGGGGGATGTTCTGTGTCACGGGATGCACTTAATTTATCCCATCTCCCCCTCCCTCTGCAGGCTCAGCCAGAGGATACCCTTCCTCCTGACCCACCTCCATCAGTGTGTGGGGAGCTCAGCAAGGTGAGCGCAGTCCTTATAAAGATGGAGATTACATCCTGCTTTCCATGTGGTTGGGACACAGCCTTCCCAGACTCTGTGCCCATAAGCCATGTTTGCAAAGCGACTGTTCAAGACTAGTGGTTGGGAGGCTGAATGGTGCAGGGTGGTCCTGGCTGAACCATAGATGAGAGGGGTCCCTGGCTGCCCAGAGGAAGGAGAAGAGGTGCGAGTGAGATAGAGGCATGGGCAGGACTGGAGAATGGGCAGAGGTGGTAGTGGGGGGTAGTCACAGCGCAGGCTCCCAGCCAGCCCACCCGCCATTGTGGTAAACATGGTGACTACTAGTTCTGCTCCCTCACTTGACATCATTCACCAACTCCTGGACTTCTCAGGTTAAGTCCACATTCCTTAGCATTCAGGACCTTCCTGGACTGCCCCTCCTTTCTCTTGCCACTTCTGTCCCCTGGCTTTGAACTTGATGCTGGAGCCCCCCCACAAGACACCCTCTCCCATGCCCACCAGCTTGCACCTGCTGTTCCCTCTGCTTGGAAAGCTCTTCCTCAACCTCTCTCACCTGGCTAGAATTCTTGTCCTCCTTAGGGCGCCTCCTTCAGGAAGCCCTCCTGACTCTCTCCAGTGGGGTCAGCACCCTTCTGTGACGATGAAGCATTTTCTGTTCACTTGGCCATTTCTCCCATCTAGGCTGTCAGCCCCACACAGGGTACTGTCAGCGTGGACCTGGAGATCCCTGAGGGGACACTTTCCATCCCTACCCCCCCAAGTCTCCCTTCCCCATCCCCCTCAGCCTTGATTTTCAAAAGATCATCTGAGGATCTCTGTTGAGGGCCAGGCCTGTGAGGGGTACAGGGGCAAGGGGCTCTCCCTGCCTTTGAGGGGTATTATAAGCTGAAGTGTGGCCCCCAAAATTCACATGCTGAAGTCCTAACCCCCAGTACCTCAGAATGTGACTGTATTTGTGTTACCAACTGAAGTCTCTTCCCAGCTGAGAGAGACCCAAGAACTCTTGGAGTTCTTCCTGTGTTCGGTGTCACAACTTTGAAACGAGACAGAAGCTAAGCGTTCAACAGCATAAGCTTTATTCAATGGCCAAAGAATGGAGAAGTGGGAACTAAGTTCACAGATCAATTTCTCAGCTCCTGGGGTGATTAAGCAGCTATTATAAAGGGTCTAGGTAATGAAGGGGAGGGATATTCATAGTTATTCAGGGAAACAGACAGGATTTCTGGGGAGCAAAGGTATCACCTCTTTTCTCTCCTTGTGTGGTTGTATCCTGCTTTGCCCTGACAGTTGTAAACTGTCATGGTGTTGGTGGGTGTGTTCCATAATATGGTAATGTATTACAATGAGCGTATAATGAGCTGTGGGGTCTATGTCAGGTCAAGTCAGACTGCCATGTTGCCTTCAACTGGTTTTGACTGGTTTTGTTCAGCCATCTTCTCCTTCCTTTCTTTGTGGTTTCCTGCAAGCTAAAGATAACGTGTTAGGCTTGTTCTGAGCAGGGTTGTAGTTAATGCCTTAAGGGGTTGGTGGGCCGGGTAACAAATCCCCCCTCTCCTACGTACTGCTGCTTGTCCTTTGTTTTTTTTTTGCTGGGAAAGATTTGCTCTGAGCTAACATCTGTTGCCAATCTTCCTCTCTTTTTTTTTCTCCCCAAAGCCCCAGGACATAGCTGTATATTCTAGTTGTAGGTCCTTTTAGTTCTTCTATGTGAGCCACTGCCACAGCATGGCTACTGACAGATGAGCAGTGTGGTTCTGCGCCCGGGAACCAAACCTGAGCCACCAAAGCAGTGAAAGTGCCCAACTTTAACCACTAGGCCATCAAGGCTGGCTCTACTCCTCATTCTTGAGGGACGCAGAGGGAGGGAGATCAGACTTCTCTTTGGAGAGGTGATTAAGCTAAAATGAGGTCATTAGAGTGGGCCCCCCTAATCCAATATGACTGGTGTCCTATGAGAAGAGGAAAGTTGGACACACAGACACAGAGGCAAGACGGTGTGAAGACACAGGGAAAAGATGGCCACCTACAAGCCAAGGAGAGAGGCCTCAGGAGAAACCAACCCCACCGACACCTTGATCTGCCTACAAAACCGTGAGAAAATCAATTTCTGTTGTTTAAGTTACCCTATCTGTGGAACTTTGTTATGGCAGCCTGGGCAGACTAGAAAGAGGGGCATAGATTTCCGTTTCTGCCTTCATAAAATGGAGATGATAATAGACCCTATCTCATAAGGTGGTTGGGAGGACTGAATAAGGTAAATGCATATAAAACAGAAATTGACAAATGCTAGCTATTGTTTATTATTACTGCGATCATCATCGTCATCCAGGTGGGACAGACAAGACTTAGCAATGAGAAATAAGAAGATGCAGCAGACAGGGGCTATAAGGAACAGATGTTGGTGAATGATCCCTGAATTTCAGAACTGGAGAGGCCCTTGGTGTCCCCCTCCCTTGTCTGATGAATGAGGAAACTGAGGCCCAGAGTGGGGAGGGGATTTTCCCAAGGTCTCCTGGTAACAGGAGAACATCAGCGCTGGAACAGAACCTCCAGGCTCCAAGCCCAGGCCACACCATCCTGCTGGTTGTGGGTTTTAATTATTAAGCAAAATTCACACCAGTTCTTAGTTTCCCGGCTTGCATCAGGGAAGCCCACTCTCGGGGTACAGGGTTGACCCTTCCTTGATGAGACACAGGCTGCGAGGAGGAAGCTGTCTGGCCACTGGGGTGGCGGAAACGGCTGCTCCCGGCTTCACATCTGCTAAGATCCTTACTCCACACATCCTGGCACCAAGAGCTTCCCTCCTGTGGGACCTTTGCCCAGAATCTGGGATTGAGCAGAGTACAATGGGGCGCCCTCCCTCTAGACACTGTCTGGGAGCAGGAGGGAATGGAGACCTCAGGGAGCTGGCCCCGGAGCTGGTCTAAGCCACAAGGACACAGAAGGTAGGCAGGGTCCGGTCCTCCTCTGGCCAGTGGCTGCTGCCTGAGCCAGCAGTGCAGTCATGCTGGACTCCTGTTTAGAAGAGCTGAGTCCTCCTGCTGGAGAGTGAGAGCGGCTTTCTAGGCCACCTCTGGGCAGATGGTCAGCTGCCTTCCAGCCACGCGCTGAAGCCCCTGCATGGCTAGGAGACCCAGGCTGAAGAAATCCACAAATCCCCAACTCTAAAGGCATCGTGTGCCGTCCCTACTTCCCAATCATCCATCCTCAGCTTGAAGCTGAGCACCAAGCTAGCTTGGTGACGCAGTGGTTCAGTTCGCGTGCACTACTTTGGTGGCGCCAGGGTTTGCAGGTTCGGATCTTGTGCACAGACATACACACCACTCATCAAGCCATGCTGTGGCAACATCCTACATACAAAATAGAGGAAGATTGGCAACAGATGTTAGCTCAAGGCCAATCTTCCTCACCAAAAAAAAAAAAAAAGGAAAAAGAAACACCTGAAATTAATTTTAATAATATATTCTCTTTAACCCAATATATCCAAAATGTGATCATTTCAGCATGCAATCAACATGAAAACACTTAGTGAGATGTTTTATGTTCTATATTTTGCACTGAGTCTTGGAAATCCGGTGTGTATCTTACACTTCAGCACTTCTCAATCTGACTAACACCGGTTCTCCATGGCCACGTGGGGCCAGCAGCTACAGCATTGGACAGCACAGCTCTCAATTGTGCTTTTTCTTATGCGAATTAAAATCTAACGCCCTGACGTTGCTACATGTTGGTCTATGTTTTGTCCACTGTGCTTACAGACTTATCAGCTATTTGGTAATAATTAGTAACTGCAAATAAACAACTGTTATGCTCTTAACTCTGTGCCAGCGAGGGAGCTGAATGCCTTGTGTGGACTTCATTTAAAACCCACACAGCCCTCTAGGGCCATTTTCCAAATGAAGACATGGAAAATCAAAAAGGTCACAGAGCTAGCAAATGAGAAAGCCAGGACACGGCCCCAGGTCTGTGGTCCATTCTCTCAGCCTCTAACACCCCGTATGGTACCGCCAACCATTTATGACTGTCGAGCACTTGAAATGTGGCTGGCCCGAATTGAGGTGTGCCATAAAATACACACCCGATTTCCAAGACGTAGTGCCAAAAACCAATAGACAATTTTTACATTGGTTAACGTTGAAATGACACTATATTGGTTAAATAAAACAATTTAAATAATTTAAAATTAACTTCACCTCTTTATTTTTGCTTTTTTTTTAAGTGGCTATTAGAAAATTTAAAATTGCATTTGTGGCTGGCATTATATTTTATTGCACAGTGCTGCTCTGACTTGTTTCCTTCTGGGCTGAATATTCTCCATTCCTTCAACAGTTCATGCATGACATCATTTCTAATCCTTTCCCTGAGGTGTCCTTTTTTTTTTTTTTTTGGTGAGGAAGATTGGCCCTGAGCTAACATCTGTGCCAGTCTTCCTCCATTTTGTATATGGGACGTCGCCACAGCATGGCTTGGTGAGCGGTGTGCAGGTCCATGCCTAGGATCCAAACCGGCGAACCCTGGGCTGCTGAAGCAGAGCACTCGAACTTAACCACTACGCCACCGGGCTGGTCCCCACTGAGGTGTCCTTTTGATCAGTGCTTCTACGAGTGAACAATGGTCTGGCTGACTATTCTGGCTTGTTCATATCCTTTGCACAATTTGGGTTTAACTTGTTTTTCTTTTTGTCTATTGTCTGACCTCTTTGTAATTACGGGCATTTACATCTGTCCATTGCAATGTTGCAAATACTTTCTCCTGGTCAACGTCGGCCTTTCTGTGGTATCTTTGGCTATGCAGGTTTTTCTATGGTATCTTTGGCTATACGGTTTTCTATTTTTATGCAGCCAATCTGCAAATAGTTTCTTTTGTGGCTTCTGGATTTCACATCTGCTAAGGAAGATTTTGCCCATTCCCAAATTTATGAATAAGTATTAACCTGCATTTTCTTCCACTACATTCACATTTTAATCCTTTTTTTCTTTCATCCAACTGGAATCTATTTCTGTTTGTGATATGAGGAAGAGATCTGACTTAATTTTTCCCTAAATGTGTAGGCAATTGTCCCATTTAGTGAATAATTCATTCTCTCGTCACTAATTTGAAATGCCACTTTAAGAATCATCTTGAGGCTCTGTTTTCCCTCTGTTGGCAGGCAAGTCGGCCGCCAGCAGCTCCAAGTTTCCATCTGAGCAGCTCAACAAGCTCGACAAACAGAGGTCTTCTCTTCTCAGGAGCCCCGGCGGAAGTCCCAGGCCGACTCTCAGTTCACAGCTGGAACCAACATGGCAGCCAAGATGGAGTATGACTCGCCAGGTCTGATCTACCTGTCTCCCTCTAAGCAGAGGGGCGAGCTCACTTGAGAAAGGGGAGAGGGTGGTTCCTCAAAGGGAAAATGGGATGCTGGAGACAGATGGAAGAACAGACGCTGGTCAGACAAAAAGATGCCTACCAGAGTGTTTACCCTCCTGGCCTGTCACTGGATGCTCCATACCCCCAGCTCTGTAGGCACTGGGGTGGGTCCTCAGATCGTCTCTGTTCTAGCCTGGCTCCCCGCTCAAAGATCAACTAGGGTTGTGTTTGCCCCAGGAAGTCAGATGTGACTCCAGATCCCCACTGGCCTGGAAAATGAGCGCAGCAAGCTTGGGGAGGACTGTCCGGCCCACTCCAGCCCCAGGACCCTTGGCCAGGTTCCTTCTCCCTGCCTAAGGGGGCAGAGCTCGGGGAGGGGGGAGGAAGTAAGGATGCCAGCGGGCCTCGACCTCTGTTTACAAACAGAGAGTGGCTCCTTCCTGCTGCCCCAGAGAATGGTGCTGCCCCGCTGGCTCAGGAAGTCTGGCTCCTGCCGGGAGGGTCCCCAGAATGCGTCACCTGGCCTCCCGCCAAGGACCACGGGCAAGCTCCCAGGCCACTAGGGAACAGCCTGAGAATCCAGAGATCTGGCTCTTCTACAGAGAGGTTTTTCAACACAGGCCAGAGTGTCGATCCTAGGGAGCGGTTGCCTGTGTTTCTACACAGGATGCCCCAGCCCTCGGCACCTCATGCCACAAGGCAGGCACCAAAACTCCCTCCTTTTCACTCTTAAGCCCTCGGGGGAGCAGGCCGTGGTTTGAGGAGGAGGGACCCATGAGGCCAGAACCCAAATTCTCTTTTGATGGCTTCCTATCTCCATCAGCCCTTACAAAGCCTCCCATAATAATAATACACTGACCAAAACAATAGTAAAATGAAAATACCATAGGAAACGAGAATAAAAGTCTCTTTAGAAACTTTGCTCCATTGGAGGACACGGAATGTATCAACTAAGCAAGAGCAGGCTGCTTGCCACCCAGAGGGAGGATGGCTGGGCTCAGAGCTCAGCTCTGCTGCTCGCTGGCTGTGACCAGGGCAACCTGTTACACATTTTGTGCCTTTGTAGACTGCCCTGCAAAATGAGGTGAGGACAGACCCCACCTCATCTCACAAGGTCGCTGTGAGGATTCAAGAAATGAGTAACTGCAATAAATGACCGATAACAGCAACTATGTGTTGGATGATGGTAGTACATAGATAAGGGAAATGGATGGCAGCCATACGTGAGAGGGGAGGGAGAAATGGGGAAAACTCTATAAAGCAGTCCAGTGTTATTTGAAAGTAGACTTAGATTAGTTGTAAATGTATATTGCAAACCTCGAGGGCAATCACTAACAAAATTTTTAAAATAAGTATAATTGATAGGCTAAGAGAGGAGAAAAATGGAATCTTATAAAACATTCAATTAAAAACAGAGAAGGGGGCCGGCGCAGTGGCATAGCGGTTAAGTTCTCGTGCTCTGCTTTGGCGGCCTGTGGTTCGCAGGTTCAGATCCCGGGCACGGACCAACGCACCGCTTGTCAAGCCATGCAGCGGAGGCATCCCATATACAGTAGAGGAAGATGGGTGCAGATGTTAGCCCAGGGCCAATCTTCCTCAGCAAAAAGAGAAGGATTGGCAACGGGATGTTAGCTCAGGGCTAATCTTCCTCACACACACACAAATAAAACAGAGAAGGCAGAAATAGTGAGGAAGATAAACAAAAAAAAAAAAAGGAAGAAAAAGTGCACTGAATGCAAACAGTTACAAACACAGTAGCTATTAATCCAACGACATCATTATATTAAATGTGAATGGTCTAAATACACCAATTAGAAAACACAGACTGTCAGAATGGATTAAAAAAACAAGACCCAACTACATGTTGTCTACATGAAACTCACTTTACATATGAATGAACAGGAGCTCTAGCAGAAAATAAAGGTCTGCCCAAGATTGACTGGGCCACCTTCTTAACCACACTGAGCCTCAGTTTTCTCTTCTGTAAAATGGGGATGGTAATAGTTCTGATTGTATAGAGGCATTGTGAGGATTAAGTGAGTTAATTCACTCAAAGCATTTAAAATAGCGACTGGCACATAGCAGGTGCTGTAAAAATATGTTGTTTTCGGGTCCAGCCCAAATGGCATACT
Organism: Ceratotherium simum simum; assembly: GCF_057802395.1. Taxonomy (NCBI): domain Eukaryota; kingdom Metazoa; phylum Chordata; class Mammalia; order Perissodactyla; family Rhinocerotidae; genus Ceratotherium; species Ceratotherium simum. Next base: position 9,118,761 of record NC_141925.1, read on the forward strand.
GGTTAAGTTCATCATGCTCTGCTTCAGTAGCCTGGGTTCGTGGGTTCAGATCCTGGGCATGGACCTACACACTGCTGATCAAGCCATGCTGTGGCGGCATCCCACACACAATATAAAGGAAGATTGGCACAGATGTTAGCTCAGGGTGAATCTTCCTCAGCAAACAAAAGAAAAAGAAAAATGTTGTTTGCATTATTATTATCATCCAAGTACAGCACAGCTTCAGGACAAGTTGTGCAGCTCTCACTTCCAGTTAGCTTTCACTTCAAGCTTGCCCTAATAGATTCCCTAAATTTAGATCCCCTAAATAGAATCTCTAAAGCCACCACTTTTTCTTTGAGTTTTAAGACCAGGATAAGCTACATAATTTTCAGGGTCCAGTGCAAAATGAAAATGCAGGGCCCCTTGTTCAAAATTATTAAGAATTTCATTAGGTCAAGTGCAGGGCCCTTCTGAACTTGGGGCCCCAGGCCCCTTGCACAGGTCGCATGCCCAGGAAGCAGGCTCTGCTTGAGATCCACAGACCAGGAGGGCAAAGTCAGAATCCAGAATGCCAATAATCCTGCCCTTCTCCCTCCCCTGCCCAGCCTGCTCCACCCCACCTGGGCCAGGGACACCGTGACCTCTGGCTGTGAACACACCTCACCTCTCTGGACCCACAGAACCCAGCCCAGATGTGCTCCTTGCCCAAGAAATGCTTTACTGCCAGCTTCCCTTTGAGATCCCAGACCCAGGATGTCCAGGGAGCCTCCTTTCTGGGCCCACAGAAGCTGGGGGCCAGGATTGGAAAGGGGAAGGGCAGAGCTGAGACTGTTTCTGGGAGCCTCGCTCAGGGGTGGGCTGAGAATTCCTGGCTGCAGGGGAACGCCTGCTCCAGGGAGCCCTGGGCAGCGAGTCTCAGCTTGTCCACCACTCCCCACCCCCAAGTCACCCAGTTGGCCATGCATACCCTCCCCCGCACACACACAAACACACTCTCCAGGGGGAGGGGTGCTGGCAGAGACTTCGGAGTTTTTCCCTCTCGGCAGCTCTGTTTACCAGGCCTGGCAAAGTCCAGGGGCTCCGGGTCACTCTGGTCCGTCATGCCCTGCCCTGCCCCGAAGGTCACCACCCGGACCGGAGGCCCTTGCTCTTTGAGGCACTCTCAGAGCTGCCCCCAGGGATGCAGGCAGGGAAGGGGCGGAGGAGCCCAGAGCCACAGGCGCTGGTGTAAGTGGCAGCCCCGGGATGCCCAGCCACGCGGGCGATTCCCAGCGAGCGTGGGCCCCAGGCAAACAAGCCTTTAGTGTCCGCGCAGCCCACCCAGCTCGGACACACGTCCCTTCTGTCTCCTGGGGGGTGGGGCCTGAGAGTAACCCCTCGGGGCCCAGCGACTCCAGGGCGACCCGCCCCCAACACCGCCCACCTCCCACTCGCCCCTATTTTGCGTACCCCTCCCTCCCCGCCCTCCTGCATCAAGGGGGAGGGACTCCCCGCAGGCCTGGGTGTGGGCCAGCTGGGTCTGGATCTCAAAGATACGGTCCCTCCCAGCCTGGGCGGGGCCCTGGGAAAGCCTCTCGCTCCTCCCGCCCTGTCTTTCCACTCCCTGCCCCCTCGGAAACGAACCTCGCCGGCGCCCTGCCAAGCCCCAAATCCTGAAGTGGAGCGGCAGCCTCGGGGGTGCCGGCGGCAGGGTGGGAGCGCGGCGGCGGGAGAGCTGCGGTGGGGCCGGCGCCCTCTGCGGCATCCCGGCCCCTCCTGCCCTCGCCCCACGCTCTGCCTCCCAGGGAGGGGCCCCCACCACCCACACGCCCGCTCCAGGGCCGTGGCCGCGTTTTCAGGACCCCAAATCGAGAGCCTGCTGTGAGCGTGGAAGGACCGGCGGGGAGAGGGGCGCTGTGTGAACCCGGGCCCAGCCGGGAGGAGGAGGGACGGCGCTGTTCCCTGCAGAGCTGAACGCTGCGGGCGTCGAGGGGGACGGAGAGAGAAAAGGGGTGCAGGGCAGGAAATCGAGGGACCGTCTCTGCCCACACAGCTGGCAGATTGCACGAGCTGACTTGTGCAGTCTCAGGAGAGGGCCTAGCATTGTAGGGGTGCCCAAAATGAGTGTCTTCATTACTGTTACTATGATTGTTGTTGCTGTTGTTGTTACCCTGTCTTCTCTGTTTCCTCAGTTCCCCACGGGTGTAAACAGTGCCTCTGCCTCCACCTGTGTTGGGGGAAGCTGCCTCCCCAGGGAGGGGGTGGGTTTAGCAGCCTCACGATGGTCCCCGGGACACTTCTGTCCCTTCCTCGGGGCTCACAGCACAGGCAAGATCTCAGACCCTGGTTTGGGTTTTATTAACATCCTGTTGGCTCTCTCTCTGCTCCAGTTCCCCGGGACTGTCAATCCACTTGGGGATTCTCCTTGTGTGCTAGTCTTGTGTAGCCCGGGTGACAAACACACTCGGAATTGAATTAAAGTTAGTCCCTAGAACTAATTCCACTCATTTGATAGTCATCCATCATTTCACAGTATCTCTCGAGCCCCGTCCTGTGCCAGCCGCTGTGCTGGAGGTAGGGTTGGGAGGATAAAGAAGATGGCGCCCACCTCCTGGCACGCAGAGCAGAGTGGGAGTGCGGACGTCTGCCAACCAGCCACCCACAGAGACAGAGAGACTCACCTGGGGCTCGTTAGCCAGCACCCAGCCCCCTCTCCTGGAGGTTTTGACTCTAGGGGAGGAAAGAGCCCAGGAATCTGCATTTTTTAACAGTACTTCACATGATTCTTATTATTGAGGGAGTTTGGAAACAAAGAATAGGAATTATAAACAGAGCTATGCACTGGGAAGGAAAGGAAGAGGAGAGGACCCATCCAGGAGATCAGGTGTGGCTTTCCTGGGGACTGACTGCGAGCTGAAGCACAAGGCTGTTAACTGGGTGAAGAGGGAGGGAGGCGTGTTCCTGGAGCAGGCACAGCATGTGCAAAGGCCCTGGGGTGGGAAAGAGGAAGAGCAGTGTGGCTGGAGCTTAGGAGAAAGGAGGAGCTGGAGACGTGGGTCAGCGTTAAAGTAGGGGTGGGGGTGACCCTAGGGGTCCTGGGGAGCTCTGGAAGGGCCTTTTGTGAGAGGGCTGACGTGACTGATGCGTTGAAATGATTTTTCATTCAGCAGATAACACACTGAGCCTTACAGGCCCCGGGAAAGATTCTGGTAGACTCAGGCTTCTCTCTGAACTCTTCTGTGGGGCCCGGGCAGAGGGAGGCCCCACAGGGGCACGGGAGCCCAGAGGCCCAGGCTCCGCCTGTCTCCTGGCCTTGGCAGACAGGAGCCTCCGCACCTGGTTTCTCTCCCAGCGGCTGTATCCACCTCTGCATCCCCCAGGCCCAGCAGCCAGTGGGCAGCTCCAGAGTGAACGTTTTCCAGTCCCACTGCCGAGACCCACCACTGGCTCCCTTGCCCCTCAGAAGGCAGTCCTGGGACCGCCCCCCCCAACATCCCCCCACCTCCTCTGCCCTCTGGGGTCACCTGCCAAGATGCTAACAGATGGGCCAGGGGAACGCAGAAGAGCAGTCAGCCCACCCCTCAGGGGACTCTCCTCCCCATCTCTGCATCCCGTTCTCCCACCACCATCCGCGCCCTGCAGTCTGGGCTGGCAGACCCTCCTCAGTCCCGCGGAGGCTGGTGGGTAGGAGGAGGCAGTGGGGGAAGGTGGGCAGTGCCCACAGAAGGTTGAGCTGCCAAGTTGGCAGGGAAATGGCCTGGTGACCCAAGTCCACTCAGGGGCCTGGGGGGCAGGGCTATAGCCTGGGCTTCATTTGCATACAACCATGAGGGGCAGGGCCCCAGGTGGGTGGGGCCAGGTCTCTGGCAAAATTCTTTTTTTTTATTGAGGTCTCATTGGTTTATAACATTATATAAATTTCAGGTGTATGTCATTATATTTCGACTTCTGTATAGACTGCATCGGTCTACTACCAAAATTCTAGTTTCCATCTGTCACCATATGTATGTGCCCCTTTACCCTTTTCACCCTCGCCCTCCCCCTTTCCCTCTGGTAAGCACCAATCTGTTCTCCCTATGTGTTTGTCTTCCACATATGAGTGAAATCGTTCCGTAATTGTTTTTCTCCATCTGACTTACGTCACTTAGCATAATACCCCCAAGGTCCATCCATGTTGTTGCAAATGGCATGATTTCATCTTTTTTTTATGGCTGAGTGGTATTCCATTGTGTGTATATATACCACATCTTCTTTATCCATTCATCCCTTGATGGGCTCTTGGGTTGTTTCCAGGTCTTGGCTATTGTGAATAATGCTGCAATGAAGACAGGGGTGCATATATCTTTTTGAATTAGTGTTTTCATGTTCTTTGGATAAATCCCCAGAAGTGGAATAGCTGGATCATATGGTATTTCTATTTTTAACTTTTTGAGAAATCTCCATACTGTTTTCCATAGTGGCTGCACCAATTTACATTCCCAGCAGCAGTGTATGAAGGTTCCCTCTTCTCTACATCCTCTCCAACACTTGTTATTTCTCGTCTTTTTTATAATAGCCATTCTGACGGGTGTGAGGTGATATCTCATTGTGGTTTTGATTTGCATTTCCTTAATAATTAGTGATGTTGAACATCTTCTCATGTGCCTGTTGGCCATCTGTATATCTTCTTTGGAAAAATGTCTGTTCATGTCCTCTGCCCATTTTTTGATCAGGTTGTTCATTTTATTGTTGTTGAGTTGTATGAGTTCTTTATATCTCCTTGCCTGCACAGTAGCCAGGCCCACCACCCCCATAACCTGGGGGACACCTCTGCCCACCCACCCAGCATCTTTGTCTCCTCTTCAACTAGATTTAAAGCTCCTGGACCCATTCCTAGAATCCAGGATAGGTGGAGGGGTGGGGAGGAATGCCCCCCAGCCTGTGAACTGGTGAAAATGCTCCTGGGACCATTTCTGGGAAAAGCCAAGTCCACTGGGGTTTATGAGAAACCAGGATGGGGAGGTGGGGTGGGGAGAGCGCTAGATCCCACCAGCGTTTTCTGGGTCCTTCCATTCCAAGTGTGGCTCACCCCCTTCATTACCCTCCTGGGGGCATCAGACTCTCTCCTCCTCCTCTTTCTTGTTCCAGGGGCAGCAGTGAGGCCCCCGTCACCAAGCTCTCTCTGCCACTTGCTAAATCCGTGTGTGGATCAGCGAGTCCTGGGCTGGCAAGGCCTCTGAAGGGTCCCCCTTGCCTGGAGCTCTCCTCGAGACAGCAGGGGTCGCTAACAGATACTGGGCAAGCGGGACCAGCCTAACCATCACGACCAGCTAGCGAGCCCCTGCCGTGTGTCAGCCTCTGCGGCCAGCACTTTGTAGACATTATCCCAGATAACTGGCTAAGTCCCTGTGAGCAGAAACTATTACCACTGTCCCCTTTTACAGATGAGGAAGCCGAGGCTCAGAGCGGTTAAGTGAGCTGCCCACAGTCACCCAGGGAGCGAGCTGTGGTGCCCAGATTTAAACCCAGAACCCCTCGGGAGCTGACTGGGGGCAGGGCCGGGACTAGGTAAGGCAAGTGAGGAACAGAATGTAAGGGGGCCCTCGGGGTCCTGCACGTGTGGCCCCTGAGTCCCGGGGTTTACATTTGTGTGTGTGTATCAATTTATGGTATAAATTTGCAAGATACCTTCCAATTTTTCAGTCCATATGTTTTCTCCTATCTCGTGGAAATGTTCCAGAGTCCACACAGGTATTTACTGAGGTAGGAGAATAAGGTTGGAGGAAGGAGGAGTGGGCTGGGGGCTCCAGCCATAGCTGATTCTTTTTTTTAAATTGAAGTGAAATTCACATAACATAAAATTAACCATTTTAAAGTGTACAACTCAGTGGTGTTAGTACTTTCACAAGATTGTACAAGCATCACCTTTATGTAGTTCCGAAATATTTCATCACCCCCAAAGGAGACCTGTGCGCATTAAGCAGTCACTCCCCCCATCCTTTCCCCACCCCCACCTCCCGACCCTTAAAAGTGAGGTCAACCTGAGAGGGAGCACCTCCTTATGTCCTGCCCTGCTAGGGCGGGAGGGTTCGCTGGCCTGCCTCTCAGTTCCCGACCAGGATGACCCCTCGTGGGGACAGGAGGCCACACCCACCTCAGGAGGGCCAGGTCTCTGACTCACGTCCTCAGCTGATGGGTCTCCCTCGCCTTCTGAGACCACCGACGGCCTGGGCTGAGCTGTGCGCAGCTGTGAACGCTCTCCCAGGACACACACACACTGCCAGGCCCACACCTGCCGGGCACGTGGCAGGGGAGGGGCCAGGCCGGCTGCCCCTCGGACGCCCCTGCTCGGGCTCTCCTGGGCCCTGCTCCCCATGTGTGCCCACCCCCGAGCCTGCCCCCAGAGGAGCGCCAGGAATCCCAAGCAGCATAGCTGGGTGGGGAGGAGGGAGGGACCAGCTGTCTCCGGGACCCAAGAATTCCTGCTGGGAGCCAGTCTGCAGTCACATGGGCCGGAGAAGGTGCAGCCAGGGGCTCAAAGCCCAGCCTGGAGTCCATGTGGAGACCAAGAATGTTCTGGGTGTTTTGGGGGAGGAATGGAAGGACTCCACATAGTTCCTTAGGAATTTTAATTGTGTCCTTTGAACCTGCCTCCCATTCCTGCCCCTCCCCCCGAGCCTGCTGGAGGGGACACTTGTCAAGAGCGCCCTGGAACCACAGGAGCAAACAGCCCGGACTTTGTGTGAGGGTGACGCGCCTTCTGGGCAAGGCAAAAAATGCAGGCGCCTCCTGCCCAGTGCCCTGTCGCCTGACACTGGCTGGGTGTGTGGGGTGGGGAGTGCCAATGGGGCCCATGTCAGCTCATCTTAGCTGTGCCGCTGTGGGCAAGTGACCTCATCTCTCTGTGCCTCAGTTTCCTCACCTGTAAAATAGGGATAACGACTTCAAAGGATGGGTGTGGGATGACCTGAGATAGAGGATATAAAGCAGTGGGAATCTTACAAGCATTCAAGATATCGTCTCCAATTATTATTATTATAGTTGCTGTTTGTTAGCAGAGAATGGAGAAATGCTGTTCCCCTGGGTCAGCTGCTTGGTGAATAAGGCTATGGGGTCTTCTGTTCCTTTAGACCACCCTGAAGGGCTGGCCTTCACCAATGGCCTTGCCAGACCCCTCTTGGACTCTAGGTCCACCCTAAAGGATCGCTTTTCCTTTATTTGGGAGGCTGTGGTCAGCGGTTCAGACCTTGAAGTCACACAGCTGGGCTTAAGTCCTGCCCCTGCCATTTATTCACTGTGTGACTATGGGCAAATTCCTTAACCTCTCTGAGCCTCCATTTCCACTTCCATAAAGTGATATGATAAACAGAACCCATGTTCTAGGGCCAAGTGATGATTAGATGAGATAGTACTTTTTAAAATGGCCTGTCACATAGTAAGTACTGAATAAATGTGAGGTGTTATTTTAAAAATACTACCGAATCCCCTTTATATGCAAAGTCATACTGAGCCTTAATGATAACCCTATAAAAGGGTGTTTGGCTGCCAACAATGAAAGAGTATTGTTGGCCCCATTTTCTGGATAAGGAAACTGAGGCTCAGAATGGTTAAGTGGTTCTCCCGACAGCAACACAGGTAGTAGGCAGTGGGGTCCAAATTAGAACCCACATCTAACTTGAAAGTTCTGCTTTCACCACCCGTTTTAAACATTGACTAGGAGACCCCTTCCCCACATGAAAGAGTCATTGTTTTTAGGATTTGTCAAGAAAAATCGGTCACAACAGAAGGCCAGTATTAATTCAATCATGTATCGGGTTGAACACAGTGGCATTCACAAACATTAGAATAGCAGTTCAAACACTGTTTGAGATATATTACGTATTTTTTCTACCCAGGCTCAAGGATCCTCTCCTGACTGGGCCCAGGCCACAGTCAGGGCGGACTCATCTTCACCTGCCACCGTGCCTGTCCCCCACTGAGAGATGATGGGCGCTTGTCTAGGGTGGTGATGGAGAAGGTGAGCAGCGGTCACATTCTGAGGTGATTACGCAGGGAGAGCCGCCGGGACCTGCTGATGGATGGACGTGGGTGTGAGAGGCGGCGAGGAATGACTCCCAGGTTGGGCAGAGTGAGTGGGGGGCGTTTACTTGGGGAGAGACAGGTGGTGGCTCTGGTTCTGGGCGGTGAACCTGGAGATGTTTTCAGGCGGGGATACAGGAGTCTGGGGTCAGGAGCCAGGAGTCTGGAGTTCAGTAGGGCGGAACGGGATTAACGGGGACTGCGTGAGATCACCCCCAAGAGCAGTAGGGGAAGGAGGAGACTGCAGCACTGGGCCTGCTCATGTTAGAGGCTGGGAGGGTATCTGAACAGACTCTAAAGGTCCAGGGTCCCTGTTCCCTGAGGGGTGGCTCCAGCCCTGAGTGGGCAATGAGTCTTTTTATGTTGATTGAGACCTGTGCGGGCCATGAGGTAGCCGTCACCAAACCTACAACTGAGGGAGTGTGCGGGGGGGAAGATGGGGCGAGGGTCCAGGGAAACGGATGCTGGGGCTCAAGGGTCTCCTTTCTGGGGTCCTCTCGATGGAGTGGAGCCAGGCCTCTGAGTATAAGACAGCAGGCAGTGGAGTGAATGGAGCCCTGGAGCTGGACTCGGGTCTGCAGGGGGTTCTGGTCTCAGTTACTGCTTCTCCAGTGGGAATTAAAGTGCACTCCTTGGCTCAAGTCTAGACATCTTACTAGATATCCTCAGGTTTCTTCAAGCTCTGTCATTGGTGGATGACTCCATCTTTGTCTTATTGAGAGTTTGTACCTGTTTTTAACCTGCACCTAAGCATCATGATGGAAATGGGTCGTCCTGGGTTGTTCATAGTGGCATTCATTCATTCATCCATCCCACTCTTACAGAGCTCACACACTGGTGGAGAGACACACAATAAATGCAAGAGCATGATTACAGGTGGTTGTAAGTGCTGTGAAGTATGTAAAATAAGGTAATGGGATAGTCACAGAGGTGGGGGGAGCAGTGAGGTAGAGTGGTCAGGGCAGCCTTCACTGAGGAGGTGATATTTGAGCTGAGACCTGAATGACAAGCTGGAGCCATACACATGGAGTGTATTCCAGGAAGTGAGGACCACAAGTGCAAAGGCCCTGGGGAAGGCATAAGCTGAATGCATTGAGGAATGGAGAAAAAGAGTATGGCTAGCACACAGTGAGTGGGGAGATGAGTAGGAGCAGAGGCTGCGGAGGGAGGCAGGAAGCAGATCATGCAGGTTTACAGAACACAGATGCCTGGGTTTTACTCAGATCACAGTGGGAAAGACAGTGGACTACTCAACAACAAAGAGGAACCAACTCTGAAGGCAACAACGTGGACGAATCACAAAACAATTATGCTGAGTGCAAGATGCAAGACAAAAAAAGAGTACATAGTGTATGACTCCTTTTATAGAGAATTCTAGAAACCACACACCAATTGATAGTGACAAGAAGCAAATCAGTGATCACCCGGCCGAGGGAGGGATTACCAAGGGGAAGGAGGAAGCTCTCGGGGGTGATGGATTCATTCGCTATCCTGACTGTGGCTGTGGTTTCCTGAGTGAACGCTTACATTAAACGGACCACGTCGTACTCCTCACATATGTGCAGCCTGCCGTGCGTCCCTCACAATCCGTGCAGCTGGAGAAGACGGCAGTGGGAAGCGCCTGGGGGTTCAGTGGTGAAGGGACATGTGGGTTCAGTGGCAGATCTAGGGCAGAGGCCGGGGTTCAGGCGGGGCCTGGAGATGTTCCCAGGCAGAGGGAAGGGGGGAAGAGGATGGGTCTGCGTGGAGCTAGCGGAGCTCAGCTTCTGGGCACCTCACACCCAGGTGCCTCTTCTGACCCGGTGTTGAGTAAAAGACGGCCCTGCAAATTCACTTTTCAGGACATGAGGGTACATTTGAAGCCCATTTTTAAAAATCTCATGTGACTCCTCAATGAAACAGAGTTGTTTTCCCCTGGGATCTCTGACAGAAGACTGTGGCTGTGAGTCCCACGAAGGCAGGACTCGGCCTGGCGTGTGCCCTGCTGGGGCTGCAACGCCCAGCACGGATGTTGACATGTGTCAGGTGCTCGGGGAGTATTTCAAATGAAGACGTGAATGAAGGAAGGAATGAATGAATGAATGGAAACCACCTCATTTGGAGCAAGGCCATTTCCAAGGGCAGCCCTTCTATGTGTCCTAAGCCACAGCCGCCTTCATTCCCAGACCAGACGGTACAACTCTGGGGCCTTCAAGACCATGTTCAGCAAAGACAGACTCAGTCTGACCCCCCAGCTCTCCTAACTGGGGCGAGAAAGTGGACCGAGACCCTTCTGCAGGTTTCCTGCAGCAGGCCTGGGAATTCTGAAGAGAATTCCCTAACTCCACCTCTAACTTGCTGTGTGACCATGAGCAGGTCACTGTGCCTCTCTGGATGGGTCTTTCCTTTCTGAAAAATGAGGGCTTGAAAGTGTCACCTCCTGAGGCCCTCACTAGCTCCGTCTACTCATTCATCCATTCACCCAAGAAACAACCTGTGATTCTAAAGGTTAAAACCAAAAAACAAGGGGCTTCTGGATCACTTTTGTTAGCCAGAAAATGAGAAATCCCCAGGACTTTTGCATTCCTAGAGCATTGCTGTTGAGGTTTTACTATACTTTTCCTGGACTCAGTTTTGCTGAATTAGTGAAATGGAATTGAGAAAGAGAATAGTGTTCAAGTTGTTAAGTGTCCTGGCCCCCAGCAATTCCAGGCGTCATGTGTCAGACCCCATGCACCCCAATTGGGAAGTGGACTGCAAGGATAGAGGGTCACTTTTTGTGTCTGGCACAATAATAAATTCTGAACAATTTACACAGGGAGAAGCATGGTGTCATAGGAACTCAACTGGACAGGAGCAAAGTGACCTGGTCCTTACCCAAAGTCTGCCTCCTCTGTAGTTGTGTGACCCCATCTGAAGTCCCTTCTCTCCAGCTCCTGGGCCTCAATTTTCTAGGCTGGATCAAATGGTCTTTCAGGGAGCCTCAACAAGGTGGAGTGACAAAATCAGTTGCCTAAAGGGTCAGCAGGCAACATAAGTGAGTGAAGTAGGACCAGTGTGTGGCAATAGGGAGTGGTGGGGACTGTGGCAAAGTGAATGTTCCAAGCTCAGCATATCAGCTACGCAGGGGAATGTGGCTGCAGGGTAGCCAGACAATCCCATCTTTGATGCAGAATTTATTTAAATGTTGGCAATTAATTCAATACAGTCATGTGCCATATGATGACGTTTTGGTCCATGATGGACCGCATATACAATGGTAGTCCCATGAGATTAGTACGATAGAGCCTAGGTGTGTAGTAGGCTATATCATCTAGGTTTGTGTAAGTACACTCTTTGATGTTTGTACAACAACAAAATCACCTAATGATGCATTTCTCAGAATGTGTCCCTCTCATTAAGCAAAATTTGACTGTACATTTTTGAAGGCTTCCTACAACTTGGGACTCAGGTCCATGCCCATCAACCTGTCAGTCCCTACATCTTCAACTCCATCTCCTTTCTTGTGGTTTCTCATTTTTTCTCCAAAGCCTGCTGGATTTCTAGCACAAGTCTGCTCTTCTGAAAAATGCTAAAATGTTGGATTAGGCCATGGAGGCAGGGAAAAGCTAGAAGCATGAGTACACGCACGCACACACACACACACACACACCCTACTTAGGGAGTGGTGAGTTCCCTGAAGCCAGCTCGACAGCATCCCTCCTGAGCCAACAGGGAAAGCAAGTCAACTGGAGATCCTCCAGGTTCTTCTGATTTGTTCTCAGGCCTGGCAGGGAGCCACACTCGGGGTTGTCTCTAGGATTTCCTGCCCGGGCTGCAGCGGGGATACACCCTGTGAGGCTGTTCAGCGTGCCAGCTCCTGAGGGCCCGGAGGGATCCCGCATCACTGGTCCCTCAGTTGTAAACAGCAGACAGGTTGGGGGGCTTACCTCCCCACATCCAAATGCAACCACACTCTTTTTCTCTTAACACTCAGAAATAACCCAGTGATCCAAGATGGGTATACATGCATTTGTATATACTTGTTTGGCCATTTACTGTTCGCCCAATAAAGCATTTATGGGACACCCACTGTGTGCAGGGACTGAGGGTACAGAGGTCACTAAAAGCTCAGGGAAGCCCCATTCCCTCCACTTCGCCTTCCTCCCCCTCACTCTCCCAAAACCACTTCCTCCAGCTCATCCAAAGCCTCCTGGGCACCAAAATTTTTTTCTTATTAAAAAGATTTCTTGGGGCTGGCCCTGTGGCTTAGCAGTTAAGTGCGCACACTCCGCTACTGGCGGCCTGGGTTCGGATCCCGGGCACGCACCGACGCACCGCTTGTCCGGCCATGCTGAGGTGGCATCCCACATACAGCAACTAGAAGGATGTGCAACTATGACATACAACTATCTACTGGGGCTTTGGGGAGAAAAAGGGGAAAAAAGGAAGAGGATTGGCAATAGATGTTAGCTCAGGGCCGGTCTTCCTCAGCAAAAAGAGGAGGACTGGCATGGATGTTAGCTCAGGGCTGATCTTCCTCATTAAAAAAAAAAAAAAAGATTTCTTAAAAATGAGCAAACCCAACATCACTAATAATTAGGAAAATGCAAATCAAAACTACAGTGAGATACCACCTCACTCCCATTAGAAAGGCTACTATCGAAAAAACAGAAAATAACAAGAAGTATTGACCAGGATGTGGAGAAATTGGAACGCTTGTTGGTGGGAATAGTATGGTGCTTCCTCAAAGTTAAACATAGATTACCATATGACCCAGCAATTCCCCTTCTGGGCATACACCCAAAAGAATTGAAAGCAGGGTCTCAAAGAGACATTTGTACACCCATGTTCACAGCAACATTATTCACAGTAGCTAAAATGAGGAAGCAACCCCAGTGTCCATCGACAGATGAATGGATAAGCAAAATGCAACACATACATATAATGGAGTATTATTCAGCCTTAAAAAGGAAGGAAATTATGCAATATGCTACAACATGGATGAACCTTGAGGACATTATGCTAAATGAAATAAGCCAGTCACAAAAGACAAATACTGTGTGACTCCACGTATATGAGGTAGTTAGAGTAGGAAAAATCACAGAGAGAGAGAGTGGAATGGCAGTTGTTAGGGGCTGGGGAGAATGGGGAGTTATTGTTTCATGAGCACAGAGTTTCAGTTTGTGAAGATGAAAAGAATTACGGAGGTGGATGGTGATGATGGCTGCACAACATTATGAATGTATTTAATACTACTGAACTGCATACTTAAAAATAGATAAGATGATAAATTTTATGTTATGCGGATTTTACCACATTAAGAAAAATTTTTTAAAAAATTCTTAACACTGAGCACACTCAGCACCCATACCTTGGTTTCTAAATACTGTTCTCCAGTAAAGGAATCAGGGTGTCTTGGAGAAATGGCTGATTCTAGGGCTGGAGCAGAAAAAAAAAAAAATTCAAGATGAGCCTGGCGTATCTTGTAGTGCCAGAAAGTAAAAAAGTGCTCAAAAAGCAAAAGGCTGGGGGCGTGTCAAAGGGATACAGGAACCAACCTGAAAGGGCTCCCGCCCGAAGCTGGAAGGATTGGAGCAACATAATAAATAACATAGTATTGGATTATAAGCTAAGTATAAAATAAATGTCCATGCGTACATGTTGATACAAATAAAGGATAGGATAAACAAGGGTGAAGGGACACACCTCTCTTAAGGAAGAGTTACAAATAACACATGTACATTTTCCCCTTCCAACAGGTGGAGCTGAATCCTCCCTGCCCTTGAGTGTGGGCTGACTTAACGACTCTCTTCTCAAGAACAGAGCATGGAGAGGGAAAGGCAGTAGCCGTGCAGTAGAGGAACCTGGCAGACACCACTTTAACCAACTGACCAGGGTAACGTCACCACGGCATCACGCTGACGTCACCAACATCACCAGCACGCCATGAGGACGTCATGCACATCACGAGCGACGCCGTGCGGACGGCATGACCATCACCAGGGGCGCCACGGACGTCATGAGCTCCCTGATATGAAGGGATGAGAAGGGCACTCCACCTCTGTAGTCTTCCCCCAAAACCTGTAACCCCGGACTAATCATGAGAAAAACATCAGACAAACCCAAATTCAGGGACATTTGGCAAATACCTTCAGATACCTACCAATACAGGTACTCTTCAAAACTGTCAAGGTCATGAGAAATAAGGAAAGACTGAGACACGGTCATAGCAGAGGAGGCTAATAACTAAATGCAGTGTGATACCCTGAATTGGATCTTAGAAAAGGGGTAAACAGTGGAAAAACAAATAAATCCTGGAGTTTAGTTAATAGTGATGCACTAATGTTAATTTCTTGGTTATGACAAACGCATCACAGCGAACAGTCATGTAAGATGCTAACATCAGGGAAGGTGGGTGAAGGGCACGTGGGAACTCTCTGTGTCGTCTTTGCAACTTTTCTATAACTCTAAAACTATGGCAAAATAAAAAGTCTATTTAGAAAAGCATTTCCTGCTGATTAACGAAGGAACACATGTTCACCGTAGATAATCCATAATATAAACAAATAAGAAACCGGCAGTTGCTTACAACAACTTTGTTAACATTCCAGGGCATTTCAATACGGTCTTTTTTCCTGTGCACATCTGACACAATTGAGAACAGGTCAAATCACCATTTTGCACTCTATGCTTTTAGCCTTACAAGCACATTCCTTCAGCGTGCAAGTATTTGGTGAGCATCATTTTTGTAGCTACTTAATATCCCATGACTTGATTGTCCTACACTTTACTTAGCCGCTCTCTCTGCCATTGGACATAACTTTCAGAGGTTTCTTATGATAAATAACTCTTTAGTGCATACCTCTGAGTTTGCATTTGGGACAGTTTTCTAATGATAGAGTCTTAAGAAAGACATGCATACATCGAAGGGCATGGATACTTTTAGGTTCTTGAAACACAGTGCCAATTTGCTTTCCAAAAGTGTACACCCATGGGTACCCAGGTCAGTGGTGAAGGGGTTCAGAACAGGCCTCCCCAAGGTGCGCCACGTGGGCATGTGGAAATATTTTGAGCTAAAGGTAATTGAGACCCCCATGGGCTCAAAAGAAACTTTTGCCTCTCCCTTAAAGAATTTAAATTAGGGACCTTGCCCACAATAAGAGTTA